>NW_022900928.1:4597593-4622862 GCF_012274545.1 Fukomys damarensis
TGTGCTGAATGTCTATAATTTTGTTCAGATGACTGCAGAACCTGGAAAAGCTGTTGCTGCTATTGATGCATAACATACTATTATTAGTCTATATATATATATATATCTATATATATATATATACACACACACAAACACACACACACACACACACATATATATATATATAAATTGAATTTTGGGAAACTTTGGAAAATGCCATCCCAATTTACTGTGTTGACTTGGCATTGTACAGAAATGGACAACCATATTGGTCTAGAAATGTTAATTTATTTTTATTTTTTATTTTATTTTTTCCCTGTGTACAGGGGTAACACATCGTACTAAATATGTAAGGTCATATCTACGTTGGTTTGATTACAGAAACTAATAAAGTATTCTCTAAATAATGAAAAAAGAATAAGATAAAACTATAAGAGCGAGAAGCAATTTAAATATGTTCAGGGACCATTTTCATCTCCAGAATTAAGGATTATTTTGATGTTACATCATTGCCTTTTCTCTTTTACTTTCCTTTTTAGTTTTATTTTAGGATTCCCTATTTTTAATGTTCATACAGAGATTTCTTTAACTGAAATACCGAATAGTTTCTTTGGTGTGAAAAACTATAATAGTACACAGGATCCTAATGAGACAATTAATAATGTGAAATAGGAAGTAAAGGACTAAAGGTGTAAGGAAAGTGGGAAGGGTGGGGGAAAGGTAATAAGAGAGAGGAAAAAAATATGAGAAACTGAAAAAATGGAAATAAAGTGTTTGTAAATGGGGAGGGGAGGAGGGGGTGAAGGGAGGGCAGGGACAAGGGGAAAAATGAGAATCAAGACCTATTATGTAAAGGTACAGAATCCCAATGATGAATGTAATTGTATTGTATACCTAAATTGTACCAATAACCTCAATAAAAAGAAAAAAAAAATGTTTCCAGAGAGCAGTTTACAAACATGAACTCTAGGGCCCAAGTGGCCCAACACCCTCAGATAAAGCACGTGTGGCCGGCACAGTCCAGGGGTCATCTCATTCCAGGGGTCTGCTGGACACCAGTCCTGCCTTCTGCCCTCTTCTGAGATGCCACAGCACAGGGCCACTGGGGAACCAACACGGCGTGACCCAGGGGACCTATGCACCTAAATGTTCTTAAATGCACTCCCTTGCCGTGCTCCTGGCTTTATATGGGAAGCACTGATACTTTCAGAAAATGTTCAGCCTGGTCTTGATCTTGTACCTAGAAAACAGCCTCCTCTACCCTATCATATCCATGGAGGGATGGGCACATGAAAAGGGTGATATCTTAGATGAAATGAAATGCAGTTGGGCAAAGTGCAGCTGGTACATCGGCCACCTGACCCGGCACCAACCAGGGTCTCCGCAGAGTCACAGGAAGTCAGGGCTGCCTGAAGAATGGCTTCTGTCCACCTGTCCTCTGTCCTTTGTCCTCCTGCCCACCTCCGTAGTACAGCCTCCTCAGGCCTCATCAGTCTAGGGGAGCCCTTTGGGACTCTCCCATCCCTAGCCAGCCCAGAGCTGCAGGCTCACTGGAACTACTTTCTCTCCATCAGCAAGGCCCCAATATCAGACTGATGGGCAGGTTGGAAAAACCATTATCATATAGTGAGTTTTCATGAGTGCACAAACTGAACAGCCAAGTACGAGGCAAGTATATTACAAAACCTGGATGACTATTTTATCATTTCAATTATCTCCCGCAACCCCTCCCATGATACATTTGCTTTCTCCTATGTCTCCACACAAGAACCTGATTCCTGCTGCGCCATTACTCCTGGGTTCCCTAAGGTCTCCCTCCACTCTACCTCTTTGAAATTCTGGTGCACACTCCACAGTTGATGCCCCTGTGTGTTCCAACTCCATTCCCTTGGCAGCCCTGCTACCAGATTCTTGTCTCTCCATATACCTTCTCCCTACTGTTCTCCATCCTCAGGGCATCCTCTGCCATTAAATTCACAATATGTTAGTTAATTTCCTTCAAGTTCCTCTCCTCTGTGCACCAGTTTGCAAACATATGATCACTGATTGACCTCATTCTCAGCCATGCTGATTCCTTAAATGATTATTCCTACTCTGGTCTTCTTTTCCATGCTTCAAAATATTCTAGAAAACTGACTTCTAGATGTCCATTGAGTATTCCAAATACACAAGAACAAGCTTCAATTTACTGACTCCCTCAAAGCCTGGTTTTCCTCCATTCTTCTCTGAATCATGCAGCAGTACTCCCATCGGGTTACTTACACACACACACACACACACACACACACACAGGCATCTTAGCTTTTTCCCCTTCTTCACCTAATTCATCACAACTACTTATTCTTCAAGTCCTTCCTTCTACACACTAATCACTGCTATTATGGTTCAAATATTTATATCTTTGATAGAAAATGTTAGAGTCCATCCAAGTACCCTATGAAAGATGGAAATTTAACTCCTTCCCTTACAACTTTTCAGAGATTCCTCATGGTAATCAGAATACCAAAAACACCATGTGTCTTGATCTAACTGCTGCCCTAATAAGCTCCACCAGAAAGATGATGTAAATAATAGAATGAGTTGCTGACTATTAAGCTTTTCCTGAGCATAGAGTAAGGAACAGAGTGTGAGCACACATTCATCCGTCCATACTTCCTGAAAAAAAGTAGCATGGAATTTATGACTACTGATGACTGAAAGAGAGCAAGTTTAACATAAACTCGCTCAAGGAATACTTCCACTGCACAGCTACTCTGGGATACTCGAAAGGCAGTGAAGTGCTCTAAACACACGAATCTCAGAGGAGCAACCCACAGCAGTAACTAGTAAGTAGCAGCACACATCCATCTAGAGATTGAGCAGTTAGTCCTGGTTTTCTACTCATATTTTTACCCAATCTGTACAGCACCACTACCATGGAAATGTGAGAATAATCTTCCTGCCAGGTTTAGAAGAGTTACCCTGAGAAAATGCCCACAGAGCGTTCAATGGAAATTCACATGCAAGACCCTGCCCTCTTCTCTGGTAAGTGTGAGTACTGTAATTCTTCAAGTGCAGAAGAAAAGACACAATTAAAAAATCACATTCACAATGCAAGTGGGTCTTCCTTGTCATTTAACTAACACAGAACACAGGCCAGTCCCTGAAGGCATAGGACAGCTAGTATGCTGAATATTACCCAAAGTAATGAAGCTATAAACTCATTAAAAGAAATATAGCAAAATTCTAATAATGGACCAGAGATTGTAACCTGTCCAGCAAGCTGACAGCCTTTGGACTGTCTGAGCAATTTCTATGGTGTGCTTTTACATAAATAAATCTGTCAGGTCTGCTAGTGATGAAAGTATTAGTTCAGTTGGATAGATGTAGTAATGCTAATTGTACATTAAATAATAGCAATGGAAACTTTCTTTCATAAGTCTCTTCACAGATTTGGTTTCTAGATGAAATACAGTAATGGAGTCATTGAGCCAACTAGTGGGTGTTTTAGAACTTCAAGAAATATTAACAATAGCAGGCAAAATATCCTACATATTTTGGAAAAACTCTAAGTACCAAAGGTATTATAAATGACTTTAACCTTCTGTTTGAGTCACTCACAGGGCCAAAGAACAAGTTTCCTTCAAGTCTTAGACCAGTGGACTCAAAATAATGAAGATTAGACTGGAAGCCATTCATAGTGCAACTTACTTTATGTAACTAGCAACTTCTCTCAACCCTTCTTTTCTGCTTCAGAGATGCTTATCCAGCTTTGATACTCAGTATTAATATCATCCAAGGTTTCTTTTCTTTCTGCCTCAACACTCATATCCACCCTCAATAATTCGAGCACCACCTACATTGCACATTCAATATCCACACTTAGTTCCTACCTCTAGTTCTTCGTGGGTATTTCAGATGCTTGCCCTCTCTTCAAACTCACTCAACTGGCTATTTCTACTCTCAAATAAGCTTCAACTCTGGGGGGGTTCCAGGCCAGACCTGAGGGCAAAGAGAGAAAGGAACGTGGCAAGGCTCCTGGACTCCCGCAGGAGGAACTTCCCATAGTCCTTCATGTTTCCCACTTCTGCTTTCTTGAGTAAACGCTGCTTTCTCCTTGCCGTTTTGTCAGTAAACAAGTAGTTTCCCTGTCTGTGCTCCCCAGCACCATTTTATCCACTTAGAAAACCCATTGCTTCTAACTCTTCAATACCCTTTATCTGTTCTAGGAGACTCCAGATAGAATTAATGTTTCCTTCATTTTGACCACAGAGTAATCTACCTTGATAGAGCTACAGACAAAAATCACATAGAAAGTTTTATTGCACTGCAAGCAGACTCCTTTTTGAATCCCAGGCCTTGACCCAGTGCATGATATAAAGATGGAATGTGATCCTCACCACACACCGAGAAGGCACCAGCAACGTGCTCTTGGGACTTCCTGGCCTCCAGAACTGTGAGCCCCATAAACTTCTATCCTTTAGAACGACCTGGTGTCTGGCATTTCAATGACTGACACTTATTAAATGTAGTGCTTGTGTCCTCCCACAATTCAGATATAGAAGCTGTGCTCCCTGCTGCCATGCTATAAGGAGGCAAGGCTTTCGTGCCCCCCCATGGCCACAGGAGGACAGAGCAAGATGGCACCAGCAGGCTGACATTGGGTCTGCTGAGTCCTTGACGTGACTGACACCTGCATTCCTTCAGAACTCGGGAATAACTGTGTACTGCAGAAGGGAACATTAATGGTAACCGTTACAGCAACCTAATCTCAGACTGTGTTTAATAACGTCAGCTTTGTCCTCTGCTTTTGCTTCCTAAATATCTCTCCACTCTGTCTACCCCTCTCCAATCAAAAACTATTACCACTCCTTATCTCTTGTCTGGACAAAGCCTCGTGTCAGGTCGGCACCAATCCATTCTATCTCTTTAAGAGGTGAATCTAACACACCCTGACCCATGCCTCCCTCCCTAGCCTCATCTTTCAGAACCACCTTGCCTGGGTGCTCGTTGCCCAGGTGCTTTCTTACAGTCCTTCTCACTCATCATGATCCTGCTCAGCAAAGAACCTTTGCACTTGCTCCCTTTGCTCTCTGAAAGGTTCTCGGGTCTCCTCTTAATCTATATAATTCTCCAGAACTTCAGCTAATGGGCACTTCCTCCTGTGCGAGCCTCACCAATGGAAATCATCCTATTAAGAGGCCTCAGAGAACCATTTATTCTTTCACATTCACTCAGATGACTGCTTGATTAATGTTTATCTGTCCTGCTAAACTGTAAGCCCCTTAGGAGATAAAATCATGCCATCATTTTGCCTCATACTGTATCCTGACCATGAGGAGTGCTGCACATAGAAGGCCCAACACAAAATGAGTGAAAAATGAGCAAACAGTCGCATTTTCACACTGAAACTCAGATTAAACAGCTCACTATCGACCTTTCATTCTCCCTGTCCTTCCCTCTCCCCTCCTGATGCCTTGCTCAATCCTTCTCCTCCACGTCTCCTTCACAGCAATCTTTCTGTCCATTCCTGCCTTCAGCAATGATTTCCACAGATATTGACAGTGCACCTTCTACACACCACACACTATCCTTACCACTGAGAAATCAGCAGGAAAAATGGCCGGTTATTTAGCTCAGTGGTTCCACCACCTGTCTTGAAAAAGCAAGGACCCGAGTTCGATACCTGGTACCAAAAAAAAAAAAAAAAAGAATGAAATCAGCAGGAAAGAAACAGACACAGTTGAAGTTTTCATGACGACGTGCTGTGAAGGAAAGGGGTAGCACAGGGAACAGAGGAGGAGGGGGACAGACAGAGGAGAAGCAAAAGAGGATGAAAAGTATAGCAACAGATGCTAAGGAGAAGGAAAAGAAAAAGAGCCAAGCAAGTGGGACAGAAAGTATCAGGGATAGAAGCTGAAAGCTTAAACACAGTAGCCATGCAGGCACCCCTGAAAAGTCATTTTCCAAATAAAGACCAAAAGTGGGGTGTCAGCCATGTGCCTAAGGCACGGATATTCTGGGCTTTCTGACTTAATGTGCTGCTGCTTTCAGCAAGCAAGGCCCCAACCTGCTTAATGCTATGGGAAAATTTAGTCAAGATGACTGTGCTAGACATGAACATACTATGAAAGGAGCACGAGTCCCCACTCCCAAAAAAGCACTCAGAAATGCACAGCTATGTGGGGATTAAAGTAGGGAAAAATTTACATAATTCAGATTATCACTGTTGTATAAAACAGAGTAAGAATAAGTATTCAGACTTACCACCTCAAGTCAATCAAGATATAGTTAATTTACCAGCACCCTGGGAAGCTGAGGCAGGAGGAACACAAAGTCAAGCACAAAGTGAGCAACTTAGTGACTAAGTGAGAGCTTGTCTCAGAATAAAAATTTAAAATAGCTGGAAATGTAGGTGTGTGCTAAGTCGCTGGGCTCAATGCCCAATACAAAAAAAAAAAAAAAAAAAGTTTAATTTAGAAGCATATACTCTCAGGTAACCAAAGTTTATACTTCAGAAAGATTAGAGATTAGAAGATACTGTTCCAAAAAAAAAAGAGACAAAAATAAGAAGTTACAGCAGGAGAAAGGTGGAAAAAAAATAACAATTAAAGCAGTGACTGTGATTCTGTGATAAATTCTGTGAATTTAATCTAAATCAAATATATGCATTGAAAAGGGTTTATTGTTTTCAAATTTAACTATTTACTTCCCTTTACAGAGATACAACAAAGTATGATTTAAAACACTGTTGTTCAAATTTATCCCATGTGTAGTTAAAAAAGCAAATGTGTCAAATCAGCTAACAAAAATTCAACACAGAATACACCAAGAACTACCCAAAATTTTGGATGGATACTTATTTTCTTTTATCTAGTTACAGAGAGTCAGAGATAGTAACATGAGCACTAAAACAGAATAGTGTCAATCCCCATGCAAATCACGCAGGAAATGGAGTATTTGACACTAACATTATTTGTCACTCCTGATTTTCAGAGAAGTTTATTTGGCTCATGGTTCTGGAGGCCAGGAAGTCCCAAGATCAGGGTACTTGTACTTTCTTGCATGTGGTGAGGACCTTCTCCTGCCCTGTAAGGCACTAGAGGTCACCACATGGTGAGAAGGAACAAGCACATAGGGCAGTTCCCTTCTCCCCCACCACACTGAACCCAGGAATACTGAGCAACATCCCTAGTTTGCCTGCCTCTTTCCTGCCTTCCTGCCTTCCTTCTTTCTTTGACACAAGGTCTCACTACACTGCCTGGTGAGCTATACACTCCCATCAGTCTATCTGTGTATCTATGTTTCTAAATTTATTTGAGACAGGAACTCACTAAACTGCCTGGGCTGGCCTCAGACATTCAATTCTCCTGCCTTGGCTTCCCGAGTATCTGGGATTACGGGCATGCACCATTGCAACCTAGCTGTCTACCTCTTCTTACAAAGCCACTAACTAATGCCATCATCATGATTTCATCTAATCCTAATGACATCCTCAAGGCCCCACCTACAAATACCATTAACATATGAATTTGAGAATTAGGTGTTGAACACAGGAACTTTAGGGGGATATATTCAAACCACAACATATACTATCAACTGTGGCTTTAAACTGATAGTTCCCTGGGGAAAGTTTTACCAAAAGCTATATGGTTTCTACTTCTGACATGATGTTGCTGAAATAAATACATCAATACAAAACCTTATAAACATTTCTCTTTCATCATTATCTTCACTCTTCCTTCGGAAAATAATGGATCTACCTTCCCTGTAAGAGCAGCTGGTCATGTTCATTTATGCCAGTATTTACTGTTTTGGTTATTTTATTTGTATATATTTTTTGTTGCTCGGGATTGTACACAGGGTCTCTTAAATGCTGAGTATGTGCTCTCCCACTGAGCCACATCCTAAGCCCCCATTTGTCATCTTGAAACTTTCTACTCAAAATATCTTGGCTTCACATATAATGACCAAAGAAGAAATCACCTTAGTGATCATAATCCACACTGATGGAAAACTCATATAATGTTACGTAAAAGACTTATGGAAAGGCAATGGGTCAAAATATGACATAAAAATTTATGTTCTTGTAAATGTAAAGACTTATTATACTGTCAGTTTAGAAATTTATCCTGGAACTCAGCCACCAGGTCATTAGTCACGTAGTAATAAACCAAATGATGTGAACAGAATTGTTGGTCCCACCTCCCAAACTAAGCAGAATGTGACACTGGACAACTGGTTTACCAGTTTTTAATCAATGTTACACTTGCTAACAGCACAAGCTGACCAGCATAGGAACTGTACTCAGGAACAAAGCAGAAATTCCAAATGAAATGTTGCAATTTTGAAGCAGAGAATTGTATAGTATGGTATTTGAATTTCAGAAAGATTTACATTGGCCTCATGTATGGCAAAGAAAAATGAACTGGGGCCAGGGATGTAACTCAGTGGTATCACATCAGCCTGGCAAGCACAAGGTCCTGAGTTCAATCCCCAGTACCAAAAGAAAGAAAACAAACTGATACTGCTGATGTCAACACTGCACCCTGATGGAAACTAATAGGAAAACTTTGACCAATCAGAAGCCTGATATGGAAGCTTTCTACAACAAAACCAAAGAGGGAGAGGATGCTGTCGATGAACTATACAGCAACTATGATGTCACTTGAAACACAAAGCATGGGCCAGTAGTTGTATTTTATCCAGTCCCAAACATGGTGGCATAAATAGTTTAATAGTTAATGAAGAAAATAACAAGTGGAAAATACCCCTGAGAAATTTTCTTAGAGGACTGGGAAAGGAATTCGTAAGAAATCATTTACAGCAGATGAAAGACAAAATGTTTCTGCTCAGCGAATTATGTAAAAAATTGTGGAGCACACTGGTGAACTGACAGGTGAACAGGCAGGCACAAAGGCCTACTATGACAACATGAAAACCAAAACATGTCAACTGTGCTCTACAGGAAAGGACAGGAAAACAAAATATGCATGCTATTAGAGTAAGCGATACTTGCTCAAGAGTATGCAGTTTTTATGTGTGAAGACTGCCTTGGGTGTGACAGTTGAAGCAAAGAATTTCTGCGGTAAAGTTTAGTTTGCATTTCATGTAATTCATAGTGCAATTCATGTAAGTTTTTATTTATGTTGCTATCTTTTAGTTTTGTAAGCAACTATACAGCTGCTGTAAAAATGTTGATGTCAATTCTAAGCATTTGTTACAAGTTTGATGTTTTATTTTATTGATATCTGATTTCCCTGCTAAGTGCATGTTGTACGATACAGCAGGAAGCTCCTGACAAAAACAGGAAGACAAGAGAGGTGGGAAGAATGGCCTGCCACATAGGAAAGGAAAACTAAGCACATGTGCTGTCAGTCTAAGCAAGATGTGTCAATGCAACATGCACTTGTCACGTGTGAAGACTGCCTGGGGTGTGACAAATGAAGTAAAGATGCTTTTTGTCATATAGTTCTATTGGTATTTTCACTGTATTTCATATAGGAATTTATTTCTAATGTTATCTTTTAGGTTTTGTAAGCAAGTACACAGCTGATGTGAAAATCTCAATGTTTATTCTAAATGTGCAATACATATTAATAATTTAAATTTTTATTTTATTGATGTTTTATGTTGCTTTAACTACACATTATGAAATATAATTAGAACCTCCTGACAAAGCAGCAAGACCAGCGAGATATCAAGTATGTCCCACAAAAAGGCCAGGAAAGTAAAATACACGTGCTGTCAGTGTGAGCAGCAATATGCCTGGGTGTGGAACGTGCTGTGGTCACGTGTAAAGACTGCTTTAGGCGGGATAATTGAAGTAAAGATTTCTCTGTAGTGCCACTGGTATTTTCATTGTAGTTCATATAGGAACTTATTTCTGTTTTTTTTTTTTTAGACTTTGTACACCAAAAATGTTGATGCTAAAAATTTTGATGCTTTTTTATGACACTCAAATATTAAAAATTAAATACTTTATTTTTCCTGTTAAGTATTCATTGTTTAATATAATAAAACTCATAAAATTAAAATTAATAATTCATCAATAGAAATATTCTAAATAACAAATGTGGGTTTTGTACATCCGAGTTTCTGCACCTTTATGACAAAATTTTCGCTATGCCCCCTTAAAATGGGAGGTAGGGAAGCAGCCAAGAGGCAATTGTTTCATTATTTCTACTAGAAAGTAAGACTAAATTGAACACCACAGAGAAGAGACTTAGGGTAGCTAAGTGCTGAAGAAAACATAATATAAAGAAGACAGAAATGTATCAAGTTTGCATCCTTCCTAAATATTAACACCTTCTTCCTTCAAATCATCCTCTCGTTTTCTCCCTTTGATGCCCCCCTTTCTCTATCTTCATGCTAATAAGCCTCAGTTACACAAGGCCACTCGTCAGTTTAACCCCATGCTTTTGAGCGATTTCTCATTCCACTCTGCTATAGAAAACGCAAGGTTTCCTTGTGCAAATGAGACCAAGCTAGGACGCAGCTCCGTGGAGTCCAGCGAGCTGAGGCGGGCTTCCACAGCAAGCTGGGACTGGCGCAGGGACTCAGCGAGCTCTCAGCCCCAGGCTGGCACGTACTCAAGGGCCCAGGAGGCCAGGGATCTGCTCTCTAGGGGCACGAGGTCACACTAGCTGCCCGGTGATTGCGGGCCTGACACAGACCCCTAAGGTCTCACAGGGCCATCCGAGCCTATGAACTAAGCCCTGGAGGACAGGCATGTGCTGTATCTCCTTAGAAGCTGGAGCAGTCACTTCCAGGAATGTTCAGTTACTGCCACTGCACCAGTAGAACAGAAGCACCGGAGACATTTTCTACCCTTATTTCTACGTATGACACAACACTTTGTACAGAATACTGAAATTAATACCAATGAAAAGCACAGGAAAGAGTATCCAAAAGTGTTTGCAACAATAAAATCACATCCCACAGTAAAATCTTATAGAAGTCTATGTTATTCTTTCTTTTTTTTCTTTTTTTATGTTGTTATTAAAAATACTCTAGAGATACACTGGCCTCAAGTGGAAAATTCTCCATCTTTATCAATATATTCAATATCTACAATTATTTTGCTTTCCAGAAGAAAAAAATGAATACAAAAAGGATTAAACTCTAATCTGGAATTTAATTATAAATAGCAAAAAAAAAAAAAAAAAAAAAAAAACCACTGTATGTGACAGAGCAAATAAATAGGACAAGGATAAAATAAGCACCTAAATTAGTATATAATGTGACACAACAATATCTCAAGTACTGAAGATTAAAAACTCAAGTTCATGGTCTATAAAAAAATGAAAAAAGATAAAATTGCACATACCTTCTAAAACAACATTCATCAAGAAAAATAAAGTCTTTAAGTGCATAGTACCTCTTGGTAATGGCATTTGTTTCACCCAAAGGGCATAGCCACTAGCATCCAGACATTATTTATTTATAACAGAACAGTATAGGATGAGTCACTATAAGGCTCTGCAACTTGGTTTATTACAAAGTAACATTTAAGTATGTTACTTACTGCTCAGTAGTTTGTTATATAAGAGGGCAGTGGAAGTGAAATAAAATGTTATGAGAACTCAAAAAGTCAAGGTACACTTCCTACCACTCTTCACAAAAACAATATGGGACTTAGAAGAACAATGGAAAAGACAGAACCAGTGGGCCCAGCTTCTTCCAGTAGCTATGATTAGACTATTGATCAGGGACTAATGCTGACCTAAATAGAGAGCGACCAGTATGCAGGATGACTCACAGGAATGTGCTCTCGGAACAGAAAAACCTCCCTTGCCTCTCTGTCCTCTCCCTGGCTTGCCATATAGAATGAGCTCCTGCTTTCTCAGGTCCTCTCTATTTCCTGAACCAGAAAATGGGGCTTAATAAGTTGGAAATTCACCATATATATATTGCTTCCAATCGTGGAAGAGTATCAATTTTCTTAACCATGAAGATAATTTATTTTTTATGCTATCTGGATCAATTTCTTTTTAACACATTTCATATCTTAGGGCAATTCTGTGTTCACATGGGAAAACTGAAAGGTACAGAGATTAGCCACAAACTCTCTGCCACTGTAAAGCAGTCTCCCTCCCGATAAAAAAATAGTACATCTGTTCTATGTACAAACTCCCCATGATAAACATAATCATTATGTATTGTAAACATGTATAAATACTTTTAAAAAGCAATATCCCCAAACATCAACATCAACAGACCCTACCAGAGTGGAGCATTTGTTGCAACTGGGGAATTTACACAAACACATCACTATTATCCCAAACCACTCTTGTGGTGATGTGTACTTTGTCGGTCTGGACAAAGGTATAATGACATGTACCCACCTTAGGGTGTCACACAAAGTAGTCTCACTAACCTAAGTTTTCCCTGCACTCTGCTGACTCTCCTCCCCAAAACCCTGGCAACCAGGCATCTTCTCAGCGTATCCATCAATACATCATACTTTTCCAATACGTCACCTACAATATGTGCCCTTTTCTGATAGCTGTGTCACTTAGAAATAAGCACTTAGTTTCTTCAACTCTTTTCATTGCTTCAGAGGTCACTTCTTTTTAACACTGGCTGACATTCCACTGTCTAGAAGTAGCCTACTTTATTCAATCATGTATTGAAGAACATGTGGGTTTCTTCCAAGATTTAGTGATTATGAACAAAGCTGCTATAAACACAGCAACTTGTGCAGATTTTGTGTGGCCATGTCTTCAATTCCTTTGGTAAAATACCAAGAAGACTGATCATTGGGCTGCATACTGAGAGTGCGCTCAGTCCTGTAAGAACTGCCCTCCTGCCTTCTGAAGGATTCTGCACTTCCGCCAGCAGGGAGCATTCCATTTGCTCCACATCCCAGCTAGCATCTGGCATTGTCAGATGTCAGCCTGCAGTGGCGTCTCAGTGTTGCTTTAATGAGGGGGACATCTTCTCACAGGTTCATTTGCCCTCTGAACGTCCTCTCTAAAGCCTGCTAACATCTTTGTCCATTCTTTTTCATTGTGCTTTTTTTTTACCACTGAGTTTTAAGAGATTTTTTTTTTAATGTGTGTGTGTACTTTGGGTAACAATCCTGTATCTTCTGCAAATATTTTCTCCTGTCTGTGACTTGTTTTTGCATTTTCTTGGCAGAGTTCCTTTCAGAGAGCAAAGTTCCTGAGTTTTAATGAAGCTCAACTTATTAGTGCTTTCTTTCATGAGCCATGCCTCTGGTGTCATAAGGAAGTCACTGCCTTTCCCAGCTCATTTAGATTCTCTCCTGTATCTAGGGGTTTTATCAGCCATAGACTTTTAAGGAGTGTATCATATGCCGGGCATGGTGGCACACTCCTGTAATCCCAGCATTGGAGAGGCTGAGACAGTAGGATCACTGCCTGAGCTACACAGTGAGTTCAAAACCAGCCTGAACTACATAGTGAGAACCTATCTCAAAAAGTCAAAAATAAATAAATAAATAAAGCATTCACTTTTGCACACATTCAATAGTAATAGCAAAAACTCTTATTTTATTTTTAAAAATTGCCTATGATATTGTGAATTTTGTGTGAGTTGTATTTTTATTAAAGCATCGCTTAAGAGACTAACATTTTGGACACAACTAAGTAACTCTTACCTAAAAGGCCTTATTTCTTTATAGACATCAAGTAAATTTGAAAAGATAAAAAAAAAATTCTGCATCAGTTTTTAAATGTCTCATAAAATGCTATGAACAAGCATTTTAAATTAACATTAACATACATTCTAATTAGAAAAAACATGTAAATTTACCAGTGAGAGCCATACGCCTCTAATACTTCCCCAAAACAGAATTTCTAAACTTGATAGTTTGAGTAATATGGAATTAACTAGTACAGATTACTTTAGTTAGAGAAACTATAATTTTTGTAACGTATCTTATAAAATTCTTTTTTAAATAATCAAATATAGGAGTTCAATATTTAAATGATATACAGCTGCTCTGTAATCTAAAAGATTTTAATAACACTATGCAAAATGTCCATAGCTCCCTGGGCAGTGTAGGTTCCCAATAAGTGATAACAACAGTCCAAGTAACAGATAACAAATATGTCACTAACAAAATTTTACCTAGAATAAACACAAAATGAATCATGAAATTCAATACTAACAGGATTTTTAAACATATAAGAAAGATATTCTTCAAAAAGTATTCATAGACAAAGTAAAAACATGCAAAGTAAAATTAACAAAACATTTTGCTCAAATGTTCTCATATCATTATAAAACAATCATCAATTTCGGGACACTACAAAGTAATATGAAAAGAACATTGTCTCTTTCACAGTTTTCCTTTAAAATGCTTCCCTTAACAGTAGGTGGTTATTCTCAAGCCGGGTCGTCCATTGCAAGCCTCCCTCTCAGAGTTCGGGTTGAGACTCCTGCGAGCGACACTGCAGACTGAGCCTGCCATGCCCGTGTGGAAGGAACTGCTCGCCACAGGCCACACCCCAGCTCCGGCTGGCGATACTTTGTAATCTTTTTAAGATTTATTAAAAGAATCAAAAGGGCTTCTTTCTAAATTTATTAAACAAATGAAGTAAGGAATCATTGCGTGAATACAGCCCAAGGACAGCGCTCTCCTCAGGTCCCAATGGTGTAGTGAGAAAGCCAGTTAAATTCAATCAGTTCATAACACTGACAAATTACCGGCATAATTACAGTTCATGTAAACTTGTACCCCTCCGACTATGAATCAGGAACCCTACTGGTGCTAGGAGCACAAAAAAGAACCAGGCATACCAGCAAAGGCCTACAATCCCAGCTGCCCTGGAGGCTGAGACAGGAGGATCCTAAACTGGAAGCCAGCCAACTTCAGCTAGACCATCTCAAAATAAAATAAATGAGAGGGCTGGGTATGCAGTTCTGTGGCAGAGTGTTTGCCTAGTATGTGCGAGGCCCTGAGTTCAATCCTTAGTAACATACAAAAAAGGACAAAAACATTATTCCTATTCTCAGTGAGCTTCCAGTGTAACCGCAACAAAAGAAAAGGAATAATGAGGTGTAAAGCACTCTGTAGTGCTAACAAGGACAAGGTTCTGAGATGAAAGAAGACAGCGGCTAACCTTCCATGGACACTTGAAGAATATGTTCACAAACCCAGACTTTAAAATATGAAACAAGTTGTTCTCAGATCAATAGATTATAAGGGAAAAGTGAGGGCAAGGGAGTACAGAATGAGCAGGGCGTGGAAGATCCAGGAGTCCGATGAAGAAGCACGTAGAGACCAAACCTACATCGGGGAGCGCAGGCTGGCAGCTTAAAGTGGTAACAGGAAGACTGTGTGTAACACAGAAATGTGCAAATGCTACAGTTCAGGAGTTTTGCCTTTTTTTTTTAATTCATAGCGAAGCCCCACTCCCAGAGGCAAGTGTTAAACATTTACCAGCACAGCACTGGAAATACCACACTCCAGAAGGCATTTTAATACAAAGGCCATTTAATGTGCTACATGATGTTTTAAGACAGAAACATTCTTCAAATATAAAATGCAATGTGAAATTTTTTCTCAAAGAAACCTCTCTTCTAAGAAGCAGAACAACACTACACTAGAGTTCATTCCATTTGAATCTTAAAAGGTCTTTCCAAGGGGTTCAACTATCTTGCTGTGCTGCTACTCTTGCCCTCACAACAGTTTCTAACTCTTTGAAAATCTGGTGTCAAACAAAATAAACTCTTTGGTCACCAGTATTCATTATTAAAGAGAGAAAACACAGCTCTAGCATTTTCTCTTTGATGTTTACTCTGCATTAAAGATTACAAAGATGTTCAAGTAAAATATTGCTATTGATGGTAAGAGATTTCCATGATACAGAGCACAATGCAGTTTTTATGAAGAGAACTATTAGCCTGGAAGTGTAGCTCAGTGTTAGAACACCAACCTGCCTGACTTGCATGAGGCCCTAGGTTCAATCCCCACAAAAAATAAAAACTAAAACAATTTTAAAGGAAATTTTTAAAGGAATTTTAAAGCAAAAATTTTACCAATGGAAGTGCCATGACAACTACAGAAAATCTAATATTAAAAATTCTTAACACATGTCAGCATATTAAAACAGAATATTTATCCACCAAACAATGCAACCTTAGCCGATTAATCATGATGAATCCTATCTTGCATCAACTTAGATATCAGCTCATTTTCTTGGTCTTCATTTGTTCCATCACTGAGTTTCTCCAGTTACCAGGTCAGACAAGGCCTGCCACACGGAGGCTGCAGTTATGTAAGTTCTAAGCCAGAGAGGTACCTCAACAGCCAAGGGACATTCACCTCACTGGCACCTCACATCTATCCTCCGGCATATCTAACATTTATTCGTTTGATTAAAATGTCATTGTGAGACCTCTATGTGGCAGACCTCAGCCAAGCACTGGACACACAATGGCAAACAAGACAAACATGTCCCTAACTTTCTAGGAAGCAGGATACTAAGGGAGTTATACACAGAATGAACGAGCTCAGAAAACTGCGATCCGAGGCTACACATATACGAAGGAGAACCACATACCACTCCGGGAAGGTGTCTCCCCTGCGGGCGGAAAGCACAGCTGCGCCCAGGCTCCCGAGGCAGCGAGGAGGGGCACTCCAGCCACACAGCCAAGTCCCAGATGTACTGCTTCCACCTTTGCCATCTCCTGGCATTTTTCACCTTAATTTTCTTTTAAATTAAGTGCCAACTCTCATCTCTCTTTCCCCGTGATCAGAACAGTTAATGCTTATCGAGCGCACAGTACTTGCGACATTATCATTCCGAGCAACAGACCTGCATGAACTAACTGTCCACACGGCAAGCACACAAGGAGGCAGGCACGGCCACGACAAGGCACTTGGCTGAAACTGCACTGCTATCAGTACGAGTCCTTTCTCACAAACAGCGCCTTCCTTAGAACTCAGCCCTCCTGGGAGCCATGAGATGCCATAATGCTTATTCCTTCCACCTTTGGAAATTAGGAATGAAAAGTTGACAAGGTAGCCCGCAGTGAAACATTTCCAAAGCAAGAATACGTTTCCAAGTCACTAAATACATTCTTACAAAATGTTACCCAGAATATGAGATAAAAACTAAGCATGGAGAAACAACGATAGTTCCTTCTATACTTCACAAAAGAGTGGAAGACAAGAGCATATCTTTTCCATATAATACAAACTACTAAATATTTGTAAATATATCTAATTTAATATCAGTACACAGTAGTAAACTAGCTGTGATTTTGAAGAAATTCCAAAAATCTGTCTTTAAATCAGTACCTTTTAATTATTAAAATATAAACAAATAACTATCAAATACCCTGGACCTCACTTAAGATTGTATCAAGAAGTTTGGTGAACTTCTTCTTATGATCAGAAGTTTCATCTGCAAAGTCTCCAGAAGATGATGTACAAAACAGTATATGAGTGGGTGCCTGATACGAGGGAATGTAGGACTCATACTTTCCACAGGAAAATGATTTTGGGGAAAAGGCTCAGGAAGAAAGAGAGGCAAATAATGGATTCGGGGAGGAAAGAAAACCTTTCTTGTCCCAGGACTGTCACCAGTTTTTTATTACTTGAAGATTAAGGGAATAGTGAATAAAGCTGTCTGCCAGACAGCCAAAGAGGAAGAATAACATCGTCTCTACGTGTACTTCACACGAAAGTTTTCAGAAATAACACTCATAAAATTAAACTTTCTATAAAAAGTTACTAGCAAACCCATCCCAGATCAGACCAATGGAGATGTCAAAATAAACCACCATTACTTTTGTCAGGAATCCGGATGGGATGAAATGGCAGGCAAGTAGGTCAAGTTGTAGAGTCATCCAATTTTGTTACATTTGGTTTTAGAAAAAAGATAGATATGCTACAAATTTACTAGGAAACTTGGTAGGATTGGTTTTTTTTTTCCCAACTCCATGAGTTAGTACAAGATAAATATTTGGTTTTGCTACTAGGGTTCAGTAAATTGATCCTGGGTCTTTGGTTTCTGAGGTTCAAGAAGTCAAATTCGAGCCACTGGTATCACTTGCCCAACACACATTATTTATGTGTGCATGTGCACAAATGTATCATATACATTTAAGTCTACCATTAAAAATGCACTTCAGTATAGGTTTTCATTGCTATCTTTGCATTATGAATCTTTAAGAAAATGAAGAGATTTCATTTTAATAAGTTGCACTTAACACAAAGTCTTGCCCCATTTAATTATTTAGTTTATATCTTATGTATATTTATTTTAGAGTCCCTACAATGTGACAGCATTGATCTATAGACTTAACACACAAGAATGCTGGAATAATTTTGTTATGTAAACACTGTCTGAGGAAAGGTAAACAATTGTATGATGAAGAAAACCCACTTTGTATTGTTGATGGCTTGTACATGAACAGCATCATATTCATCTAGGATATCTTATACGTATAGCTCAGAACTTAGTGTAGGGTGGGGTGGGGGTGTAGGTGTGGGCTTGGCCACATATCCTAGACAGACTTGGGCCTAGAGAGTCCAGTTCCAGAATATTTGCTGTTAAATCTTTGCTATTAATCTGCATGTGCTCCTACATGTTGAGAAAAGGAGGAAGGCATGACTTTTAAAATGGAAATAGGCAAAAGCAATAGCTTCTACAGTAAGAAGTTTTATTTCTAAAGTCAATACACTGAGAACATTATCAGTATTACAAGATAAGCAGGCATTTGAAAAAATTTGCTCTTTATATATTTTTCTTGTGTGAATGTACTTAATTATCAAAAACTTGCCATCCTTTTTTGGGATATTATATCACCTAATATTTTTGTGACCTCCTCATTGATTTAAGCCTTTCATGAAAAAGATCTTATTTAATCCTGCTAGCAGTACTGTAAGAAAGATAAGTGTGATATTTAATTTCATATATCAGTTTGGTTGGATCACGGTGCCCAAAAATCTGGTCAAATATTATTAATACTTCTGTGAAGGTGATTTTGGAGTAAGAGCAACATTTACACTGGAGGACTCTTAATGTAGCAGATTACCCACAGAACACAGGCCTCAACCAATCAGCAAATCCCTTCATGCAATCGAAATGAGGCCTGCTGGGACAGGCAGCAGACTGACTGCTTCTGGGCTCAAGAGCAACTCTTCTTCCCTGGGTCTCCAACATGCAAGCCCACCCTGCAGATGAAGGGTTCCACACTCCATGAGCCAATCCTTTCTCTACACACACACACACACACACAAACACACACACATACATACATACACACAGAGGCACATAAACAAAAATATCACACAGATCAGTCCTCTTTATCAGCACTTTCACTTTCCATGATTTCAATCATCCTTGGTTTATTTCAGAATTAAATTATTCAAAAGTTTTCAGTTGTGTACCTTTCTGAACAATGTGATGAAAACCCACACTGTCCCTGTTCGTGAATCACCTCCTTATCCACACTGTACGTGCCACTCATCTGTTAGGGATCCAGTGGTTGTCTAATCACTGTGCCATGTTGTTTTTGCTCAAGTAACCCTGTCAGATTTTATCACAGACCCAAAGCACAAGAGACACGATCCTGACAACTCTTAGGTATATCCAACAAAGAACTGAAAATATATGTGCATATAAAAACTTGTACACAAATGTTCCTAATAGTCAACTGACAACAGCTACAAAGTAGAAACAATATAAATGCTAACCAATCAATAAATGGATAAACAAAATGTAGTATGTCCATATGATGGGCTGATTCAGCCATCAAAAAGAACCAGTCGGGCTGGGAGTGTGGCTCAGTGGGGCCAGTTATCTTGCATACACCATTGGGAAAAAAGGAACAAAGTACAAATACATCCTACGACATGGGCAAACCTTGAAAATGCACTGAGTAAAAGAAGCAAACACAACATGCCATGTTATTATATGAATCTATATCAAATGTCTGCACTAGGCAAACCCATAAATATAGAAAGCAGCTAAGCGATGGCCAGGGGCTGAGGAAATGAATTCAATGGGGATTGAATGCAAATGGGTACGAGGTTTACTACAACAGAGAGGAAATTTCTGAATTAGAGACAGGAGTTATGACTGTAAAACTTCATGAATATCCTAACAACTCTGGACTGTATCCTTTAAGATGGTGACTATTACATAAGTGAATTATATCTCAACGTGTTAAAAAACACAAAACAAATACACTCACCTGCCCTTTCTGTGGTGCCAAAAAATGAACGACTTCATCCACCATTACTGGAATATGTAATTTAGCCACAGTGTCAGAATCTCTGTTTTGAGATGTGTGCAATTCCTGGGCTCCAGTTTGACTTGCTTGTGCTGGGGTTTTATATTCATTACATCTTCCTGCTGTAGTATGTAATTTTTTTTGCCAGAGATCTAAATTAAGTATGCCAGATTCCAACCAGTATGAAAAACACTCCTTATATATACGTCTACATAAATACGGGTATCGAAGCATTCTGTAGGTCAACAAATCTAGAAAAGAAATTTAAAATACAATACTTGTTGGATTTTTTTTAAAAGTGTTAAAATAATTTGGAGAAAGCACATTATTATGAAATATTTAATACATCAAAAAATGTGAGCAAGTGAAGGTGACTTTCTTATATGAAATAAGGAAACTAAGTGAACGCAGAAACATAACAAATATAAATTTTAATTGGTCTAACAAGCTCTAGAACCATTCATGTTTTAACCAGCAGAGAGAAGAAAAGTGGTTATTCAGTCATCTTTTTAAGAAAAATATATTTTCAAACTTTACTTCTGAAGAATGGGTTGAATGAGTTCAAAATATTTATTTTTAAAACTATCTGGATGACTAAAAGCATGACAAATATCCTAAATGATAGTCAGATTTCTAGCTTTTCTGTTTATTTTTCTCATAATGCAAAATTCTCATATTTGTAGAAAAGATCATTCCAGGGAAAAGACTAGACACATACAGCTAAAAAGAACAGAGGATGGCAGCCACTGAAAATCTTGTGAATTTCTCAGGGTTAGATTCTGAGGAAACATCTTAACAGAGCCTGCATCTGTTTGTGATTTTATGTACACTTCTGGCTTCCTGTATCCACCTTTCTTGTTTGTTTGTTCAGTTGGTGTGGGGATGATGGAGTTAATGCCAATGCCTACTCATCCTTAGCAGACATTCTACCTCTGAACTATACCTCAACGCCACCACCTTTGTCTGACCCCTATATTCAAAAGTCAAGTAAACAATTGATATATTTCTTTAATTTCTCATACTAAGACCATTTTCTTCTGCAAGTTGTAATTCTTTTAAATTCAAAGGGTAAAAGTTATTTATGAAATACTAATAGAAGATCTTTTGAAAACATTCTGCATTTTATGCAACTGCTTTGAAGTAGTTTTTAATATGACTGAAATACCTGGTTAACACTACTCTTTTTTCTTCATGGATTATGAGTTAAGACCTATACCCCTATATCCACAAAATTAGATGTTTGTTAGGTGCTTAATAATGTCTTCCTGGGGAAAAAAAAGAAGAATGTATGGATAAATTCCAGAGCCCACAGAATACACATTCTTATCAATCCTCACTTTAGGAAATTAAATCTGACTGAAGCTACCAAAACCACATGTTCTTAGAATTCTTAAAGAAACACATTCCAGTAAATATCTTCATTTACTTTTTGACAGAAAATTTAAAAAGGTAATCACCCATGTTGACTAAAACTGAATGGAATATGAATATATATTATGTAAAAATAACTTGAATAAGATATCACCTTGAGAATAATATAACTTTTTTTTAGGTCAACTTTACTAAAAATATAATACACTGATTATGTGGCATCATGATACAGAAAAAAATGGCAAAAAAAGGTAAACTAAAAATTAAAGTTTTTAAGTATATTTCTGGATATTAAGCAAAGACAAATTAGGGAAATTGTTAATTATGTCTTGCTTACACAACACAAACTCAACTACCCTATAACTTAGTAATGCTTTTCAAATTGGTGTCCAATATTAATTTAGCACTTCCTAAGTACTTACTACTCTTAGCACAAGACATGTTCTAACTCATTCAATCCTTACCATCACTTTTATAGGTACATATTATTCCATTTTACAAGAGGAAAAAGGAGATATTAAATAATTTTCCAAAGATCACACAGAGAACTATAGAACAGTCTATTCCCAGAACCGGCAATCTCACCCCCATTCTATAAGTATAATCCACTGGTACTATTTTATGAATTCATGTAATTTAATGACTCTATGCTATACATGTGTATTATCTCATAATTTAATTTAATTTCTTTAGAAGGAAACAGCAGCCAATGCCTTGGCCTTGCTCCTTTCAGAAATCATAGTATGCTGTGGTGTAGGCAGAAGACAGCATTCAATGTATAGCCCTATACTACAGAATTTGGACTATTGAAACAATCTACACCTTATGTCTAGATTTTGATAATGTTTAAAAGGCAGCAATTACAATACAGGAATCTGAACTACATGAGGAAAAGCAAGGTGTATGCTATCATCATCAGTCTTTCGTTTTCTTGTAAAGTATTCAATCTCTATGTATTTATTCAACTATACTCAAGGTACAAAGCCTAAAGATTTTATTATGAACGAATTGGCCACTATGTTGGGTCAACAGGGAGAAGGGCTATGAATATCTCGTTTTCCTCGTCGGTCGTTTCTCTGCTTTCCCTCTCCTCTGTGGCTCCTACCAGAGTGTTCCACAGGCTTCTAAGGTCAGCCGTCTTCACTGGCTTCGGGTTAAGTGCATTCGCTTGTCACAGGGCTGAGTAGAGGAGGGGAAGTAGACCTGGATAGCAGGTTGTGTGGTACCCTGCCTAAGTCCGTCGACTGTTACCTTCCAACAAAGTTCCGAGGGAGCGGGTCTCCAAGGACGCTGACACCTGCCCGGCCTCGCGGGACTTTGCATCCCGTTTGCAAATGGAAGGCTAACACTGGGAGGTCAGGCTCTAAGGCAGAGGAAGTGAAAGGGGAGAATCCACCCTATTCCCAGCCTCAGGCTGGGGCGAGCGCCGACCGCCGCGGCGCACTAGACGGGGCGGCTTCCGCTGCCTTCTCCTCACCTGAGGCACGAAGATTTCTCTGTTGCCCTCTGACTGGAGCCAGAGATGACCACTATAGTGCCGGCGTGCCTGAAATTTCCCGCTCGTGTCAGTCCCAGACATGGGGGAACCTGGTACGGACGGACAAACCAGGCCCTCATCCGCCTGCAACCGAGGCCCGAGCGCCTTTGGTTCCGAGGCTGCGAAAGGTCCCTGTAATACACTGAGATTCGCGAGGGACTTTCCTGGAGGGAAGAAGGAATCTCACCATTAGGCGGATTGAATTCGCTTTTACTTTTTTTTTATATGTCTAGGGCTGTTTTAAATTAGCTTTTCTTTTCTCTTCTTCGGTTTACTGTGAAAGTACTTTAAATATGGATTCTAATACCATGGCAATTATACAGCACTTTAATCTCTGACAAAACGTGGGAATTTCTTTCTGCCTATCTCTAAAGGTTTGGAAAGTTTTTCCCCTCCATTCATTACAAAATACGCCACTGTCTTACCTTCTGTTATACCTCCTTCATGTCTTACCAAACAAAGCTGGCACATTAATGGCATCAACTATAATGTGAAAATCTCTCCGCTTTAATAAAATGTACAATTCCTTAATACAGACTTACAAGCAGGACAGTACTATACACGAAGGGAATTGAATGGAAATTTAGGGTACAGTAAGTACTTGGGGTTCATGTGGAAATAACTGTCCGACTGTGAAGCTATAAAACATTTATGTCATTATAAGAAAATGGAAGGATATGCCTACTTTCAGGCTACAGTGAGGTATCATTTTACTGTCACTTAACCCATAATGTATTTCTGAGACAAACAGCTCAATGCTAAACTGGCTTTTGGATTTTCTGAAACATCAGTTTTCTATCACCAAAATGAAAGTAACAACATATACATCTCATGGACTGTTTTGAGAATCAAGATACTAACATATGTAAGGTGATAAAAGCCTGAGACATCAATGGTGTTATTTAGTGAGAACATATGTGTAATTAAAAAAGAGGCTTCTCAATTTTATTACCAAATTCAGCACCACACAAATAAGTATTCTGTTAGCTAAGATACATACGACAACCAGAAATAAGTGGCTTTATTGGGGGGTCTTTCACTGCTCAGAAACAATTATACAACACATCATACATACTACATTACTCCTGATTGTCTTCAATAGCAATGAACGCAAAATCTGTGGGGGGGTTTTCATTTATAATTCGCTGCACTCATGTATCCTATTTATACAGTGATACTGAATTACTAAACTGTAAGGTCCAGCAGTATAGGGATTTTAACTTTACTGCTTATTTTGGGGTACCTAATACCCACAATCAATACTTGCTCCATAAATATCTACAGTAATATAAAGAACAAGAAGGCAATTCAAATACTATTTTAAAATATACAGAAGAGCTTGGGATGTAGCTCAGTAGTAGGTTTGCCAAGCACACACGAGGCCTTGAGTTTGGCTCTTACCACCGCAAAAAAACAAAGAAAAATGATACAATAACATAAAATATCCTTACAAATGAAAATGAGTTATCTCAGCAAAGACATTTCCCTTTCTTCCCCAGGCATTTATTTTCTCCTGTCAAAGTGAACATTCTGAAATGCTATGTACGAACTGAGACTTAAAAATCGCTTCACCCAATAACGAGGTCAGTTTCATTAAGTGAAAGCATTTCCTGGAGTCGTCCTTACAGACCTAGAAAAGCAGCCAGGCGTGGAACAGATCCACAATCAGCCCTGGTGGGAGTGGCGTGGCCATGCTGATGAAACCAAGCCAGGGGGCTGGAGCCAAAGACCAGGACTAGCAAGGAAGGAGGTGGATGCCAGGGAGCGGCCCGGGCTCTGCCCCACGCTGCACTTATGTAGGTTGCTGCTATCTGGGCTAGTCCCAATCAGGACTCACCGGCAGGCGCCTGCTGCCCACCTGCCCCCACGGCTAGCCACGCCCACCGCGGGCCCCACCTCCGGAAACGGCCTCTCGCGTTTCCAAGGCGACGAGCCACCAAGCAGCTTCCTCCCAGCCCTCAAACCCAGCCCACTGACGCCCAACGGCGGCACGCGCCGGGGCCAACGTCCGACGTGGTGACGTCACGGAGGGGGCTAGCCAATGAGAAGCGACAGCGAGGAAGCTGGCTTGGGTTTGAATCTGTGGTGGCGTGTGGCGCGCGCCGGGTCACCCCGGTGGAGCGCAGTGGTCGCGGCGCGAGCGCACTTCTGGGCCTAGGTGAGTGGAAGGCGTGGTCTGGGCC
>NW_022900928.1:4623108-4690596 GCF_012274545.1 Fukomys damarensis
AAGGGAGCGGGGCCCCTCGGGCACGGCCGGCCGGACCCGGCTGTACGGGCTGACCGCTTAGCCTGGCCTGGAGGAGAGGTTCCTCCCCGTTCCCGGGGAACGCGGGGCCCGGGGATTCGCGCCTGAGCCGTGGACCGCTCTCGTCACTAAATTTTGTGTAGTTTTGGAAGACCCCTCAGGAAGCGGTGTTCACCTCCTCTCGGGTCGTGGCACCTCCTCCCGCTGTACCCATGGCTTCCCCCAGTTAAGGGCCCGAGGAACGGCTTCTATGCTGTTAACTCTGGAAACGGAGGAAAATATCGCCCACCTATTAGTGCTGTCCTTCCCTCTCTCGGAAGAGCAGTCCTAATACTGTAGCTATTCCAGAGTGAAGTCTATATTGAATAGAGACTATAAATGAGGAGGATTCCCAGTCCGTAAAAGTGTTGGTTGAATTGGAGTCTAATTCAGATTCGAGTTTTTATTTAAGAAGTGTTTCATAGCTGAATCCTTCATTGTCTGTACTACCGTTTGGAAGTGTTGTGTCCTAATTCTAGAAGAACATAGTTGTGAACAATATGAACTTTGGTTTTGGACTTGAGTCTACTCTGTGGCTCCTCATTTCTATGTCATTTGGAAAAATTATTCATCCTAAAGTTACGTCCCCGTGTCTCTGAAACAAAGACAATAGAACCTACCTTGGTTATAAGCATTAAGTTAGGTGGTGAATGACAAATGTTTACCATAATGCCTGGCACATAGAATATACTCAAATGAGGATCTGTTTTGCTCATTACCACTAATTAGCACCATTTTTACCTAACCCAGGTGTTTTTAATAACGTGTTTTCCAAGAATGTCTACTGCACATGTGTCAAGCATATTTCAGCGTTTATTCATGAGCTCCTATCAAAAGTAGTCTGGTGCTCACCACAGCTGAATTATAAGGGAAATGGGGAAATGTTAGTCCAAATGTACAGACTTTTAAGTTATAAAACAAGTTCATAGAAACCAATGTACAGTGTGGGTTTTATTTAATTGTATCCATTATACTATGTATACAAAGATCATTATACAATGTATACAAAATCTTCATACTGTACACCTTTGATAAATAGATTCGTCATTGTCAATTAAATATTTTAAGATTTTTTTTAAAGTAATCGAATACGCCTTTTAATTTCTTTGAGAAAATCTCTGAAGGCCTATACTCCGAATACCTAAGTTTCACTTTGAATTTTTCTTATCATTCTCTTGTACCTTTTTTTAAGGGGGTAAGGTTGTGACAGGGTCTTGCTATATAGTTTGGGCTGGTCTTGAACTCACTAAGTAGCCCAGGCTGGCCTCAAACTCATGGCAATCCTCCCGCCTCGGCCTCCCAAATATTGGGATTACAGGTGTGAGCCACCCAGCCTTTGTACCATTTTTCTAATCATACACAAATTTGATAAAATCTTGGAGCGAGAAAGAGAATTTGTAAATCATCACAGTGTTGTGCACATAACAGTATTAGTCTTGTGTGGCTTTATATTAAACACAATCAAAGAATTCATTCTCTGCACTTGATTCAGAATCACCTGTACAGTGTGTCCATTTCTTTTAACCATCTTAAGAAATGAAGTCGCTGTGTTGTAATATGGGAGCAATCTGGTTAATCCCTAAAAAGGTCAGTATATTTGAACAAATTTTTACTTTTCAAAAAATCACTTTATTTTGAGACATAAGGTCTAGCTGTGGTGTTCAGGCTGCTCTCCAAAGTCTGGGCTGAAATGGTCTTCCTGCCTCACCCTCCTAAGTAGTTGGAACTACAGGCATACACTGTGGTAGCCTGCTATAATTTTTGCATTCTGGTGGTTCTGTTGACTTTGGGCATCATTATTAACAAAACTGGACGTAGAAGTGTCATTCAATGATAGAACACTTGCATAGTACATGCCAGGGCCAGGGCTCAATCCCTGGAGAGGGGGAAAGAGAGACATAATTTATTTCATTTGTTCTTAAAAAGTAGAGATTGTGATATTTTAAAAATTGATATCCATAACTTTAGGTCTCTAACAAGTTGTGAAACAAACTTACATTTGACAGTTTACTTAAGCTCCTTTAGGTCACTGTCAAAATTTCTCCCTGAAATGTTACTTCAGTAGCACCTATTGGCACTAAAATGCTTTTGTTGATTCTCAATTAACTTCACATTCAAATCTGAATTCTTCAGGCTTGGATTCAATATCTTCAAAACTCTCCATGTCCACTTTTATTTTTTTTAATGCACCCTTCTCTTTTCTTCTCCATTCTCTCTGGTTCTACAGAAGAAAGCAGAGATTACCTTGATTCTTTCTTTGATTACTGTAGATAAAACTACATCTATTCATATAAAACTGAATAGTTAAAAAGCAAAAGACTGAATTAAATTGACCGTTTGGCCAGTTAGCTCGCATGCCCTGCACAGGCTTGTTCCTGCGTGGTACTTCGACGCACCACCTGAAATGCTCATGGCTTAGGCTCTGAGAAGTCACCACCCCACCAGAAACACTTGGAAGACTTTAGACCTCTGTTTGCATGCACTCCTGATGCTTTACATCTCTGGGCCCAGATAAGTTGATGGCACCCAGTAAATAGTTACTGAATATACTAAATCTATAACTAGTTTTTCTTCCTGAAATGCTTTTACCTAGTAACTGTCCATCTTCACCTCTCAGCTCATCACTTCCTCTAGGGAACTTGACTATACCAATCCAGCACTGTACCCTTCATAGCATTTATAACCTTTCCCCTGTAGTACTTATCATAGTTACACCTGTACATGTTTGTGTCAGCATGGATATCCACTTCCCTCAGTGCACTCTCAATAGCAAAAATAGCAGACACTTATAGTCCATTACAACTCTGGGTCAAGCATTGTGCTGTACCATTAACCGTTTCTTAGGCTGAAATGACTCTGTGGGGTAGGTACTATGAGTCCAGCCTTACAAGTGAGAAAAATGAGCCACAAGGATGATAAATAACCTGCCCACTACTGTCATAGGAGTAAACATTTAAGCTTGGGTGACGGTGAGACAGGGTCTTGCGAAGTCTCTAAATTGCCCTCGCCCATCCTGTGTTTGAACTTGAGATCCTCTTTCCTCAGCCTCCCAGTGCTGGAATTACAGGTTGAGGCATTCTTGGAACTTTTTGTGTATCCCAGGCTGCCTGGAACTTTAAGTAATCCTCCTGTCTCAGCCTCCTCAACCCTGGGATTACAGGCCTGCACTACCACCACCCTCTGCTCAGAGCTGGTATTTTAACCTAAGCTATCTGGCTCCAACATCTAATAGTTAACTTATAAGTATATCTGTTAAAATCGAAGCATTGTTGAATATTTCAGAAAGCTTTTAGAAATCCTTGGCTGTGCATGGTTTGGGTATTATAAGGAAAGTGGGAGATTACTTGCCTGTGGTAGATGGGAAAGAAATGCTGTACATCCTCTGTACACGGGGCTGTGTGAGAGAAGCAAGAAAAGGCAGAAGTGGAGGCAGATAGAGAACAGATGTTTCTCCAGTTCTTGATGACTTCATCATATTTGTTATCTCTTTTGCCCTTCACAAAAATACTATGAGGCATTATTCTTATTCTCACTCCATTCATAGTCCGGCTGGCTTTGAACTCCCTATGTAGCCTGAGCTGCCCTAGAACTCTGGATCCGCCTGCCTCTGCTACCAAGTCTAGAATAGCAAAGGTGTACCACCCTACACAGTTTATTCTCTTTTTTACAAATGAAAGACCTGTGACCCAGGGAGGTTAAATACCTCATACCAGGTCACAGAAGCAGGGACAGATGCATTGTGGGAGTTGTCTAGACATACTGTCAAGGGTGGGGAGGAGCAGAGTAGTAATTCACCTGGGACCATATCACAGGCTGTCCCTCCTCAGCATTCTATTTCTGGCTAAAGACAAGAGTCCTAAAAAAGGCAGAGCTGTGTTCTGCATCTGCTACTTTTAGACTACTTTGGTATTATTTGAATTATGTCCAAACGAATATGGTTTTTGACATGGTTTAGCTGTAACATTGATGCTATTTCTCCCATTGCAAAAATAAGCCAAACTACCCGTTGGCTGCTCTTTCTCTGCTACCCAGACCCTTTCTTTGCTCCCTTTTTCTTTTACACCATATTTTCCCAATTTCCTGACTATCAATCTTTTCATGTCCAGTTTTTGTTCTCACCAGTTCCCAAAGCTTCCACATTGGCCTGTTTCTATGGTTAATTCTCAGGAACTACTTGATTTATTAGCTATATTTAACACAATTGCTCACTGTCTTGATTTAATGGTTCCCAAAAGTCTTAAGGCAGCTTAAGCCTTTGCAAACTTTAAAAACTCAAAACTCCCTTGAGATGCTAAGGAAAGCCTTGACTGTCTTAACATGGCTTCTAACTGCCTTAGCGTTTCCACCTGAATAGCTCTGTAAGCTCTTAGACTGTGTCCCAGACCAAACTTCTTATGTCCCCACCACACAGTACCTACACCCTGCTCTCCTCCCAACTATTTTTATCTCACTTGATGGCTGCTTCTTTCTCCTAACACTCAGGACAAAATTTTGTCAGTATTGAATCCTTCCTCTCGAACGCTGCATACACCTACCAAAAAAGTCTGTTGGCTTTACCTTCAGAATAGGTCCAAGTGTCCAGCTTACCAGCCCTGCCATCACCACACTGTTCTGAGCTATACCATCACCTCTGTACTACAGAGTCCACCTAAATGTGTACACACTTCAGGAAAAGAAAAACTTGTATAAGTATTTTAATACTAAGTTGAGATAAAAAAGTTACCGTTAGCCTCTACAATTACAAAAAGTGCTCAACGTGCTGACCATGAGCTTCCAGACATTTATTAGTCCAGCATACTGCTGCTTGGGTGACCTTGGCGTCGAGATTGCTGCACATGCAGTTTCAGTTTCTTCTCTAGGAGCTGGCAGTGTAGTGGGTTTTCTGCCATACACAACATCCTCTAGCGTCCAGCATAGGAGGTAACACCATCTATTGAATAAACATCATACTGTTTTGCTTTTCCTGAAGTGTGTATTCATTTTTTGGTAGATTCTTTCTTTCAGAAAACTAATCCCTGTTTCTTCTGCTGTGTATTCCCAGCATTGAGAGTGACAAGTGACACTGTCACTACTGTGCTCAGTCTTCCAGTGGTTCTTTACCTTGTTTGGAGTGTACCTGAAGGTCTTCAGTGGCTGACAGTTTCACCTCATGTCTTAACTACCCTCAACTTTGCTCACTCTGTTACTCTTCCATTGGCCCTGCTCTGTTAGAAAATACATCTTTCAATGTCTGCTTGACCAACTCCCTCCCCTGCTTCAAGTACTTACTCATATGCTGTTTTCTGGTGTGTTTTGTAATTGACGAGTAATAATGGAATTTATTTAGAAGTGCACTGTGATGCTTCACATGTATACGTGGCTGAATAAGTAAATCGGGTTAATAAACATGCATCACCTCAGGGACTTCTTTGTGATATAAACATTCAAAGCTTGTTACTTTAGCAATTATGAAATACAAAATGCACATTTTACAGTAACTGGTCACCAGAACTTCTTCATGGTGTATTGCAGAAATTTTGTATCCTTTGATTAGCATTTCCCTGTTGTTCCTAAACCATCCCAGCCCCCTCACCTCTGACATCTGTCATTCCACTCTTGTTTGTTTGTTTGGAGTTTTTTGGTACTAGGGATCAAAGTCAGGACCTTGTGCTTGCACTTGCAAGGCAGGCGGCGGCACCACTGAGCTAAATCCCCAGCCCTCCACTCTTTTTATTAGCGAGTTGTTCAAATTCTACAGCTAAATGAAATCATGTGCTCGGATTATTTTTCTGTGCTTGGATTATTTTACTTAGCATAATATCTTCCAGATTCATCCATATTATCAACAAGTGGCAGGATTTCATTCTAAGACTGGATATTGTAGTTCTCTGTTGTGTGTATATACATGTTTTTCATTTGTTCAGCTGTGGTGGGCACTTCAGTAATGTTCATGTTCTGGCCATTGTGATAATGCAGCAGTGGACCTGGGGTGCAGAAGTCTTTCTGACATCCTCATTTCACTTCTCTTGGCTCTAGACCCAGAGTGGGATTGCTGGATTATACTAACTACCTTACCTCCTTCAAGTTCAGAGGTTCTGGGATATGTTCTGGATGGCTGAGATTTCTAAATCACTGATCTTTGTTAGTTTACTTTGCTTCTTTTCATGTGAGACAGTCATAAAAATCATAATTTTTAAACCTATCATTACTGATATCTCTTAAAATGGCATATCATGAAGAAATGGGAGCCTATGACATCTATTCCGAGAATAGTATTTCTGACTATGCCAGAGGGTCCCTGCCGTTTCTGTCACTTCCAACCTGAGCTAGCCACTTGATGCATCCTTGGAACTATTTTTAACCCTGTGTGTCTCTGAGGCACAGTCAGAGACCAGGCTAGATATATCACTTTCCACTGCCAAGAGGCTTGCAGCCAAGATGGCTTTTGCTAAAAATAGTTCCCAAGCTAAAGCTCTGTTGTCCTTACCCAGATAGGATTCTGAAAGCTCCTTTCCTGTCTATTCCCACAACTCAGGTGAAAACAGTACTGCGACCATGGTGAACATCAAAGCTGAGTTTTGGGGTAGCGCAGCTGTGGTTATATAGGATTCAGGTACAGTATTTGAATTTAAATTGGAGCTCAGGGTCTGACTACAAGTAAGATCATTGCCATCCATTGTGTGTGTGTGTGTGTGTGTGTGTGTGTGTGTGTGTGTGTGTGTGTGTGTGTGATATTTAATTTTTTCCTTTAGATTATTTAAGTAATCATATTTTCCTCCAATTACATTTCCCAGGTGAGTCAAATGGAATTAGTACCCTTTTTTTGAATGTATACCACACTCCATTTAGAGGAAGAACTAATATTAAAACTTTATTTTCCTTTTTGATTTCAGAGAAATATCGGGAATTGTTAGAAACAGGAATCAAAATAATCGATAATGTCTGTCCCTGAAGAAGAGCTGTGTCACCACATGAAAGTAGTTGTCCGTGTACGCCCTGAAAACACAAAGGAAAAAGCAACAGGATTCCATAAAGTGGTCCACGTTGTGGATAAACATATATTAGTTTTTGACCCCAAACAAGAAGAAGTCAGTTTTTTCCCTAAAAAGAAAACTATAAATTTTGATATTTCAAAGAGACAAAATAAAGATCTTAAATTTGTATTTGATACTGTTTTTGATGAAACTTCAACTCAATTGGAAGTTTTTGAGCACACCACCAAGCCGATTCTTCGTAGTTTTTTGAATGGATATAATTGTACAGGTAATTTTTTTCAGTTTGAGATTTAATTTCTCTATTTGATTTCATTTTTACATGGGGAGGGATTTGTACTTTGTCCTCCTAAATACAGTCAAATTTAAGGCACTTGAATACTAAAAAGTTTTAGAAATGAAATAGACTACCTTTAAGGGTAGACTTTCTATGTCACTTATGACATAGTCCTTGCTGTGGCTCCTGAGGATAGTCCTTTCACTTTCCTGTATTTTTAAACCACTTACTGCTTGCAATTGATGTCTGATTTCTCATCATTTATATTCATACATAAATATTCCCACTGCTTAACTCTTTAGTGTCTAACCCTGGTGAATAGTCACACATTGCTGAATACTTGACAGTTTCGTTACAGCACCATTTTTCTTTACCTTGAAATAACGCTGTTAAAACTCCATTATAATTGTATTATCTGGTATTATTTTAGCATATCTTCAACCCAAGAAGCATCTCTAATGCTTTGGAGAGGCTGTAATTTGCCTTCCAAAAAGGCCATATTGACTTCCCAGAGAAAGATGTATGCCAAATGGCCAGTTAATTCAATGATTAAAATTACAGTTCAGTGATTGAACATCATCATTAATATCTTACTTTTGTAATTCTCTATTTTTATACTTTCCACAGGACATTCCACAGCTATAACATAGTCCATCTCTGAATCATTTTATTTTTATCACAGGTTTACCCTCCTGATCAGTTACAAATAGAATATGGTCTATTGATTAGAATTGGTATGATTCTCATTTTAAGCATGTTCTTTTCCTTTATAAAATTTCATATTTTCTCTAGGAATTTTTAAATCTTTTCTTTTTTCTTGACTCTAAAATATCCAGATGTCAGTTTACATAAAATAGAACAAAGTAAAACAAACTGATAAAGTATGAGAACTTAAGGCCTTAACTGATTATTGTACTGGGTGCTTGCTACTTATAAATCAAAGAGTAGATTATTTTATGCATTTGAAGACATGTATGACTTTTATGTTATACTGCGTAGAATATTGGAAACAATTTGTCTAAAATGAGGATTTTTAAAGGAATTTTATGAATGACCTCTATCTGGAATTCATTTGACAGACTTGTACACCTCCTTCATGTCAGGTGACGCGGGACACTGAGGGCTTCTGTGGTGGTGGAGCTCACAGCTGGATGTCCATTGTGATACGGGCTAGCATAGTGGGGTAAGGGTTGAATGTAGGAGTAGACTGGACTGCCTGTGATGATTGGGAAAGGCACAGAAAATGACTTTTGTGCTAAGTGGGAACAGGTGGTACTGATTGGGTTTAAAGTTACCATTCAAGATAGCCAGATGGAAGTGTCCAGGGGACTGTGGATACAATAATGTTATGTGTCATAACAAAGAGCTTTGATGCTTTCATAAAAATTTAGTACTTGCGTATGGTGCCACGGGAGCTGGGAAAACCCACACGATGCTAGGATCGGCTGCCGAACCTGGAGTAATGTACCTAACAATGCTAGACCTCTACAAGTCCATGGATGAGATTAAAGAAGAGAAAATATGTAGCACTGCAGTTTCTTACCTGGAGGTAAGTTGGCAATATTTTTTAGATTAATCACTATTTTTGAGAAATCTTCCTTTGAGTTAACATGGCTCATTCACATTACAAACTTTGGATTGCGGATGACCACGTGGTCCAAGAGTGTTCTGCATGACAAACATTTTAAGAAATTTTAACTTGATAAATGAGCAGTATCTTACAATACAAGTAGTACATCATGTTGAATGTCTCATGAATACTGGTTCTCACTCGCTGCTTTAATACACAAGTGCTTCGAATCATGAAACAAATTCTCACAAAGATTTTAATATATTTTATTGTGTGAGAATTTTCTCAGAAATGTATAAAGCCATTGAAATCCTTGTTTTGAGTATTTTTAGATACTTCTTGCTCTGTATTGGGCAGTTTTTGTGGGGGCAGGACAGTCTCAGACTAACAGGGAAGTTGCAAAAACAGTACAAAGAACTTGGAGATACGCTTGACCAGTACCCCCATAAATTAACATTTCACTGTGTTTGCTTTATCTCTGTGTGTAGTCATTTATTTGTTTCCAAACTGTTTAAGTTGTGAACTTATAAAAAAACGGGAAATATTCTTAAATAATCATTGAATAATTAACAACATCAGGAAATTCATGGTGATATTGTCTAATCTGGTGACCTTAATGAGCTTTTACTAATTATTCTGTTAATGCTACATAATGTATAAAACGAAGATCAAGAGAATTCACTTGTCATACCTCTTTAGACCCCTTTAATGTGCAGCATGTACATGTGTGATTCTTTGTGTGTGACAACACTACCATAGAATCTTCACTTGGATTTGTCACAGTGAGACCCAGATTGCACTGGCAAAAACACCACAGAAGTGAGGTTGAGTTCTCATTACTATGTCAAGATGTTTATGTAGTTGGTTGGTCCCATTACTGACAATTTTAACTTTCTTAATTTGTGTGTATTTGGGAGTTTTTTCTACTCTTTGATACCATTTTATCCATAATTAATAAGTACCCTGTGGAGAGGCAATATAAATATCCTCTTATACCTCAAGCTTATATCTATTAGTATTAGCTCAACTGATAACTCATCCCTGCATCAATTATCATTATAATGGTGATTTTCAAATTCCATCATTTTTACTATTTATTCATTGGCCTTTTACTGTAAAGTAGAGCTTTTCTTTTTGCTGTATAACATCAGCATGGACTCAAGGGTTCTTACTTTATTCAGTACATTAGAATCCCTTTATGTGATCATTTCTTTGTGCCCAAATTATGTAAGATTTGGCTAATTGAGCCTCTGTCATGGTGCGTGTTGTATCCTTTTGATATACCTCATTTCTTCAGGCCCCTACCACTTAATAACAGGTAGTATTCAGCAAATGATATCTAAAAGCAGACATTCTAAGTTCATGTTCAGAGAGCATCTTAGAAACCTGTATGTGTTCACTAGCTGTGTTAATAGATATTTATTTCTGGTGTCAGAAAATTGCTCATATTTTGTTCCCTACTGAGAGGATTTCTTCCAGTGGTGGATTAAAAATCATAAAAGTTGCTAAAAGTATCCCTATCAGTAGATAGAACCTGAAGATACAAGAAGGGTAAAACCCATATTTATAGTTAAGTAGTAAAAAGAAATTTTTCTGAATGATGAAAAAGAGAATATTAGGTTTTTTTCTTAGATTTTTTTTTTAATTGAGGGAGTTTTTGAAACGGTTATTTTCATAAGTATTTTAATCTGCTATTCCTTTATTAATGACAAGGCAGTGACTGATTAGACTTTCCACCAGGCATTGTATTAGAATTACCTGAGGAACACTTAAAAATTCGTACAGTTGTGTCTCACCCCTGATATTTGAATACAGTATTTCTGGGGTGTGGGCAGAGCACCTGTGCTCTGGGAAAGCTCCCAGTTGAGTCCCTTGCAAAGGTCAGCCTGACTGTTCTTTCTCTTTTAGTATGACTGAAGTCAGGGTGGAGAAATGGTAGAAAAGTGCTGCTTATTTGCAAAACAGCTGAAACATTAGCTGTTCACACTGTCATCTTACCACTTGAACTTACCACATTTTAATATCATGTTGTTGACTAGAAGAACTGCAGCCAAGAATTAGAAGTGTGGGCTTTGTATTAGAAGAAAATAATATAAAATAATGTAAAAGACTATTTTTACTTAAATCTTATTGGTAATAATTGTCATGGTCATTTGGTTGGCATATATTAAACTGTATACCTTTAATTATAAAATCAAGTGGATAATATTTCTGTGTATTACTTACAGAAATTACTTTTCAAATATTGCCAAGTCAGGAAATGCAGGCGTGTCTTCATTGTCAGGCAGTAGCATGGGGATGTCTGAACTTCATCCCTGCACTTTTGCTACTTAGGAGACCAAGGGCAGGTCACATGTGAGGGCCTTAGCTCCCTCATCATTCAAATGGCAAAGGATTCCTGCTAAGTAATTGTGTGTTGATCTTAGTGTAACTGAAGGGGTAGTGAGATAAATACAACCAATCATTTAGTGTGGGTTTTCTGTCAACATCTGTTCCCTTTTGTATGTATTTCCAAGAAATAAGAAAAACCAGCTTAGTTGTCTTATCTGTTTTACTGTAGTTCTCAGATTATGTAGTGAGTGTAATGTCTCAAACTGTAACTTCCCACTTTCAAACATTTTCTGGGGTGGTAGAAATTTATAGTAGTATTATATAAAAAGGATGGGAAGAATGAAAACAAGCTGCTGCTTATCTTTAAAGTAAAATTCTGATCACCTTAGATCAGCAGTAGGTGTGTGATGCAGTCACTGTTATTGACATCAAAGCTAAAGCAGATTTTGGGTTTTTTTTTTTGTTTTTTTTTTTTTTTAAGGTGTATAATGAACAGATTCGTGACCTCTTAGTAAATTCTGGGCCGCTTGCTGTCCGCGAGGATGCTCAGAAAGGAGTGGTTGTTCAGGGTCTCTCTTTGCACCAGGTATGTGTTTTTATCCTGTTAGAATAGAAGTGTGGCTATTTGGCCATTGTTTTTGTTTTCCATCTTGAGAAAGAAACAAACTAGTAAATTAAACTAAAATAATTAAAGAATGTCTACAGACATATTTCGTTTGCTTTTAATTAAGTGAACTTTTTCTTCCTGCAAGCTACTTGATTGTTTACTATGTCTTATTTTGTTAAATGCCACTACATTTTTAGTTCAGTGGTGGGACTCTTGCCTAGCATGTGTGAGACCCTTGAGTCTGATCCCCAGTAAGAAAAACAAAAAAGGAAGAAGAGGAGGAGGGAAGAGTTTTTCAGTAATTTCTTTTTCTATGTAAACTTCTCTAGCCCAGATCCTCAGAAGAAATCTTACAGTTACTGGATAATGGGAACAAAAACAGGACACAACACCCCACTGATGCAAACGCGGCTTCCTCTCGTTCTCATGCTGTTTTCCAGGTAATGGGCTGTGAGACCATCATTCTGAGATGGGAACTTAAAACAAGTGAAGCAAAATTGATGGATGGTCATTTTTATACAAAAAAAAAAGCAACTCTTTCCTTGTAGACATCACCTCTCAGTATTCTACTTTGACAATTTTTGAGAATATTTGATCACCAACAGTATTTAGAATTAAGATGATATAAATAAAAAATATGAATTTTCACCTTTATGACATAAAGGATTTCAAAAAATATACAGAATTTATAGATATGGGATGGTAAAATTGTAGTGATAGTGACAGTGATAAGCAAAGTATTCTGACCACTGCTTAGGAATGTTATTTTTGTAGGACCTAGATGTCTCAACCATCAGTTGTGATGATTCCATGTTTTGACTTTGAATAGGTCAAGTGTTATGTTCCCTGTTACGCCGTTAGTCAGCTTTTTGTTGCTATAATAAATGACTTAAGATGATGAACTTGTAAGTGTAAAGGTTGATTTTGGCTCATGGTTTTGGAGATTCCAGTCCATGGTACCTCAATGTACGTGCTTTTAGGTCTGTGGTAAGGCAACACATCACAACCAGGACCTCCTGGAGGGATGGAAGTGTTCATTTATGTCTGGAAGAGAGGCTGGGGCCCTATCATTCCCACTGACCGAAGACCTCCCATTCGCCCTTTCTTTAGACATGGTTCTCTGTGCTGTGTTGCCCAGCCTGATCTCAAACTTCCTGGGCTCAAACCATGTTCCAGTATCAGCCACCGAGTCACTTGTGTCACCAGGTCCATAATAGGTGCTGCCTCTTCCTGGTAGCACCAAGCTGGGTAACAAGCCTTTAACAGTGGGATTTAGGAACACTTAAGATTAGAATTGGCCTGGAGTTATATGACTCAGAGGTAGAGCATTTGGTTGGTATGTACAAGGCCCTAGGATCAATGCTTAGTATCTGCTTTTAAAAGAAAAGAAAGTCCCAAGCATTTTATATAAGGTACACATATAAAAAGTCTTTGTATTTTTCTTAACATTAGCAATTATTTCCAGCATTCTTACATGTCAGTCAGATTTTACCCCATTTGGGGCATGCTTTAGATGACAGTAATATTTTGGTTTCAAAGTGCTTTGAAAGGAAATTGTGCTTCCCTTTTAAATTTTATCCTTATTTTTCCTTGTTCTACTAAAATTTAAGATCTATTTGCGACAGCAAGACAAAACAGCAAGCATCAACCAGAATGTGCGCATTGCCAAGATGTCGCTCATCGACCTGGCGGGGTCTGAGCGGGCCAGTTCCACCAGTGCCACAGGGGCCCGGTTCGTAGAGGGCACGAACATTAACAGGTCCCTGCTCGCCCTCGGAAACGTCATCAACGCCCTTGCCGAGGGAAAGGTGCACATGCTTCTCTCTGTCTGCTAAATATTTTGAAATATTATAGCATCATTTCTAGAAAGATAATGTTTAATATGATTTTATTTCAATAGTCTTTGCAAGTTATTGACAGTTTTTAGATAGTGATCAGACACCTCAGGGAATCTGATCTATCAGAAAGCTGTGTGGGGTTATTTTTGTTTGTTTTTGCAGTTGTACTTTGGCAAGATACTGTTCTTTTTCATTTCCAGTTTCATACTTAAAATTAGCTAAATGAAAATGATTATCAAATTTGTAGTGAATATTGTATGGTACATTCTTATCACTTATTTTGAACTTGTTTAGTTTATAAAGTGACAATGTAATAACTACTACACAGCAAGAATGATAATTGAATTGCCATGAAGAGAAGAAAACATTTTAGCAAACAAAATTCTTTTCTGGATGATATTTTATGTACTGTAAATTTATTATTAAAGAGCATTGGGAAGAAGAACTTTAGATGTAAGCACAATGTAGCCACCTGATAGAATAATGTTTTCTAGATGCTTTGGGGGCATTTAAAAATATTTTACAGAGTACTCACTAGAGCATAGCCTATCTGATAGCTACTGTGTGTATGTGTAAAGATAACTTCCTTGTTTAAATTTGAAATATAACAGTTAAAACAGGCTTAAAATCTTTAGGAAAGTTGTTAAACTATTCAAAATATTATATTTTTATTTACTGTAGTATATATTACAGTGAGTAGAGGGAGACTTTTTAAAAGGGACATGTTACTAAATCACAAGAAATTTGAAAAGTGAAAATTGTTTTTATATTTAAAGTCTCAAATATGTTAGCAGAGAACATGATATAAATACAATGTTGTAAACTTAAGCCATTCATAGCGTGGGATGTTTGCCAGATGTACTGATACTTCATATTTAAATAATGATTTCTGTGGAGTCATTTAAGAGTCTTTTTGAATGAATGTCTTGTACATGTGAAAATCCCATGTTTGGAAAAGCCTGAAATGGTGAAAAGCGCAGTACTACTAGGAGTCGGAGGCCTAGGACTTATTTCTAGCTCTGAATCATCAGTGCATTTTTACTTTAGCTCACGTTCTTCTTTGATACAAAAGGTCCACATTGGATAGGATAAGGTGGATTACATTTAACGTAAAGAATCTGTTTATATATAGAAATTGTACTTTTAAGAATATTTGTTACTTTAAAAACCAGAATTATATCTTTGAGTAAAAAGAAATCTTGAAAAATTAAGTTCTCTTAGAACTCTATTGTAGTTTCAGGTTAAATACCCATAATTTTGTTTGTTTGTTTGTTTGTTTGTTTGTTTTTGTATCCATATTAGATTCTTGTTTAAGGAGAAAAGTAGCTCTGTACTACACAGAATTCTTACTTCTCTAGTACACTTGTACAGGGTGTAGATTTGTTTACTTTTGTATTTGAATTTCTCTTAAAAATGGGACTACTTTAAAGAGACATTTTATTTTCAAATAATTTTAGGTTTACGGAAGAGTCCCTAAGTTAACATACAAAGGTTTTTTGTTTTTTTTTAAATATGTCCTGTACTTCTCCCCTGGACCTCCCTGTGCTCTCTAGGCTAGGTGGGAATTCACGATGCTACTCCCCAGGCCTCCCTGTAGGCTGAGATTGTGGGTGCCTGACCCCACTGCTAACTCTTCTGGGATATGATACAACAATAACATTGTACATTGTTTGCAGCTAGTAATGAGCCAGTATGATACTACATTGTTTTATTATATTCTAAGATTCATACCTAGATGGGGATAGAACTTTTAAATAGGATTTTTATTTTATGTGTTCATTGGATAGTCCTGTAACATACATTATCATCATTTCAGTCACTAGGTATAGCGTAAGTCTGGGCAGAGTTGGGCAGTGCTTAAATTCTAGTGAAGTAGTAGCAGGTTTGCATTTAAATGTGGAAAATGGCATTAAGAATTCTTTTTTTGTTCTTTCAGAAAAAGAATCAGCATGTTCCTTACAGAAATAGTAAGCTTACTCGCTTGTTAAAGGATTCTCTTGGAGGAAACTGTCAAACTATAATGATAGCCGCTGTTAGTCCTTCCTCTTTATTCTACGATGACACATATAACACCCTTAAGTATGCTAACCGTGCAAAGGACATTAAATCTTCTGTAAGTATATTGACGTTATCTTTGCTACAAGAGTACTGGGCGCATATTACAGTATTTATGTAATTCTAATGAAAGTGTTTGTTGGGTTTGTATTTCTATTAAGGAACCAAGGGTGCCCGAGGGTTAAAATTGTCTGCCTAGTTTTTCATTGAACAGTAACTTACTCAAACCTTTAAGCCTCTTGTTTTTGCATATAATGGATACTAGTGTTCAATCTTAGTCTTCAGGGTACTAAAGTACTTTAATACATTTCTGTCCAATCTTTCACATCACGACACATGATTTTTGGGTCACAACCTGGAGTAATCGCTCAAGGCTTTCACACGTGTTGCCACCAAGGGTGATGCTGTGCTGTAGCTGAGCCTGAGCATTTTGTACCTGACCTCTTTGAACGCGTTCATTCATCTCTCCAGGCCTCAGTTATTTCATGTGGAAAATAGCTGTATCTGCCTCTGTTTATAAAGCAAACAGTCTTTTAAAAATAATTATGTCCAGGGCTGGGGATTTATCTCAGTGGTTCCACTGCCTGCCTCACAAACACAAGGTACCAAAAATAAAAATAATTATGTCCACATTCATGACACTGATATGCCAGTTTCTACATAGCTGAAGAAATAAAATCATGAGTGGTTAGGATTTTTGCCAAAGGTCTGGGGTACTTTTTTAAAAAAAAAAAAGTCAAAACATGATGTATGTTTAAAATGTTGGCCCCTCAGATTGGAAGAGAGACTTAGTGGCACTGATGTGCTGACTCTTTTCCCACCCTTCTCTGCAGCTTCCTTTACATGTCTGCAGAGAAGCAGTCTGTCTGTCCTAAGAGAAATATTAACATATCTGTACAAGGTCATACCATCTGAGTGTGCACAGGAGTTTCACACGCTTGCGTATTATTTGCTCTGACTCACAGTATCAGGTGATTTTAGCTCCGCTGTACAATTGCACAAGGCTGAGCTCACTGAGTTTGAGGTACTGAATTCTAAATGGGGTAGGTGAGAGATGGTCAGGGTTGCACTCCATTTTTGGACTTGTGTCTTTAACATTCTCTCCACTATTCCATATATGCCAAGGGCCCACACTATTAAAAATATGAGACATTAGGAGCTAGGGATTTGGCTCAAAGTTTCCACCGCCTACCTTGCAAGCACAAGGGCCCAAGTTTGATCCCTGGTACCAGAAAAAATGAAACATTGTAAGAACTTAGTAAAAACTAGTTACACTGAGTAGAATATGAAAATATCTCTGAATTTCTAAAAGTCAAAGAAAATAGTTCTTATTATATTGTGAATGAATGCTCAAAAATATCTTTTTTCAGGAAAGTAGTGCATATAATTCAGGTTTGTTATTAAAATGCTCAACCTGTCATGGGTCTTACTCATAAGCATAATTAATAAATGATTACCACATTGTCAAAACTGTGACAAAATCAGAATTCATGGAAATCAGATGGTGAGATGTAATGCCATTTGTTCATGTATGTATTCCCAGTCATCATTTCGATCTTTTGACAGCTGAAGAGCAATGTTCTTAATCTCAACAATCACATATCGCAGTACGTAAAGATCTGTAATGAGCAGAAGGCAGAGGTACGTATCCTGTTTATTACACTGTTACTCTAATCTCGCTCAGTTCCTTGTTTATGGGGTTAATTCTGATTATCCAAGGAAGTACTGCACTCTGTGAAAAAGGCACTCTGTCTTACTCAGTAACTTTGCGTAACTGAAAGTTTGCCTTGGCCATCTATAATGGAGTCACGTAACTTGGATTATAACTCATTTTTTCTCTCCTAGATTTTAATGTTAAAGGAAAAACTAAAAGCCTATGAAGAACAGACGGCCTGCCCTGATAAAAATGACAAAGCAAAGTTAATGATTCCAAACCCTCAGGAAAAAGAAATCGAAAGGTAAAAAGAACATTAGTCTCATTTTGAGGAATTTATTGTTTTAAAATTTAGCGGCTATTTCATGTTAATCATCACCATTTGTCATTCGCTGCATGCGTTACAAACAAACTCAGGAATTCAGGGCACCACTGATTGCTCTCTATATTGCACATTTTTGGAAGCAGATAATTTTCATTTTGTTTTTACAGAGTGAGGAAAACCAGGACTTTAGGTATGAGACAGGAGAGAAGTGGAAGCCAGTTACATCACCTGTGAAGCTAGCTTACCTTTAGTTTTGCTCCTATGTTTCTCCTCTAGTTCAGTCATTTGCATAGTTTGAATACGCATCTGCTCCTCTTTATTTTATTGATTCTGTGTAGCACTGCTTACCCACTTACTACATTTAAACTGTTAATTATGTGAAGGAAGATCTCTGACGAGGTAGTTATTTTCCAGACTGACCCATTGTCATCCTGGAACCACTCACTGTTAACATGTCTTGGCCAGTGTCCTGCAGTGTGAAAAATTGTCAGAATGGCTTGGAAGAAAGTTCTTTTGATTATTATGAAGTACTTTGTTTTTCTTCCTAAACTACTGCTAGCTTATTTTTATGTATGTCAGTGGAGCTTTTGACAATGATTAGGTGCATAGTAATTTGGACCCATCACTGCAGCACTCCTTACAAGGAGAGCTAAGGGATGTGCTCGTCCTCACCGCCTGACAGCAGCAAAAACCTCCTCGCATCTGTGCTGGCGTTCCCTTTTTCCTGACCTGTGTTATTTTGCAAACAGTATAAGAAGTAATTACAATAGCTGTTGTTTCTATCAGTGACAAGAATCAGTTTTTTAGGGCGGAGGATTTAGCTCAGTGGTTCCACTGCCTCTCTCACAAGCACAAGGTCCCAAGTTCAATCCCCAATACCAAAAAACAAAACAAAACAAACAAAAAAATAATCAGTTTTTTAGGGCCAGGGATTTAGCTCAGCAATTCTGCCACCTGCCTTGAAAGTGCAAGGTCCCAAGTTTGATCCCCGGTACCAGGAAACAAAAAAGAAACTTTTTTATATGGATTGATACTACCTCTTCAGTGCCAGAGTGAAGAGTTCTGTTTATCCTGCAGATTTTATAGTGTGTTTAAATTATTTCTGTTAATCCTCGTAGCAACCAATTTCAAGATAAAATTGTTGTATTTTATTAGTCTTAAGGTGTTTTTACTTCCTACTAGTTTAGCCTTTAATTTATTGACATTCGTTTATTCCCCTTAATAAAAGTGACATTCTGTAATAATAATTTATTGCCGTAAGTAATGTATTGACATTCGTTTATTCCCCTTAACAAACATGTTTGGCTGTGCTACTGTTAGTTTGCTTTGATCATTTCTTAGTCAAACAGCAGTTGTCAGCGGACAGACAGTCTTTGTTAATGAAAGTTTCTTGAAAAAGAAGTCATCACCTTCTCAAAACTAGAATAATTGCTCCATAGAATTTTCCCGTACTACTTAATCAAGTCTGCTCTATCAATTAAAATCTTACAGGTTACTAAACATTTCTGGATTTGATAGCTTTAAGCACATCCACAACAGGGCTGTTACTTGTGTGTCTCCTTGCTGGGTGGTGGCTCAGGTTAAATTTTATTAATAAAAAGGCTGTTAAAAGTGATTAGATCTGTTTGTAGCATCAGTGGTACGAGTCATGCATGTGCCACTGGTAGTTCAAGCCGGTGGGAACATGTTGGGTCAAATGATTCAGAGGGAGATGGTCTGAACTATGCAATAAGCATTTATTTGGACATTTTTCATATTTAAATAGTTTTTAGTCAATCTCTTAATGTACTTTGCATTTTATTTATTTATTTATTTTTTTTTTAAGGAGCTCTCTAGAAACCTTCAATACTAAATCCTTTTCTTCCGTCATAATTAGTAAACATCACCAAATAAAATGTCTGGACCACAGAATTACAAAATTGACAAATACTTAACTTTGTCCTTGAGTAAATACTTATATAAAAACCAAGAGTTTATCTTTGAGTATAACCTAAAGAGATCTTATCAGTTCATTTACTGGCATGAGCCTTGGTGTAATATGATACAGTGAAATCACAATGTCCGTACATATTTCCTATAAAATATTTATCAGTTTGACAGAACTGCAGTGAAGTCAATGTATTGTGGCTTATATTCATTCCCAGCAGAGTTTCATTAAGAACTACTGACGTAAATTGGCAGTATTTTTACCACAGATCCTTACAAATATATCTAAAATTCTGGCCAGAGAACATTTATTTTTAAATGCACATACTTGATTTTATTTTAAAGGCTTCACAGTTACTTGTTCCCTGAGATATGTGCCTGTGTGTGTCTACTTATGCTGCTACTGCATCTTGACAGCACAGATATATTTTCTGTAATTTTAAAGTATCACTGTGACCAGTGTCTGCTGACCCTGGCAGGTGCAGGATTGCAGGATCATTTAAGCTTCTAGTAGGAGTTAGTCAGCTACAAGTCTTTCAGCATTGGAAGATCTGAATCGAACTCCTCAACTGGGATTCTGCAGATGGATATTGCCCTTTGGAGGGAACAGCTTTGCTTCCTTCACCACCTTGTAAACTTGTATGTTTTGGATCCTGCCGGTGTCCATTGGGTCTTGGCTGAGCTGCAGCGGGGACTGAACCACTGTACAGTGTGTTTTCCCTGTATCTCCTTTGGAAGCTAAAACCTGGTTCTCTGGCTGTCCCTGGGGGTCCGCAGAGCCACCTGTGGTGATGCCTCCCCCTGCTGTTTCTTCACAGTGAGCCAGCCACACCCAGCGCACCTGCTGGATGCTCATGGCACATTGCTTACCGCAACAGCATCCTTTTCCTGCGACTTGAAACAGTGTATTTTTCCTAAGTATTTTTCACATACTGATAGAAGCAGAGACAAAATACAGTACTAATATCAGAGGGCTTGTGATACCTGTATTTCCTACAGTGTAATTATCTTTGGAAGAGAGAAATGAAAACTTAGAAGAAATACACTGAATATTCCTTTCTAAGCATTTTTGTAATAGGCAGAAGTTATTCTGACTTATTCTTTGTCACAAAGTGCAGTTCTATAAGTGGGTAGATATGATTGTTTTTTTTCTGTTTTCCTTTTCTTTTTTTTAATGGTATTGGGGATTGAAACCATGGCCTCATGCACACTAGGCAACCTCTGTACCTCAGATCACCCAACCTTCTTTTATTTTTGAGATAGATCTTATATAGTTGCCTTGTCTAGCCTTGAATTTGTGATTCTCCGCCTCAACCTCCCAAGTAGCTGGAATTACAGGCATGCATCACCATTCCCAGCCTTATTAATTTATTTAAATAAATTTTGTAACATTGATCATAAAATTGATGAGTTTCTATAATCTGTTTTATTTTTGGTAGATTTCAAGAGATTCTTAACTGCTTATTCCAAAATCGAGAAGAAATCAGGCAAGAATATCTGAAGTTGGAAATGTTACTTAAAGAAAATGAACTTAAATCATTTTATCAACAGCAGTGCCATAAGCAAATAGAAATGATGTGTTCTGAAGACAAAGTAGAAAAGGTATTTAACAATATAACCTGCAAGCTTCTATTTCTAAAATTTGACAGCCAAGGTTACTTAATCACTCATTCGTTATGAACTTATGGAACAGCTAGAGGAAATATAGCAGACATTGTTTTAAATGCATAATGTAAACAAGGCAGAAATTTTGATTCCTAGGTTTCAGAAAAAGGAAACCGAAAAAGCACACTCTTTGCTTGCAACTGTTGTGTTTTGGAGGGTTTCTGCAAGTGCTAGCACTTCACGTGCAAAGGAGTTTCCTGCTGCAGACAGTGCAGTGGACGTGGCTTATTCACATATACGCAGTGGCAGCCAACAGCAGGTTCGCTCTCAGGGAAGCATCTCAGCCCCAGAACGCACATACAGAGGACTCCCACATCTCTGCCCCTGGGACCTGAGAGATGGGAGTTTCAGGCGAGCACTCAGTCCCACAGACAAGACGGCTGGGGACCCCACAGTATATCTTAACCCACCCGGTACAGTAAGGGGGAGAAAGTTCTCATTTGAGGACTGTCACTCTCGTGTGCTCTTCAGTGACTGAGGTTTGAAGTTTGAACAGTTAAATGTTAAAGTTTGAAGTTTAATGCATTTTGTTTTGAAAACCCCTAGTGTTGAAAGATTAATATTCAGTATGCCATCGTCACAGTGATACCTCTGGGGAACCTGGCAGGAGCAGTGAGCACAGCCTGAGAGAAAAGCGCTCAACCCTAGAGCCACTGACCTTCCCTATAAGTCATAAAACACCTGAAGTAATTTCAGGGAGAATCAGCAGGCTTGGCATAGGCGACAGAATCCATAAAACTTTAGACACTAGGGCTCTCTCATAGAATCTAAAAATGAATGGAATTACAAAAGAAGGAATGGAAGATGAAAGAAATAAAGACTACCAAAAAAGTATCCAAATGAGAAAAATTTCCAGAAGTGTTTTTTTTCCACTAAACAGTCACTTTAAATGCAGTATTAGCCAGTGTCTTAGCCCTTTACCCACACTAACTCATTAAATTCTCAGGAACCGTGAGATGTGTAATATCCTCCTAATCAGGATAAGGAAATCAAGGCATGTGGCAGTCGTGTTGTCCAAAGTCACACACGCTCCTCGTGAGCTGTGATCTGAACTGTAGTGAGCTGAGCCAGCGCCTGTGTTCTGGTGATCTATGCTGATTTTCATGTTCAGAAGACAGATTAAGGAACAGGCAAATAGCTGAGAAAGTCTCACTAAATGTGTCACAAAGAGGTGGCGTCCAGAGCAAGGTGCTGTTCCCTGAGGACAGACTTTGTGTAATGAGAAATCTTGCGTTCGTCACAGGCGTCCCACAGGGAGACTATGAGAAAGGATGACCTGGTCTAGTGCTGCCCTGAAAAAATGTGAATTCAAGAAGCATGAGTCTGAACAATGTGAAGTCAGGATATGCCCATGCCTGTGAAGCTATAAATTACCAGATAGCAGAGAAGTAAACATTTCAAAAATACTCAATACGAAGGGCCAGGGATTTAGCTCAGCGGTTTGGTGGCCTGCCTTGCAAGCGCAAGGACCTGAGTTTAATCCCCGGTACCAAAAAAACAAAAAAAAACAAAAAAAAACAAAATACTCAGTACATATTTCCAGTTTTGGTGTTCATTAATGAAATGTAGTTGCATTTTCTAAAGTACAGAATACATAGGATACATTAATAGAGACCTGGTTTTTGTTTTGTTTTTTGATGTGGGGCTTCAACTTGGGGCTTCATGCATGCTAGGCAAACACTATACAACTGAGGTACACCCCTGTACCCCATGTTATTTGTTATAAGGCTTTATCATATGAGCAACTACCCGTTACTCTTAGATTGCCACCCCACATGTTTTTTCTTTTCCCACCTTCACAGAAGTAATCATTATGTATGTATAGGTAGAGATACGCTCTATAATTCTTATATTTCTTGGTGTCCAAAAGGCTCTTCCTGTTCTTTCTGCAGCTCTGGGGACAGAAGGCCTCACACATAATCAGCAAGCACTATCACCATGCTACACTCTACCCATGAGTGCTTTTAAATTTAGAATCTCACTTTTTTCTTGCCCTATGAGATGGGGAAGATGTAATATACTAAAAATTGATCATAGAACATTCCTTAACTTATCACTGATAACACTTTGTCAGTAGCTCTTAAACTGTCATCAAAACTAGCTATTTATTGAGTGCAGTATAAGCTTGGTTTTACTGAAGATTACATCTGAAGAGAGAAGAAAAAATAACTTGTCCTCCAGCAGTGTGTGTGCGCGCGCGCGCGTGTGTGTGTGTTTCCGTGTGTCCTAGGGCCTGAACCCAGGGCGTTCACAGCCTAATCAGGCCTCTGCCACAGCCAGAGTGTGAACCTCTGAGGCCTGCTGCTGCGTTTCCACATTAACCTGTTGAACTACATAGTGATTCCCAATATTTTTTGACAAATGCAATGATTTCCAAGTAGCAGAATGTCTCATAGGATTAATATATCATTGTTGTGAACCCTTTTGTGTGGTTCCTGGTGGAATTCTGAAATCTAACCTTTCTTTACATTCTAAGAATTGTACTATTTTGTTTTGATTATTAGCACTTATAAAATAATTTTAGTTGGATAATTCTTTTCCATTTTGTGTAGATGTGCACTAAGTAATTTTTAACAAAGGTTCCTTATTGAACATTTCACTTTAACTATGTGCCAGACATGGTTCAAAGGGCCTTGCACAGATTAACTCATTTAGTATTTATAATAAATCCTTGAGATCCAAAATTATCACGGCACTGTTTCAGGCCACCTGCAAACGAGATCATAGACTTGCGATGCTGAAAACACGTCGCTGCTACCTGGAGAAAAAGAGAGAGGAGGAGTTGAAGCAGTTTGATGAGAATAGCAATTGGCTGCATCAGGTGGAAAAGGAGATGGCGTTCTTGGGACAAAATGGTCACATTCCAAAGGTACACATGTGTCTGTCTGTTCAGAGAAAGTCTGGGAAAAGTGAGCTTTTCAGCTTCTGTTCTTTCTTATTGAATAGATATCTTTGAAAAAGACAACTATGGCCCCATTTGTCTGAGATTTACCTGACTTATTTTACTGTTTTTAACTAAACAAACATCCCTTCTACTTGATACCTAGTACATTTGCCTTCCTTCTACTTATGGTGGAAGAGTTAAGTTACTCTTAAATGTTGTCATTCTTAAGGAGTGCCTTTTATGTGGTAGTGCTTCCATTGAGTAATCTATTTCAAACGACTTAAGGATTCATCAGGTAGATAATTTGTTTTAATCTTGCTATTTTGTGCAAAAATGTTGTAAATGGTGTGGCATCAATTTCACTGTGGCTAAAGAGTATGATCGCATGGAACTGGAAAGAAAGCATCATCTCACCCAGGTTTTAAGTTTTAGTCAAGTAACCTGATCTCCACAAAGGCCTCATATGTGACTCAAGCTGGCATTTGTTTTACCAAATCTGTCCTTAAAACTCACGTAACTTATGCCAGTGCTCTAATCATATCATTCCGGTTTCTTAGGAAGAAGTTTTCTTAAATACATACGGTGTCCCGTAATGTATTAACATGAACTGAGTAAATAAATCCTGCCTGTAGTGTATCTCAGACAAATAGTGTGACATGTTTTTAGTTATAGTTCCGTTGCTAGTGAAGTATTTTGAAAAGAAAAGAAAGAACAGCGGAGATTTTAGACAATCGGTCTTCAGCTGGATCAGAATGGGGCCTTGGACTGGGAAGCTCAAATGGATCATGGGAGTTTTTCTAGGAGGAAGTTTCCAGGCGTAGCTCTGACACTGGCTCAGTTATTCAAACTGGACAACTAAATCCATCTTTTTCATTATGTGGACTGAAACTTCCCATTTAAAGATGCAGGAAAAGGTTGCTGGATTATCATTGCTCTTGCTTCTGTGAATTCACTTAGCAGATATTTCTTGTACTCAAGTCTTACTAGGCTTGAGGAAAGAAATGTAATTTTAGGTTGTAGTTTTGAGCACAGGTGACCCTATATAGATGAAGCTTAGGAAAATGGGAAGATGCAAGATGGTTTGACGATATTTAACAGTTTGCTTTTGCCTAGGGTGATGCTAATAATACAAGCAAGTGTGGGCAAATGACTCATTTCACACAACACCAGACCCTGAACTCACCTGACATAGACTAAGTTATAGATTACCTACCCCAGAACTCTCAAAATCAAGAACATATTTTACCTATATAAAAAATTAAAACTACTTGCACCAGTATAAAATAAGTTTTATTAAACTAATACTATTTTAATGTTTTCTTAAAAATCTAAGAAGTATCTTGCAATATTTTCCCTAGGAACTGAGTAAAGATCTTCGTTTTCACCATTTACACCTCCAGAATGAAGATTTGAAAGCACAAATTAAACACATGATAGATCTCGCTTGCCTTCAAGAGCAGCAGCACAGGCAGACTGAGGAGTAAGTATACGGGTTTACCTGTCCCACAAAGTTTCAGATTATAGACTAAAAGTGGTCAGAATGTGCAAATTTACTCTTCCACTGCCAGAAAATGTGTTTTGTATATGTGGTGTGTATTACTTCCCCTGCCAGCAACAGGGAATCCTCAGCAAGAAGACACTGAGAATATATGAGATGTGATTCTTTACTGGTAACTAATTTTTTATAATGCTTCATAACTTTTTAAAGAGTTTTTCTTTAAAATTTCATTATTTTTACTTAAAAGATGCAACATAGTAAAAATTCAAGAATTTGTATCCAGTGAAGCAGTTGAACTTAACATGAATTGGATTTTTGTGTAGCAATTGTTAATTACTCATAATTCTAGAATGATTTTGCTATTAATTGAAATAAAGTTGCTAAATTTCAAGGGTCCTGATTTTTATGGGATGCTCTTTAATACCTTTTCTGCTAGCTCAGTAGGAGCATCTAAGTCATGTAATTTCAAAAAACAAACTTTTTTTTTAAAAGCATGGCATAGTAGTTTTGTCACCTCAGCTGAGTTAGGCAGCTTGGGCGTCACTGGTGCTCTGTGAAAACGGGACTTGTTTCTCTGCTGACTTCCTCCCACTCTGAAATCTACTCTGTTCTAACATTCTCAATAACTGCTGGTCAATTTCCTACACTTTCGACTTATAGGAAATCGTATTAGTTTACCAGTTTTTCAAAAAGCAAACAAAAGCATCAAGGCACTGTCCTCCTTGGATGGACGCTCCCCCCTCTGCCCACCTCCTAGAGCAGACAGCCTGTCCGTCTGCCAGCACTCAGACCGCCTGCAAGGTTCACGTCACAGAGCAAAAATGGCTTATTTTCACCATGCATAGTTACTGTATCAGACACACAGATTAATGTTTAGGAAAAAGGGATCCCACTCACCGATTTAGGAAATAGGTGACCCAGGGCATCATAGAGACAGTGCGGCGTAATGGGAAGAGCATCAGATTCCGAATCAGTCCTGAACTCTCGCTTCTATGAGCAAAGCATAGATTGCGTTACCTGCCAAGGACCTTGAGTTTTTGTTGAGAGCTGATCTTAATAAATACTCTCTGCCTAGCATTCGCAAATTCTAGGCTTTTCCAAAGGAACTAGCACAAAGCCACTCTTAGCATGCATGACTTCTGGAACTAGAGAGATGCTCCACATTCTGGTGGAAGAGGCCAGCCTCCAGGTCTGCACAGTCCAGCTGGCCAGACTGTGGGTATGGGGTGCACCCTGGTGTAACCCCAGCTCGGCACAGCCTCAGCTCTCTGGGGCTCACTGTCTCGTGACTTATTTCAGCCCTGTGTGGGTAGCCCCGGGATGCTGTTCGGAATAACTGCAGGCTGAAACTTGCAGTTTGGACATTGAGGGCATCCTGGAATCAACCCCAAGGGGTCCTGGCAGCAAAGGTGACAGCAGCACCTCATTTTTCAAGTTCTCAATAAATAATTGTTTCATTTACTTTTAAGTAATTTTTCTCTTTATCAGTACCTTAATACCTGAAGAAGGCTGGTTCCAAAACCCTTGTGATACTCAGGTCCACCCACGCTTAAGTCTCTTCTGTAGATGGTATAGTGTTTGTAATAACCCACATATGTCCTTCTGCGTGCGTTAACTCATCTCTAGGTTCCTTGGAATACTTAATAGGATGCATTGCTGCACAAACAGCTGTACTGTGCTATATAGAAAATCCTAACAGAGGAAGAAGTCTTCCCCGTCCGGTACAGTCACAGCTCTGGTAGGTCACACAGCAGAGTAGGCAAAGGAATCACAAGGCAGGTAGTTCACATGTTGGAGCCAGAGACAGGGAATCTGAGAAGTGAGAAGCAGGGCAGAACACACCCCTTTCCTGTGGGTTCAGCATGGTGCTTATTGGAAACCTAATTCAAGTTTTGCTATTTGTAACTGGATTGGGGGGGATGTTTTTTAATATTCCTGCTGCACTCCTGGTTGGATCCATACATAAGTCCAGAGATGCAGAAGACCAGCTGTACTTGTTACCTGTTTGACAAGTGGAGTTCTCCCCACCAACCCCAGCCAAAAATCTCTCTAAATTTTTACATTCTGGGGCAACGGGCAGTTTCCTTGTATGTTAAAATTAACACCTGGTTACTTTTTCCTACTGCCTTGTCCATACTTCAGCTGGAACATCAGCTGTTAGTTGTCTCAGTGAATCTGAACTGAGCCTTTTGAAGATCGTCGTGTTTGCATCTGCCTTTATAGAAGTGAGGGGCTACCGGTTTAGTATACAAAGTCACGGCTATTTAGGGCAAACCAATACTGTACAGGCCTCTAATACGTGAAAAGATACCATCAGTGCTATTGACTGTCAGTGATATGCAAGATTTTGAGTGTCTTTACAAAGTATGATCAAAAATACAGCGAATGCTGCCACTGTCATCCACCAGAAAGACAGGCTCAAACATCACTGTAGGTCCTCAACCACCTGATTCACAGATCTGGGACCAGGCAATTTCTGGCTCTTCCCCAAACCAAAATGACCATGCAAGGTAAATATTTTTAATTGATTCCGGATATTGAGGTAGCCATGACAACACAATTAATGACACTCAGAAAAGAGGACTTCCAGGCCTGCTCCAGAAAGTGACAAGAACAAAAGTAAATGAAGGGCCGGGGATTTAGCTCAGCGGTTCATTGGCCTGCCTTGCAAGCACAAGGACCTGAGTTCAATCCCCGGTACCAAAAAAAAAAACAAAAACAAAAAAGTAAATAAAGACTATCCAAGAAGAGAGCCAGGTTCTTCAAATTCCCATCCAAGATTGTTTAAAAGTGCGTACTTGATGTATTATGCTTGTCTAGGTTTTCGACTAAACATTTTCTAAAATAAAACAGAAAGTCATTTTAACGATATTCTAATACTGAGTGTTATGTAAAAGAACTGTAAATGATGTATTTAAAAATTAGTGTTTGTCTCTCCTCTCTCATCATCTTCTATACAACAGAGTTCTGAATGCTTTACTTCCAACCCTAAGAAGACAATATTGCACACTGAAAGAAGCTGGCTTATCAAATGCTGCCTTTGAGTCTGACTTCAAAGAAATTGAAAATTTGGTGGAGAGGAAAAAAGTGGTGGTTTGGGCAGATCAGACTACTGAACCCCCAAACCAAAAGGATCTGCCAGGAATTTCTGTCCTGATGACCTTTCCTCAGCTTGGATCTGTTCAGTCTGTTCCTTGTTGTAAGTGTGGCTTTTATTGCTTCAGCTAAACAGTAACATTATTTCTGAAGAGATTCTTTTATATGTCAGTCTGCAGAACAGTTAATTTTCAGTATGCATGGCTAGTTTATGAGAATTAATATGGAAATTAGCTTCAAAGTTATTTCATTTAACACATATCTTCCCAGGATCTAGGATCAATTGTAAAATGAGGTTCAAAACAGCTCTGACAGTGAAACCCATTTACCCGTTTTTGATGAAACAACTTTACTTCCCGTCCTTTAAAATTTACTCTCTATAATACTATATCCTATAACATCTAGTAATGTGTTCTTGTGATAACTAACAGTTACTATTTTTCTTTTAGCATATCACTTTCAGAAGTATGCACAGAATGTGTTAATTGCGAAGCTAGCATCTATAGTCTTAGTTAAAATTAATTCAGACAGTGTAGAATATAAGAAGTAGGATGCCCAGTTTAGCTGTTCCCAGAGCCCCAGACCTATGTATTCTTTTTGAGATAATTAATTTTGTGTGTGTGTGTGTGTGTGTGTGTGTGTGTAATACAAATATCTTTTAGTTGTTTTGTTGGTATTCACATAAAATGTGTTATGTTATACACACTAGTCTGTAATAGTTTATTTACTTAGTTCATTATGAACATGTTTGACCTACTTATGAAGAATTTACCTCCCTTTTTTTTAACGTTTTGAGAACCCAAGAAATAGATTTACCATAATTTACTTAGGCAACATTCTATTGTTGAGCAGTGTATCAAAGAATATACCTGTGTGTTCATATTTGCATGTTTGTAGCTCATTCCTAGAAACTGATTTACTGGGTTGGAGGACAGATTTTTTTTTTTTAAATACATGATATATCAAATTGGTCTGTAAAACCCAAGATGCTGTACAGATTGAGGATACCCAACCCAAACACTGGAAATCTGACATGCCCCAGAGCTTGAAACTGAGCACTGATGTGGGGCAGAACTATTTGGATTTCAGGACATCTGATATTTTTGGATTAGGGAAGCTCGACCAGTAAAGTCCATGCTGCAGATATTCCAAAATTGAAAAAAAATTTAAAATCCAAGACAAGCCTAGTCCCCCATATTTTGGATAAGAAATATCACAGTCTGTTACACCATTCTGTGTAGGAAAGCCTGCTTGTCTCTAAACGCAAATAATAATAGCACCAGTGGGAGCATGTCTTTCCAAACTGGTAACTTGTGGCTTACTGGTGAGATTGTTTCATCTTCTGTTACATAATCTTTTTTTTTTTACTTGAGTTAGGAGGATTGTTTTATTGGTTTTATAGTTATGTTTTTGTGTGTTTTGGGCTAGATACTCAGCATACCATCACTTGGTTGATTTGATAATGCTTTCTCTGTGATGTGCCAGTACTTTAATTATATAGCACTGTTCACTTTTATAAGCGCCGACCCATATCCAGGTCGCATTGTGGCGTTTTCCGGGCCAGGGCACGGGCTCTTGAAGCCATTGTGTCCTCTTTGCTGCCAGGTTTACTGACCCTTCCTCCTGACCCCTGGCACCCATGAGCACCCTCAGGAGACGTGGCTGCTGCTGCAGGGATCGCCTCCCTGTGCCTCCTGCCTATACTGCCAGCGCTACAGGCTCCTTAGCAGCCATCACCCTCGTGTAGATGCTGTGTGTGTTGTCAGGCTCCTGTTGTCTTCAGAGGAGCTCTTGGTCTGAGTTAACCACATCTTTGTTACCAGCAGAAGACCTCTATGTTATATTTATTTATATGGTGATGGGAAGTCGGAAACATTCCATATAGTATGTTTTTTCTCTTTAATAAAATTGTCATTCAGCTTGATCTAGTTGAGACCTTTAGAAAGTGAAGGTGTTTTCAGATTCTGTTCTATCTTTAGGGCCTGTTTTTTTCTTTATGATGGATTCAAGATGTTGGAGAGGAAATAGGGTTTTAGCACCAAGACTGAGAAATACTGGCCACCTGCTATTTGGTGGTCATTATTTCTTATTTAAAAATCCATATTTCATGGAGATTGTAATTACATAGACTATACTTTTCAGCAATAAAACCTTTATTTGCCTTTAAATTCTTTTTCAAAATATTTCAAAAGGAAAGACAGGCTGCATTTCATAAATAAGTGCGTTCTTTTGGGAACATTCAGAGGGTGACTTTTGGCTTTACTATGTTTAGTGTTTGGTTTGTTGTTTTGTAATTTTGTTAAAATGATTTCACAGACTACTTGCTTATATGTCTTGTCCATTCCACAAGTTATGTGTGTTGTATGCATTATGAATAGAGTCAAAGAAGAGTAACAAGAAATATGAGTCTACCTATAAACTTTTATTGTTCTCAGTCTTCGAAATTGAAGTACATGAATAGAAAAAAGCATAAACAGCACAGTTTATGTTTGCATTTCTGAAGATGTGAAGCAGTAGCCATGAAGTTTGTGTGTATTGCCAAAATATTTTATTTCCCAGGACATAGGGATATTTTTATTTGCCTGATGATTTGTGCTCCTTTCTGTGAATTGCCCACCCTTTGTTGAACATAGTTGTCTTTTGCAAAAGTGATGGCTTATTTGCAAGAGCTTAAGTATGAGGATGTTTATTTCCTCGGCAGTCCTGAGCTGCTCCTGTGTGCAAGGCACTTAACTAACGTGCAGAAATAGGCCGAGCAGTCTGTCCCCACCTTTGTGCACCTTACTTGCCAGTGGAGAAAGACAGCGAGTGTGATAACACAAACAGTCTTAGAGGGTGGTGCATGCTGTGTGAGAAGTGCGGAAGTCTAGGAGCGAAAGCAGGGAGGAGAGTGCTGTGCTACACAGGATGGTGAGGCTACACTGAGCTCCCTGACAGCATGAGTGGATTCGTGCAGTTAGTCCCACGCTCATCGGAGAAAAGAAGCTCTTTCCAGTACAGGAAAGAAGCAGCATACAAAATCTCTAGCACAGGAATCTGCCAGGTATATTCAGAGAGTGGCCATGAAGGCACTGACTGTTGTTAGCAAAAGAGAAGGAAAGTAGAAAATGCTGGGACCTAGAAATATTGTTTTCTGACACAGAGTCTGGCTATGTAGTTCATACTGGTCTTAAACTCACTGTTTAGCCCAGACTGGGCTTTAACTTGAGGTAATCCTCCTGCCTCAGTCTCCCAAAAAAGCAGAAAGCTTGCTCGGTAGTGCTGGGCAGGATGCGGGTGTTGATGGCAGGTTTATTTATGGAACTGATAAAATTCCTGACATTAAATGAAAAGTCAAGATTTCCTCATTATCCATCTGGAGACTCACATTTAGTAATATTTCTGTCTCTAACCTTTCCTTTTTTAAAAGTTTTGCACCCTATGTCAGTGGTTTTATCTTAAAAGCACAATAAAAGATCCTAGTAGAAACCAAAATGTTGTAGTTCAGATATTCTGATTGAATATAGTTTAAATTTTCCTTCAGATTACTTGAATGCAAGGAAATTTCACATTTAAAGAATGGTTAATCTCTGTTCTACTTCAAACTAAATCGTCCACATTTTTCCCCACTTGGCAACAAACTCTGATCATCACCACTAATTTAAGTCATGCTTGTGGACCAAGGGTCCTCCTCCTCCCCTGTTTTCCCCACTGCATCACGGTGTTTAGTTATTCACCGGCAACTGTGAACGAAAGCCTCCTCGCAGGTCCCTTCCTCCTTCTGAGGTCAGTGTGAATGCACACCAAAGAATGGGGCTGGGCAGCAAACATGACCTCTGCTATTCCCCACAGGGGCAAGCAGCAAAAGGTTAGGGTTGATTTATTACCCACAAAGTGTTGGGGGTTTTTTAAAGGACTACAACAGTTTTCTAATATGTGTTCTTTTTTATAATATTTTTATATAGCTGATATGGTCTGTATTGGCACTAATGCTATGATAGCCACAGTGCTGCACAATTGCATTTTAAAGCATCCCTTTGGTCAACTTGGAGGTAGCTTGTGGTTGTGTGTCTTTTAAATAGTCTAAATTCATTCCCTGTATTTTCCAGCTATAAATCCCGTGAGTCACAATGCTGTTAAAAAGAATCCAGATTTGTGATTAGTACAGTAATTGTATCAATCACTTGTAGCCTAGAAGTGTTTATTGAAATGCATGTATTAATACTTGATTTCATTTTAGAAGTTTGTCCCCTAATTCTGACTTAGTATAGTTTCCAAAACTACCTCCTTACATACATATTAACAGGAGTGCTAGCAGCAAAAACACCCTTGCCATCATTTTGTGTGGAGCTTCGATTAGATCTCATCCCATTCATCACTGCCTGCCTAACATGAGCCCTCCTTTGCAGCCTGTGACTCATGTTTGCTAAACACTGCATTCTGCTTTTTATGCTAACGTACAGCTCTAAATCTTTTAACATTTGCAGTCTTAAGCTTTTGATAAATTAGTTCCTCTGGGTAAAATCATTCAGAACACATGATATGGCACATCAAGATGACCTCAGAAGGCCTGTCCATTTTTTAAGAGAGGGATTTGTAAACTCATTGGTGATAATTTTTCTAGTCGCTTTATGTGAAGGATCCATCTGTGAAACATTCAAAGAATAAAAAATAAAGGTGGAACCCCTCGGATTATGAAACCATGGGAATTGTCAGTCAGTGGTTATGTCCTAGAGATTTATATAAACAGGAAGAAAAGAATGCTGCTTCCTCTATCTTTTACATTTTGAGAAAATTTGGAATAAGGCCTGAATAATCGGTGAATGTAAACTGGTCTCCATTCCTCTCGCCTCCCTCCCTTCCAGTCTGCCCCTTTCCACAGTGCAAATACCTTCCTCCTCCATGCAGAGCATAGCATTCGGGGACCCTTCAGAGGCTGTGGACGCAGCGCTGGCCCCACCCTGGTCCCAAACCTGACCTGGGAAGCCATCCTGGGAATCAGTGATCGCAACTGACTAACATCTCTGCAGGCCCGTGTCTGCTTTTTAATCCCCCTATTACAGTGTTACCGCAACTTACCTTCCCTCTCACCAACAAACTTCTAACTTTACTGATACCTGGAAACAGTAATTCATTTTGGGGTTTGGCCTCCTTCAATAATGTTTTAAACTCGTTATTATTTTGACAGTCATTGTTTACTTTGAGAACAAGTCAAGCCAATAAAAATAAGATATTTTTATTTATGTTAATATTTTGTTTCAATAGCCTACTAGACATTTCTTAAGCATACATATCTAGTTCACTTTAAAAAGCGAAAACATATCTGTTATACATATAGATCATAACCAACTATTTTTTTCACTGAGCCATTTTTGGGACATGTTTTCCTATCAATAAATATGGGTATCAGTCATTTTTAATACCTGCATAATTATCTAATCCCCTACTGGCAGACATTTATTTTGTTGTCACTTTATTGCTCTTATAAGTTGCACCCCATTACGCATCTGTGTGTATTTATTTTGCACCTTGTCTAATTATTTGCTTAGACTAAGTCCCTGGATGTACAATATCTAGACCAAGAATATGACATTGTCCATTACACACCCGTATCAGTTATAAGTACATACAAGCCACCATCATGAATGGACGATGAAAGTGAATGTTTTGTTGTATGCTCTTAGTCTAATTATAATTACTTCTGAACTACCTGTTATGTTTCCTTTGCTTGGTTTTTCAGTCCTCTCTTTTCTTACTAATTTTATAGCACTCCTGTACCCAGACAGACACATACACATACGCAGAGGTGGATCCACATACCCGTATGAGTTCTAGGAGCTGCCCAGTAGTGTTACACTCTGGGGCCTCGCACATGCTAGGGTTTGAGTTGTTACGGAGCCCAGTTTTAAGTTATAAGGAACAGGAGTCAAGTGATGATAGTGTCTCACTTGTGGGGGTGAAGTGCTGTCTTACCATGAACTCACAGGGTCCGTGAAGTGAGTTTGTTCTGTGTGGCCTCTGTTACATTAATCGCCTAAGTCACTGCTTTGTGTTACTCAATTTCTTTACTTGACTCCTCCTAGTAATGAGCAACACACTGGAAGACAAGCTGTGTGACTGCAGCTGTACCAGCCACAAATGTAACTGCTGTTACAGCTTGAAGTGTGTCATTTTTTGATGGTGAACAACAAACTGTAAAGTGGGAGGTACAAATTCACCCTAAGATCACCTGATACTACATTTTCATTCTGTAGAGGAAGTCCTTGCCACTGTGGCTCTCTTGCTATCTAGTTAATCAGGGTGAGATGCCTTGTAAAGTGGAGATTGCAACTGCTGACTGCGGCCCCCTGCGAGGGAGAACTGTCACAAAGTTGGCAAGGGATTATGTTGCTTGGTTCTTTCAGTTTCTTTGCTCCCCCTTTTATAAATTGAAGTGTTTTTTGTTTTGCACTTGATCTTAGCCAAAAGGCCGAGAAGCGATGTGTTTTTTGTTTTGTTTTGTGTTGTTTTCCATCCTATAGAGGAATGGAATAAAAATCAGGTATTGGTTTAGAATTACCCTTGACTTACAAACTCAGTTCGTTCTTGAGGGCTGGTTGTAACTCAATTTGATCAGGCCCCTCTACACAGCCTTCAAAGTCTCTCTCCTGCACACAGGCAGATCTCAGGGTCCATAGAGAGACACAGGCCTAGGATTTCTCAGTGAACCCCACACAGGACAGAATGCTGTCCTGTTCCTTCCAGAACTCTTTAAGGGTGAAGTCTGTGTCTGAGACCATCTGGAAGCACAAGTGGCCGGCATTTGGGTCACACCTCAAGATTTTGGTCATAAGTTAAAACTAAATAAGACATGTAAATACCGAATAGTTTCTCTGGTATGAAAAACTAAAAGAAGTATAAATAAGGTTCCAGTTGTATAACTGATAATGTGAAATAGGAAGAAAGGGGCTAAAGGAGTAGGGGAAGTGGGAAGGGTAGGGGGAAGGAAAGAAGGGAAAAGAAAAAACATGGAAACAAAGTCTTTGTAAATAGGGAAGGGTAGAGGGGCTGAAGGGAGGGCAGGGGAATAGGGAAAAAATGAGAACCAAGATACGTCATGTAACAGGTACAAGATCTCAGTGATGAATGTAACTGTATTGTATACCTAAAAAGTAACAATAAACCCAAGGAAAAAAACAAAACTAAATTTCCAGCTGTAACCCAAAGTGTTCATATCTCAGGCCCGTCATAATTTGAAAGTCCAGTGTATTTGGACATGATGTCATTTTCAGTGCACTGATGTAAGGACATTTCTTATAATTGCAAGAAACATTTACATGTAAAAATATACTGATATTGCTTAAAACTATTCCCAAGAAAATAGACATTAAACAAAGTGTTTTCTATAGAAATGCACACTGGGTGATTTACAACAGTCTTTCAGTATTTATCCAGTGCTTCTGTATACTATGTTGCACTGATATTTCTTAACTTATCTGTGTGTAGATACTATAATTTCTATATATGAGAAGTAAATTTAGCTTATTCCCTTATTTCTTCTGTCCTTGTCTAGCTAATGATTTTTAGTAGAATCAGGTAAAAAGTAATCTGTACATAATATATTTTTATATATTATATGTAATGTCATATGTATGTAAATATAATCCTAATTTACATTTAAGGAAATTTGTATAATAAAAATTATTTTTTAAATCTTCTGAAATCAAGAAAATACCTAACATTTCTTAAAAACACTCTTAGGAAGATAAACATAAAAAACATTTTTTTCTAGAAACAGTTCAGACTCTTCAGCCAAATCTGTGGGTTACACTTCTTGGAAAAAATGAAATATTTGAAAGATACAAACATTAGAGCAGATTGTGTTTATAGGTAGATTTATTTAGTTTAGAGAGGAATACAACCAATAAATACATTTTTTTATATATTAAGGTACAAGTATATGTGGTCAATTTATCAAAGACTGTTTTCATTTACTTTATCAGACACTCATATTTCATTAACAAAGTAAAAATGCTTACTTCGTTGCTTTTGTTACACTAGTATTTAAATCCCAGAAATTTGAAAGAAATCGCAAATGGTTTATTAGGCACTTAACCGGGCACCGAATATCCACTCATAATTTGATACAGCTGCTGGACAGATATAATTCAGTGTGTCAGAAAAAATTAATTCTATTTTTATTGTGACTTTTATTGATTTTGTTTTGTGTTTAAGCTGTGTGTGGCACGCGCACGTGTGTGTTTGTGTGCGCACAGGAACCGTGCACACTTGCTCAGTACTGGGTGTCAAACGCGTGCTAGGCAAACACCTGCTGAGCAGCACCCCAACCCCTAAGCACATGATTTATACCACACAGCACTCCAGAAGCACAAATCTTTATATACGCACAGTGCTCTTGATATCACATTCAGAATCTGAACTATTAATGATGAAAATATTCTCATTCTTTGTCCATCTAATCACTTTATCGCCTGTATTTGCGTCACTTTTCAAAGTGGTTTTAAGTGTAGAAGTCTTTTTAGAAGCATCTAAAACCTGGCAGTCTCAACAAAATGTTTTTGCCTGTGTGTGTCTGTGAATTTATACTAAACAAGCTTTGTAAAGTGGGAATCTCTAGCTGGCCTGCAGGAACAGATTAGTAGAACACTAACCACTATATCCCAAAATGCACACTTCTAATTTAAGCATCCTCTAGATACTGTGAAATATTTCCAAGCTAGTGATGGATAAGCATTAGAAAGGCCAGGGCAGGATTCATGAACAAAGCTTTGCTGATAGTGTTCTTCAGAAAGCTGTCAAACTTAGGGGAACCTGTCAGTGTCCGTATATTTTAAATTTCACTTGAACTTCTTGATTTCCCATTTAGAGAATATATAAGCCCAGCTACCAGTACTTCAAAGAGTAGGACAGAAGCCTGCGTATGTTCTCTGTTTAAGTAATTACTCAATCCCCTAAGTCTACAACTTGTCCAGAGAGCAAACCTTGGCCTTTGAGAAGAGTGGAGAAACAGCGGCCATAAGGGGCCTAGCGTACAGGACAGCCGGCTTGTGGGCATGAGAAGGGAGGGAATCTGGTCCACCTGCTTCAGGTGGCCTTTCCACCCTTTCCATGCCACCTTTGCCCCAGACTTTCCGAGAGTCCTGGTCCCCAGTCAGGCCCTGCAGGGCTTGTAAAACCTGGTTCTTAGTACTCTTCTTGGCTGCTTCGTTTGGTTTTGTTGTTGTGATGTATAATTTCATGGAAGCAGTATAGATTTATTACATAAAATAGAAAATAAATCGCTCGTAATTTTCTCAGCTGTAGTCTGCCTAAGAAGTTGATGAGTTTTGCCATATTTCTTTCGGCTCTTTTTTTCTCTGACTTTTTCCACCGTTTTTGCCTGTGGGGCTTGTTTGGGTACACTTTGACTTAGTTTTGGTTTATTTTTTTCCCACTGTTTTGTCAAAAGTAGGATTGTGCTGTACATTAAATTTATGCACTGCCTTATTTAACAAGCTTCCCCATGTCATCAGATCTGTGAGTGATAGTTTTAAATTGCACTGCAATTCTGAATGTTCCATGTTTTAATTAGCTGCTGCCTGATTGATTTAATTCCCCAAAGACAGGGGTGCAGCATTGTGTGATGGTGAAGGCCAGGGCGCCTGAGGCTGTCTGCTGGCTCTGCCATTCCCCTGTGTCGTCCCAGGGCACTTACTGTTTGCTTGTTTTAAGTGTACTTGTGCTTACAAAAGTAAGAAGCCATAGCAGCACATCCTTACAGCTCCAGCTACTCAGGAGGGTGAAGCAGAAGGATCACTTGAAGCCTGCAAGTTCAAACCAGCCCATGTTAGGTAATGAGACCCCGTCTCAAAAAAAGGAAATTAAAGAGGAAAATGTGTTGTTTGCAGATCCACCAGCACAGGAAGCAGCGCTACAGGTAGTCTCAGGCAGAACTTCAGTGGGTTTGCCCAGGAGTGTGTCCTCCATGTGTCCCATGTCCCAAGCCCCCAGGGACAGCACCTTCTGTCTCATACCGCTTTCTGCTCAGGAACAGCTCAGCTAGGACCGTATCATGGGCCATCTTGGTACCACTGCTGGCCTTAGATGTTACCGTTCTTCTGTGTACCACAGCCTGAGCTCACTTTCCCTCCGCATCCTACTTCCCTTCTCATCCCTGCCCTTAACTTGGAGCCCTCCCACTGTTTTCTTAATTTCCTGACAGTGCTAAAGGACTATTATAAGTCACTCTCCTTTGTGCCTTGCTAGCTTCAAGTCCTAGCTGCACAGTACCTTCAGAAAGTCCTTTGCTATTTGTGGGTGCAGGTGATATTCTACTAGCAACATTAAAGAACTGAATCCAGTAATTTCCAAGATATTGGGGGTATAGTAGTTAGTCCTTGTATCTGAAGTCATAGTGTATCTGTGTCAAAATCAGGAGATAAATCTGTTCTAGAGATGATGTTTTCGAGAACCGAAAGATAGATGTCTCTTCCACCTCATTCTGCTGACTTCATTCTCACCCTCCTTGGTCCTTGGTCCTTGGTCCTTGGACCTTGGAAGGCCTAGAGGCAAAGGTTCATTTTCAGTTTCTCCTCCGTCTGCCACTCTTGTTCTGGCACCATCTCCTCATCCTTACTCCCATTCTTTCCCTTTCTCTGCTTTCGTGTGATAGTTACAACCTATACCCTCTCTGAGGAGGAAATCACTTCCTCAAACCCCAGAGAGCTTCTGCAGCCCATGAGCATTCAACTAGAGAGGGAGAGATGCAGACCCCTGATGTCTGCGGTTAGTTGGAGCAGAGCTTACAAGGAGAGCACAGGAACTCAAACCTGGTGCACAGGGCTGGCAGGGGACTCTCAGAACGAGAACCACCAGGTCCAGAGTAATAACACACATGCAGGGCTTGTGACTTCAGGGAGTTGTCAGTTTCTATTAACTCACTTGTGAGAATTAGTACACAGTTGGTTCATCAACCTGGAATCAAAAACTATTTGGGGAGAAAAGTGAGTCTATGCTAACCATGGACAGACATTGTGTGTTTCTCAGCCTCTTGAGTAGCTGGAGTTACAGGTGTGCACCTGTAACATGCCTGGTGTGATTCTTTACGAAGGTGCAGTCCTCTTAGATTGTTGTCTGTGCTGTGTAGCTGACTACAGCTTTTTTTTTCTTTCATAAATAAGACAGTCATCCAAGATTAAAAATACTAACGGTAACTTTTTCCTGTAAATGTCTTAATATTAATCTTATTATCACTTACATCCCGTGGGTCATAACTGTCTCAAGGCAGTAGAAATGTAGTACATCTACACTGTGTGGGAGAGTTAAAGTCCCAAAAAGATGATCTAGAAACAGCAAAATCAGAAGCTATGAGGCACATTGCTCCCCCTGCCTCCTACACTGCATGGTGCAGTAAACTACTTCCTTCCCCAGTAGGGAACACCTGTTGTCCTCTCACTGGCTGCCAGTCTGCTCTAGCCCAGATTAAGAATGCATCTGTAATTCCCTACCCCCACCTGTGCAGCAGTCACATCACTAGGGTCATTCCTTGGTTATCTTCTTCTGTCAGGGTCTCTTGTTCTGAGCCTGCAACTGTGTTTGATTCCCTTCAAGAACTTTCCAAAGGGATTGTAATTTATCTCCAGCTTCCTTCTTTATCATTCTGCTCTCTAGGCCCAAGAGTTACGGAGTCTCATTAGATTGTTTTCCCAAGCTGAGTCGGGAATCCGGACAACTACCCCAAGCCTGCTCCTCTGGAAATTTACTGTGCACCCTTTTTCTCTGATGGAAAAGTACAGCACATCTGCTAATAGACATAGATCTAACCTATCCATTAGTTTGTATATTCTAGGAATCACATTCAAAGTAAAATGTCCAGTGGTTATTTTATGTTTTAGGATGAAAAGAAAGGTATTTAGATGTGTTACATACGTGTACCAAGACCACACAAGAACTGTAAACATACAGTAATATAAAAGAAAAACTAACAAGTGGAGCAGTTATCCTTTTATGCTAGTTACAGTGGATTGATTTTAATTTTTACCTGAATCTTTACATCATATTTTTTCCCTCTGGTCATTTCCTGAACCTTTCTTAGCAACTAGTCAGCCTTAGGTAGTCCTGAATTGGCCTTTTGCTCTCTTCATATTATTGTTTTGAACTGAATAATTAAGAGGATTAAAAAGGATTTTTTTAAAAAAACCTCTTAGATTTGTGTACTGTATGTACTGTATATGGATAGCATGTCCTCTTCTAAGCCCAATAAAGTGGTGATGGGTTTGTCCATGTTCCCTACCGCATCCCGGCTTTCCCCCACAGTGCCTCCTGGAGGACAGAGAGACTGGCTGAGTGTGTCCACTGTGACAGACTGCCTCTTCCACCCACAGGTTGTTAGCATGACCATCTTGAACTGGTTATAGGGTGTGTGGTTAGGATATCCTGGAGGACAGTGGTTATTTCTCCATGTCTCATGGGAAGATTTCCACTACCTTGTTCCGTGCTAGAGGGAAAAGTTGATCCACACACTGGGACTCCAGCTGGTTCCCCAACCCCACCCAACCCGACTGTCCTTCTAGATGTGCACAAAAGCAGTGGGGACTCTGGGTGAACCTTACTCCTTCAGCCTTCTTGCTCTACTTTGTTAAGTTTTTTCGTGGGGTGGGTACTGGGAATGGAACTCAGGACCTTGCAGTTGTGAGGCAGGCGGTAGCACCACTGAGCTAAAAATCCCCAGCCTTTTCATGCTCTATTTTGTTCTAAACTCTTGAGTGTTTGTTATAAAACCTGCATTTACAGATGACATTTACACGTGCTTATTTTAACAATAATTTGGTTTATATCGTAATTTATGATCACCCTTGATAAACTGGTTGTTTGAGCCACTGAAGGTCAGACACTGTTTGAAATGTACTGTTTCAGAGAGTCTTATAAGTTAGTTATTGATGGGTTATTGGAAAGCAAATTACCATCCCCGTGAAAGTAGTAATGCTAACAGTTGAAGCATATTTCTATTTATAGACTTTCTTTGAACCGTAAGTATTTCTGTCATCCAATCCTAGAAAATTCCCTGTCCATAAAAACACAGTGTCCCTTATTTTACTAGGGGGACGAATGCCCACACTGCTTTAGGTGAGTTGCCCAAGGTCACTAAGTGAGTCGCTAGTAAAGCCAGAAATAGAATTCGAGTCTCCTGACTCCCAATTCAGTTCTCTATCCTCGATATAGTTTTCTATCCTCTATACCCTGCTGCCTCTCGTGGGAAAAGAAGTTAATCTTCCAGCTATTAATAGCCACCAAATTGGTGGTAGCAGCACAGTGGAGAAAAGTAACTGACTTTACACTGCAGCATTAGTATAAAAATATCTGGTAATGGAAAATTTGACAAATGTCATGTTAAAGGGAGTGGAAAATTATTTTAAGATCTAGGTCTCATTTATCTAGTTCTCAGAAAAGTAAAATTCCTTAGTAGAACAGGGATCATGTTTTTCTTCCTGTTTTTAAATTGTATTTCCTAGAGGGTAATTGTCAGCCTAGCCATCTCAGAGCCTATCGTCAACTAACATAACAAGAAGGATGCACATACTGTTGGTGACTGCGATGCATGTGTTTTGACTTGGTTGAAAATTTGAATTGCTTTATTGAAATATGTCAGACTTATTCCGTTTAAGTTAGCATTTCATAGTAAAGCGAATGGAACATCATGTGGGAATTTTAGTGGTTCCCAATTTAATGATTTGAAAACTTGGACAGAAGTAATACATTCTAGTTTCTTTGATGGGCAGTCTCCTCCAAGCGAAGGTACTTCCTGTCAGTCACCATGACTTCCTGTCAGTCACCATGAAGTAAACAGCAGGAGACACATCAGTCACCAAGTCCCCCACAGCAGGGCTGCTGAAGGACATTGTCACATGTAGTTGGTGTGTTCTTTGAGGCATTGATAAAAGGCATTAGATGTTTGTGTTCTTAAATATTTGAAGTGTGTCTAGTATTATAGGAATCCAAACTTAAGTTTTTTTGTTTTTGTTTTTGTTTTTGTTTTTTTGTACCGGGGATTGAACTCGGGTCCTTGCGCTTCCAAGGCAGGCCACTGAACCACTGAGCTAAATCCCCGGCCCTTAAGTTCTTTCTAACAAAACAATTTATTCTTAATTTTAGAGCAAGGGCTAAATTCTTTTACTAAAATCTCTGGATATTATGTTTATGTTAAGGGTTACTGAAAGGCTTGAATGAGAATGACAGTGTTATGTTTTAACTACATATCTAAGGGAGGTGGGATTCATAGAGCTCATAATTCAGAGGAAAAGAAAGAGGTTTTAAAAACTATAGTTAATATAAAGTAGTGCTAGCTGGTTGCGGTGGCATACACCGGTAATCCCAGCACTCAAGAGGCTGAGGCAGGAAGATGGCTGCGGTTTCAAGGCCAGCCTGGGCTACACAGTAAGACCCTGCCTCAAAAGAGCAAGTAGTGGTAAAAAGAAATAAGAGAAAATGCAGATTCGAGGGCGAGTAACTCCTTAGAGAGGCGTATGCATTTCCTGGGTGCAGGAAGAAGAGTAGCATGCTCGAGAAGGAGTGGGAGATGAGTGAACAGCCGCCCAGGCTGGAGGATCGGGTGGAGAAGAGGTTCTCGTGACATTTGGGAAGCACGCTTTTATAGTGGGAGAAGAGTCAGAATACCCTGAACTCTTACGATTATGCTCATTGACTTTTGGTATTAAATGTAAGGCTTTTTTGTAAATCTCTTGAGTTATGTCGGATACGGGAGCCAACCCAGCATCCAGAACGCCGAATTAGCCGAGCAGTCTTTGTAGCCTGGTTACTGCCATTCCTGTTGGCGTCGACTGGACTTCCGCCCAGCTGGTGATGAACGGGTGGTACCCCACGGGAGGACAGCATCCTCCTGCCTACAAAGGCTAAGGGCTGTTTCGTGGTCTGACACGCAAGTCCAGTATGAAAGCTGGAAATTACTTGTGTATTGGTAGACCTGGTTTGGAAAGTTGTTTTCATGATTTGTCAGTGTCTCGAGATAGTTATTATAAATTGGTATTGATATTAGCATTAGTATTTTTTTTTATTATAAAATTAACTTTAAGTTCTTAACAGTAAACCATGTTTTCTTCTCTTCCGATTTTTTTCTTTCAGATTTCTCTCTGTTGGCAGAAAAGTACTATATCATTAGTAATTTTTAATGGGATTATTGACAAAGTAGGCAATAGTATTGAACTTTTTTATTTTATTGAACAGGCACATCTTCAAGTGAACCGAATCTGCTTAAAATTCCTCTGCACAAAAGAACTCGGAGAAAACTAATGCCTTCTCCCCTGACAGTAAAGCCTACTGAGAAGCCGACTCCGTCTGAAAGTGTCCCGCTGAATGACTCCCTGACCAGAGAACTTCAGCCTATTGTGTACACGCCCGAGAACTGCAGGAGAACTGTTCCGGGTCCATCTCCACGGCCCTGGATAAAGCTGCCCTCGCATCCTGCAGGCATCCAGGCTGGCGCCTCCCATGGGAGCAGTGGTATTTCTCTGCGAACGTTGGTCGAGGTGGTCAGCCCTCTTCACAGCAGAGTGACTCGTGGACAGGGCAATACAGAGCCCTTTACTACATGTGAGGACAACAGGGCCCTGAAGCATAAATTACCGGAACAGGAATCGCTACCAAACAAAAACATTTTAGAAAGGTAGGAAAAGAGAATGTCACCAGTTCTTGGTTTAGTTTGGTTTGGTTTTTTCTGTTTTTCAACGCATCCCTTAAACTTGTTTTCCTTTTTCTTCTTTAGCTATATTTAGTTTATGTCTTAGACCCAGTGTATACCTTGATGACAAGGCAGTATTTTGTTTCCATGAAGTCTTACCTTCCCGAGTGTAAATCCACCAGAAGTCATGGATTTGCTATCTTCAGTCACTTGACCTCCAGTCAGAGACTGTAAGATGAAGTGTGATCTGTGCTCACTGCAGTTCTGCAGCCCAGACACTCACTGCTGTCCTTCCACAGTGGTGTTTCTCCTGCGGGAGATCCCAGGTTCCTCTGCCATGGCCCGGCTCGGCTCGCTGTGGAGCAGCCGTGCATCTGAGCCATCCAAGCAGGCGCCCCTCCATGACCATGCCCTCCCATGCTGTGGGGAGCAGCCCCTCCACCTGTGCTGCGTGCGAGACACACAGCCCTAGCACGAGCAAGGGAAATTACATAGCACAGAAAATACCTCTGCATTTTCCTCTCCCATTGTGCAGTACTTTCGGGGATATCTGTGCCTCTTGTCTCTGTAGTATAAAGCAGTTACTCTTCTTTGTATTTTAACTTTTTTCACAACAGGCTGGGCCCTTCTTCGCTCTCATCCACTCACCCAGGGCCTGTGTCAAGCTCAGTGCCATCTTACATGGCGATGACTGCTGCTGCTACGAAGAAACGGAAACTGGCAAGGTACGGCACACACCGTAACCCGCCTCCCTCGGCTTCGTGCCCTTCTTCCCTACAGCGCTTTTTATATCTTGTCATTAAATCGAGAATTCATATTTAAGCATACTTAGGGTAAATCACTGTAAGGAGGCACTGCACTTACGTTATCTCTGGGAGCTCTTGAAGCCCATGTATTTCACTTGATATTTACATAAAGTATTCTGTCTTTTAGATTATTAAAAATAAATTGAAAAGTCTTCTAGCTTTCCAAATGTCACTGAGTTTTAATTTTTCTTCTGGTGCCAATTTTTTACTCATTTAGTTATTTGTCCTTTTAAACACGACTGAATTTCTAGAATCATATTTCAGTGGATTGTGATAAATGACAGTAATGCAGTGAAATAAGGAGTCTACTGTTTCAGTGTGGTTATATCAGACCGAGCCATCCCGGTGGATGAAGTACAGTTAACGGCCAATTGGAGACTCTGGGAAACACCTGAAGCAACCAGGACCTGAGGGTCTAAGACCCCAGAGAACGGGCGAATGGAGAGCAGGCTTCTCCACCTCTTCTCCATGCGTGGCATAGGGTGGCTGCAGCCAGAAGCTTACGGTTCTCAGTACTCAACTGAGCTAGGAAAACAAACACATCCATGCAACTTTTGCCCTCAGTTTGCCAGTTTCTAAACTCTAGACTAAGTGACCAAGAAACCAAGCTGAAAGTAGCTACTGAGGGGCCACAGTACTAAGCAGCACTCTGACATTCTGTTGGAGGTGGGATACAAAATGTGCAGTTCAGGAAGCCTGACTGAAGAGGCTCTGTCAAACAGCCCGCAGTTTATTTGCCATCCTTGCGTGGCTATGCTGAGTATGCCAAGAGACATGATCAAATGACTACAAATCAATAAGGAAAAATTAGAGAAGCAGTGATCCATTCATGCCTCAGATCTTGGGATTACAGAAAGTTCCTGACCTACAAACGTGTGAGCTTCAAACTTTCACAAATACAAGCAGACCTAGAATTGGGAACATTCTGGGATGTAAACAAGTCATGGAAGTATCTCCCGTGTGTGCCGGATGTGGCCACAGCTGTGCTGCTGTGTTTACAGTGGGGTAGTGTTCAGGGGTACAATACAGTCGGGGACTCACTATATTTGTGTGTGTTTTGGGGGTTTTTTATGCTTCATGCTGTATATTTGTGTCAAAGGTGTATAAGGCTGACTTTGTCAGACTCATGAACAAATTCAACTTAGGATTGTTCTCCCAGAACAGAACTTGTTCGTAAGTTGGGGCCTGACGTTATTTGATAACAGTTTTAGATTTTTAAATGTGATTAATTTCAGCAAAGTGGGTAACAGAAAATTGGATAAAGAACTGCATTCTCTCAAATTGAGTTACTGAGTTTTAATTGCAGTAAATTCTACCCTTTCGGTTCTAGAATATCCATTTGACTCATTTAACAGTTTGTTCCCATGCACAAAAGAATAAGTGGAGAATATAGAAAGAAGTGGGAAAGACGGGGCACAAGCACAGAGGTCTGGAATGTGTGGATTGAGGGTCTGGAGAAGCGAGAGAAGCAATGTGCAAAAACAGCGTTTGAGCAGATGATGGCTGCTGGTTTCTGAAAACTGGTCAAAGACAAATCATACATTGACGCTGCAAATTATGTACAGGACTAACACAAACATACCTCATTGCACAGCAACACAACAGCGAGAGTCCGAAGGATATTCGGAGTTACATGGTCTGAATTTCATCACCGTTCTTTATTTTCTACAAAATGAACACGGTGACAAAATGCACAGAGTAACTAAAATGGATCTGACTTTTCTTTCTTTTCTTTGCCACACTACCATGGGCAGACAGCATAAGACCTTAAGTCTTTTTTTAACTTACTGTTTTCTATCATGGACCTGTTGTCAGAGGGACTACTCTGCCATTCGCAGTCCATATCCATGCTCTGTAGCACATCTTCCACTTGAGAACTTAGGGTCTGCCTTTACCCTCAGAACCCAAGGACAGCAGAACCTCAGAATGTTTAAATGTCAAATCCATGAGTTGGTTTTTCCTGAATGTCCAAGTACACATATCTAAGGGTTTGTTCAGAGGCCTGCCCCCTTGTTCATGGTTTCACTTTCAGTAAGGTTTGAAAATATTCAATGGAAAATTCCAGAAATTAGCAGTTTAGAAGTCTTACAAGTTGCGTATCATTCTGAGAGGCATGATGAAATCTTCCACTGTCCCTCTCCATCCTGCTGCAGCCTGTGGCCCATTGTCCCACCCCTTAGTAGCCCTCAGTTACCGGATCAGCTGCCATGGTATCCCAGTGCTTGTTCAGGTGACTCTTACTTTACTTAGCAGTTTTCCTGAAGCAAAAGAATAGTGATGCTGGCAATTCAAATGTGCCAAAGAGAAGCTGTAAGTTGCTTCCTTTAAAGAAAAGGTAAAGGTTTATCATAGCTATAAATGAGTGGGAAAAAAATACAGGTTATACTGGGTTCAGTATTCTTGTTTACCCACTGGTGTTCTTGGAGTGGTACTCTGGCTAACGAGGGGCTACTGTACTTTCCTAAGACATGGGTTCAAATGGCGCAATTAGTCTGCTCACAAATGAGACTTGGTCACTTCATGAGGAGGCCGAGCTAACCGCTGTCTTCTGTTCCATCCACTCTCACTAACTCATGTCGTGTCAGTTTGGTCATTCATTCTGTTCATTGATGGAGAGGTTTGGGGTTCTTTAGTTTCTTTACTCTGTTGTATTTACTAAATGCGGCAGGCATTTACAGATGAAAATAATCTTCAAATGTAAACAGGCATTATCAAATCACATGACTTTTCAGGAACTAAGTGTGTGAAGTGTGTATTTGGAGTAACTGTAGGTGAGTTAAAGGACTTTCACATGGGCAACTAATATTGTACTATTAAAGGACACGTAAGGAAAGTAACTTGATTCTTCATAGCCTATTAATTACTCTTATTACATTCCCTCTGGTAGCAATAATTAGATCCTGCCATTAAGGAAGGTTAAAAGAGATTAATACTAGAAATGTACATAATTGCTTTTTTTAATCTTCCTTTTCTCTAATTAAAGCTACATGAGCTTGAAAGTAATAAACTGGTATTTTCCACAAAGCAGCAGTGATATATAGATGTAGAGATATATATTTGGTGTGTGTATGTTGTTTTTAAAAGTAGTCTTCATGTATATGTATCTTACATCTTTATAATCATTTTTCTTTCTGAAAAAAGTCTAAAAGCAATGTACAGTACAAAATCTTACCAGTTTTTTCTTACTAAACCTTGGGAGTATTCAGTTTTTAATCTTAACAATGTATTTACTATCACTGGAGCAGAACTTTTGGGGTTAATTAGCCTACTAAATATATAAATGTGATATGTCCATTAACTTTTACTTATATTAATCAGCACCGGGCGTCATGGTACACACCTGTAATCCCAGCACTCAGGAGGCTGAGGCAGGAGGATCACTGTGAGTTTGAGACCAGCCTGGGCTATATAGTGAGTTCCAGGGCGGTCTGAACTACATAGTGAGACCCTGTCTCAAAAAAAGTAAAAAGAGACCACTGGGCTATATAGTGAGTTCCAGGGCGGTCTGAACTACATAGTGAGACCCTGTCTCAAAAAAAGTAAAAAATAATTATATCGATCAGAGTTTTGGGTTTCTGCTTGTTTGTGTTTATTTGGTTGGTTGATTTTGTTGTTACTAGTGTTGTTTTTAGTTGTCTAGTCATTCCAACTAGAAATTTGTTTTCAGCTGAAAGAATATGATATCTGTTGCTCATTAATCAACCTGGGAACAAAACAGAAATACATTTCATCCACAGTTGGAAGAATCTTTGGATTTCTTAATCAGTATCATCTTTAGCAGAGTTTAAATTTTATAACTTTATCTTCTAAAGATTTCATCAGCAGACTCTTTTATCTAAATCCAAAAAATGTTTCATTGTACTTCACCTATGTATAAATGGTAACTTATTTGACTTGGATTTTACTCCTAGAAGTATGAGGTCTAATCAAGCAGATTTATTTAGAAAATTAACTTTCAATGCAAATGTTTTACAAGTCAAAAGTGAGGTCCTAGAATTAACCAAAGTAAGGAATCATACCATAAAATAATAAAGACAACTTTATCATAAATGTATTCTCTTAATCAAAAGCAACTAATGATATTGATCTATATACTTGAAGAAATAAAGTCGAGGACAGTGTTTAGTAATCCACATAGAAATGTAGTAACTGTAGGATTAGCTAGGAGTGAATTTCTGTAGTAGAATGTGTTTCCTTGTGTAACACTCATACTTGTTGAGGCGCGCCTGCACTTCTGACAGAGCATGTGCGTTGTTTTTCCCACACGCAGTGTTCTCAGAGCCCGGCAGTCCTGGTTGTTTGCAGTGAGCACCGTCCTTCACCACACACATGACTGGGGCTGCCGGAAGAGTGAGTTGTGCCATTCAAGGGAACTTCCAGTTCAGTGCAGCTCACTGTCAGGTCAGCACCATTTATAAAATGGCAAATAGTATCTTTAGTAGCCAAAAAAACAGTCCCCCGAATCAGCTGTTTTCAATCAGTTTACAAGCGAGGAACCCTCCCCCTACTCAGCCCCAAGCTTAAATGGCAGTCTAATAATAAGTCACCTCAGATTGAGGAGAATCTGACCCCTAACCCTAATCAGCATGTGACTGCTTAGGTTTCTGAAGATGCAATACATGGGAATGCGTCATTCTTTTCCGTTTCTATATTGTAATAACTTACGATAGTATAAAGTAGTACTATTTTGATTCAACAGTGGGTTTCCAGATCACCTCTGTTGTCTACAATCCCCCACATTAGGGTTCTTGCTTCAAACTTATAAACAAGAGCTTAGTTTTTCACCATTTGTGGCTGTGTACAGCCCTCTGTGTACTTTGAGTAGCGGTGATCCCTGCATTTCGGCAGAGTGACCCAGAAGTGCCTGGTGATAGCACTGTTGCGTGCCCCTGCAGAAGGCGCCCTGTGGAGAATGCCTTCAGTGCCCCCGACAGATCGGAGATCTCACAACTTCATAGTTCTGGTTTTTATCAGTGTTGCATATAGAGCATGAATTAGAATTTAAAGCTATAAAAACTGCTTAACTAAAAAATTGACTTTCACCCTCAAGCTGTACATCGAGTAATCCGTTAACTGCCGAAGAAAACCATGGATTTGCCAAACGTGTTCGACAAGAGAATGCAAACGATAAGCTTTTACAGGAAAACAGAGCAGCCACAGGTATGTCTCCAGCCCTCATTTGTTAATTAATGACCCGAGTGATTATCTCACATATGCATAATACTTTTTTTTTTTTACAATGTTTTCATTCAAATGCTGATTTATGTGCATCACAGGTAAGGAGCAGAGGATCTGGTGGAGGGAACTCGGAAGCGGGTCTCCCAGCTTTCTTTTCTTTTCTCTTGTTGTCTGTGCTGCTTCATACTGCAGGACTGGTGAATAATTTAGCTAATAGTCAGATGTGTTAATAAGTTGGTTAAATATGTTTTATAAACTAAACCCACCTGTAATTTTCCTCTTAACCTGTTCTAATAATCTGGCCTCTGACTCATTTGTGTAATTACTGTGCTGGCTGCAATTTGTTCCCAGTGATTGTAACTCTCATTGACAAATGGAAAAATAATAATGAAGGTGACTGTGTTCCCCCAGCTATGTGTGGCAGTGACAGAAGGGGCCTCAGCGGAACTAGAGGCATACTGTGCCCACCAGCTTCTAGGGCACAATGTCCAAACTTCTGTCTCTGTGACGGTACAGTTCCGAAGGCTGTGTTCAGAAAGTACCTGCTCACTAAGCGTTCACCTTGCTCTAGGTCTTGTAGCGAACACAAAGACAAACACTGTAAGATCCAACTTGGTTTCTTCTCAAAAGGAACTTGTAGCACTTAGTATATAAAGAGGTCTCAAGAGATTGAGTGCTTCCATGAATAGTATGAAAACCTTTTTCTTTTTTGGCAGTGCTCTGTTTGAATTGCATACAATTTCTTACAACTTTGCCAAACTGTGTTGCTCTTTACTTCCTTTAGTGGAAGTTGATTACCTTACCTTGAATGTAAACACCTTTTATTCACATTTAACAATCAAATAATCAGGTACTAACATGTAAAACTGGTTATTTGGTTATTTGTGTTCCGTATTGCTTAGCAGTATGTATCTGTAGTTGGTGTAAAGGAGCCCTGTTCGTCTCCTTTGAAAATTTTTCAAGATGTTATAATTGTTTAGCTAAACAATAACCTTATGATAATTCTCAGATCGTAGAAATTTTGTTTTCTGTTGTCTAAGAAAGATATAAAATACTTCATTTTTTTAAAAGCAAAGATAGAAAAAAAAATGCTATGGAAAAATAAGTGGCAGATAATACTAAATTATAGTTCTTGCCAAAGAAGAAAAAAGCTAACAATAGGTTTTGGTTTTTCTTTAAGAATAAGGGAGCACTTAGAAGGGAGGTATTAAAAAAAGATGATGTTTTATATACATTATAATATCCAATTTTAAAATACCTAAATACATATCTGATATTACTAGAAAAGTAAAAATTATACTCCCTTCCTCTTTACAATGTGTTCTCCTCAGTTCTTTTTTGTGATATCAACATTTATCCAAGGCCTTCACACTGACATATAGCTCAGCCCTTTTTTGAGACAGCTCTCTGGAAGTTGTAAGTTGCCCAGTCTGCACTTGAACTTACAGTCTTCCTGCCCCAGCCTCCCATCATGCTGGGATTACAAGCAAGCACCATCATGCCCAGCTCACCTAAATCTTTAATGAAAAGTAAAGGGCCTCTGTGAGAAAGAAGCACTACTGTTAACTGAGCAGTTACAGAAATAAGAAATAGGGTCCAGACCCTATGAGCTTCCAAAACTAAAGTGACCACGAAAATGCATAAGCAGAGAGGTCATGGCAGTACTTGGTTGGGTCTGAAATCATCATCAAAGTTTGAAAGCCCAGGGGAAAGAATCCAAACAATGAAAAAAATAATGGTGCAAGAAAGAAGGGAAGAGTCATGTAGAGTGTAGCATTTATTCAGGACTTCACCTGATACCTGTGTGTGTGCACCTGTCATGGAATTTGGCAATCAGCTTTTAAGCTCAAGATATAATGTGTCTTTGTTGTATTTTAGATTCTGGTTCAAGAATAAGCTTTCTACCCTTTGGTTATAATTTTCAATAAATTTTAAGTTGATTGAATGGTGAAGACTCATTTCTGTACTTGTACTACATTTCTGTATCTTTTTTCTCTAGGGCACAAAAATCACATCCATAAAATAAACTCAAACATGGTTAGAAAATTTGGAAAAAACATTTCAAAAGGAAATCTAAGATAAGTCACTTCAAAGTCAAGGATGACGAAACTGACTAAGTCTGCCTCTGAAAGGGGTTTGTTAGTGTCCTCCCAGAAGAGTGTTTAAAACCCTTGAAAGAGGACCCCGTAGAGCTGTTTACCCAGATGTCTTCGGCAAGCAGAAAACGAAATTGTCTTCTTTAGTACTTTAAGTAAATATAACATTTCAACTCAACAGAAAAGCTTATGTTTTACATTTCTGAAATAAAATTCCTTATTCAGCAATGCTGGCCGCTCACTTTTATAACAAGTTGGTGCTGTGACAAGTCGAGGAGAATGAGAGAACAGCAGTGAGTTACCCTTATTTTGTTTTTAAATAAAGAAAACTTAGGGCCAGGGATTTAGCTCAGTGGTTCCATCGCCTGCCTCACAAGCACAAGGTCCAAAGTTTGATCCCTGGTACCAAAAAAAAAAAAAAAAAGTAAAAAAAAACTTAGAAATGGTAAAATTATGGTCCAAGACATTCTGTTACATTTCCATGCTTTATTTTACTCATTCATGGACTTTGTTTTCCAGAAATACCTTTGATGTAAAATGTAGATAAAGATGGTCCATAAAGTTGTAAATGTTATTTAAATGTCTGTAATGAATGTTGCTAATATTGTTCCTTGCTACTTGATACATTAAAGATGTAGATTTTAAAGTGTTTGATTTTCCTGTCTCATTACTACCCTTACATATGCTACTATTCTACATAATATATAACTTCTACATTATCTGTATTTCAGACTAGATCAAGACATATGGTACCAGAACCAAATTGGAAAATAATTCATAGGCTTCGTAATAATAATAATGAGAAAATATTTTAAGTCATTCCTGCTGCAATAGGAATTACGTGGAGCTACAACCTTGTTCAGCTGCCTTGTCTTGGCTTTTCTGCTGAATACAACAGATATTTGAATGAACTTTTAATTTTGTCTAGCATTGGAACCTTCACACCAGAGCAAACAGCCCTGTGAAATGAATTGTGACCTTTAAGACCCTTTAATGGGCTTTTTTGTTTAACATCTGATTGAGAAAGTATGAGGTAGAAGGCTCTTCACACAGCTGTTCTTTCCCCATGACTGCATCTACTGAGTGTCCACGAATTTCCATCCAAGCTCAAACACACTTTCATCAGAGCAGTCAGTGATGCCTTTATCATTTTTTTACATTACTGCCATGTACACTTTTTACCTTTCTGTCTTCGCCTTTTTACCTTAATCACATTTACATTTCACCTGTTGCCATCATTCTTCTGTCTTTTCTAATACACAGTGTGCCTTGGTTAACAAACTTGATTCTACGATTCTGGCCACAGAATTCCTTCCACAGTTCTGTTGTAAAAAAGAAAAAAGTCCCAAAATTGGTATTGATGAGGGTCACACACAGGAGCAGAGAAGCCGGGAGACGAGGCACCAAAGAGATGTGCATGGTGGGAAAAAGTGCATTGTCCGCCGTAACGACAGGAACAGGTCTGGATGTCTTGGCAATCCTTCATGTGGACTTTTCCAAAATCAGCTTTTAACTCCAAGCTAATTTTATGCCAGAGTCCTCTGTTTCACTGTAGTTGGTAAGGCCACCCTGCAACTTTCCCAGTAGGTATAAATCACTCAGGCCATTGGGGCTTGCCTTGCTGCCGAGCACTGATGGTCCATGATTTTAATGCTTGCTTTCAAGGCCTGTGATGCAAGCCTGGTGCTTCTGAGTTACCTTTTCTGCTTTGAAGCAGTGGTGAAAAGCCTAAATAGCTACTTAGCTGCTTGTGGTACTTTAAGCATTTCTTTTCAGGAAGAGGTTGGGACAGAATCCAGGGCCTCCTGCATCCTAAACCAACACTGACACCCCAAGGCCCTTTAGACTGTCAGAAAATACACCATTTCTGTTCTCCATCTCGTAGGAAGGTCTGAAGACAAGGCCTGAGAAATAAGTGAAATAAACCCTATGCTTTATGGACAAGTTAGCCCTCCTTTGTGATTGACAATCCTGAAACGGATGGTTCCTGCGAAGCAGCTCCCTGGTGCTTGTGGGTTTAATTTGGCAGGAGATACAGTGCAATCAATTTTTGCATTTATTTAGAAATCACCATAACGCCCTGATCAACTCATTTTCCTGCCAGGAAAAGAAGTCTTGGATGATAATTGGTGATGTTTAACCTCTTTGGTAGGTATTGGGTAGGTTTCACCCACACACTGGATGTTAATTTTTAAGCAAGTGTAGCTGGAAGCAGTGGCTGTCAGCTGGAACTCGGTTCAACACCCCGTCTGCCAGCCATTCAGCCTCCCAGCTCATACGCCCAAGACAAAACAGTTGATGGCGCAGAATTGACATTTCCAGGTGAAATTCATTTAGAGAAGTAAACTATTTCCCACTCGTGACCATAGGGACCATTGGAAAGTCCCTCTGGCACCACAAGTGGGCTGCAAAATGGAAGGTAGAAGTAGTCTAGTCGTTCAGTGGGCATGTGCCAGGTACCAAAACGTTCCACTTTTTCCCCTAGTTCACTTACTGCTCATTTAGAAAGGCACACCACAAAGGACTTGATAGTAATTATTTTATAAACTGTAAATACATCACAGTGGTATTTGGGTATCTTACAGACTTTGTCTATAAACAGAAGCTGCTTTGAGGCATACTCCAGTTAACTTGCTGGTACAAGATTTTAGAAGCTTAACAAATTCTTCAAATGAATGCCAATAATTTTTAACATTTGGATGGGGAAAGCACGTTTAGTACAATGAGTTGCAAATATTTACATTTTAGTGGTCATCGAAAGGGTTATCTATAGGACATTTGCAAGATAGATCCTCGCTATAGATAGCACCTTAAAATATATCTACCTAACACAATTCACATAACAATTGGAGTCCACGTTCAGCAAAGCATCAATGCCAGATGGGGTGTAACAATAGTGCATGGCTTGGCATGACTCAGTAAGGAAAGTGGTTTGGATTTGCAATATTTTTTCAATTGGAAGTATTATCAGAAAGAAAATTCCTGGGGTTAAGGAAAGGACACTTGTTCCTGAGTAATCAATTCTTCGGATTACTGCATCGGTGAAGCTGGTAGTAGGATTAGTTCCCCACCTGAGACAAATGAGGTCTTTTGTATTCAGACGTGGTCTCTGTTTAGAGCTGCATGCTGCTAAAGCATTCGTAACTGGTAAGGACGTCGAAGTAAACGGAAAGGCAGCACTGAAGCAAACATGAAGCTACCTATAGCTTAGGTGAAAACAAGAAGCCCAGCACAAAAATCCTCATTATAAATATTCATTGGGCAATCACAGACTTTGAAAAGTTCCATTGGTATTTATTATAGATTTAACTTTTATACTTAAACCTTAGAAATAGCATTTTATTCAGTTTTATTTAACAAATTCCAAGCAAATCAATAATTTTGTGCTATTGTAAATGCCTGGCAGACACCACTGTGTTGCGGTGTAGGTCTAAAGGGCCCATGTGTCTGGGAGATGATGGGATTATGGGCAAGCTTGCCCCTGGGAGACGGGTTCTGGTCCAAGGAGAGGTATCCCTGGGATGTGGCCTGGAAGGGGCAACCCTCTCCCCAGCTACTCCTCTCCCTCTATCTCCCTCTCTCTCTCTCTCTCTCTCTCTCTCTCTCTCTCTCTCTCTCTCTCTCTCTCTCTCTCTCTCTGCTTCCTGTGCACCATGATGTGAGCAGTGCTTCTCCACCAGACCCTTCCACATGCCTCCCTGCGGGCCAACTGTGGACCAAAACTGTGAGCCGAAATAAATCTTTAAGTCACAGGTGTCAGGTAATGTGTCTCAGAAAGTGCCTAAGACGCCCTGACTTCCATGTAAAAGGAATACACAGGCACTAGTAATTTCAGCTCCCCTTCCATTTTAGTTGTGGTGTGTTCAAGACAGCCAGACTGGGGGCTCTCTCAGGTCCAAGGTCACATTGCTCTTGGTGCCTTCTGATCACTTTTTACCTCAACACCTAACGCAGCACCTGGGCCTATGTTTGCTTGTGCTCAATACATCTAACTGAGGGCCCTGACGTAGCTCACGCCGGTGTTCCCGAGGGATTCAAACTGCTCAGTCTTGGGCAACACGATGCAAACCTGGTACAAATTGCACAGTGCTAATTTTCAATTAGCAATGAAAAAGTGACTTCTTACAATTGTCCTTTAAAATATGTTCTAACTCCCCCAGAGTGGCCCGGATCACTTGTTGTGTGTCTGCAGGTGAGTCATGTAACTGGAGAGGCGTGTGCTGTTCCCGTGTGGGCGGAAGGCTAGGCAGCTACACCGCTCTTGGCAAGACTTTCATTTTAGCCCTAAAATTGAATTGATTTTTTAAAAAATCTTTTGTTGATTTAAAAACTCGCATTTTAACACATTAGACTTTCCTATATTGTCAAGATTATGAAATAATCACCTAGAGTTATAACTGTAATTATTTACAGGGTATTTTTAGCTAAAAAGTGCAGAGTTCCTTTTATGTGCTGGATTAAAACTCATCTCACGTCTGTGGTAGGCAGCTTTTATTAGTCCTATGTACATGTGTAGGTTGCTTACTAAGTTCCATTTTCCTATGCTTACTGCCCTAGAGAGAAAGAAAACATAATCACATATTGTATGTAAATATTTCATTTTAATAAGTGGAAATCTGGTGAAATTACTATTATTTCTGTCTTGTATAATCTCAATTAGAATTGAGGAGTTGAAATACTCTGGTCATTCATTTGACTTTTGAGATTTACCAGTTTTAAAGTGTTTGATTTAAAGCATTTTTTAATTTTAGTCCAGTATAGAAACTCCTGTTTTCTCAAAAGGCAAATTCCTGTTTCTCTCCAGTCTAAATCCCCTGACAGCACCCAGTATGGAGCTTCACGTCTGACACAGAATGGTGGAAGTTTTCCCCACATTAACCAATTCCCAACTCTCGCGCACCATCTAGAGAACTTACAACTCAGTAATGCCACTAACCACCTGGGATTCGTGCAAAGTCGGCAGGTTACGGGCTCAGGCCCCAAGACGACCCTCCACCTCAGCCCCCATCACAAGCAGTGGACCCCCACCTCTCCCTCTGCACATGCTGGCTGCAAGCTGGGAGTTCCCATGGCCTCCTCCTCATGTGTGACCATTGCTAGGGAACTTCTGGAAATGCTCATATTTACCCATGTGTAGAGAAGATACAACTCAGGAAGACCTAAAAGGAAGAGACCCATAGAGACAGACCAGAGAGAGGGGCATGGAGCTCCCACATACTTCCCGGGCACACCAGCCACACGCTCTCACCAACCTGGAAACTGTCCTCACCCTCCTGAATTTCGATAGAGGACTCTTTGTGGAGGCACGACTGATTAAATCTTCGGCCAGTGATGATTAAGTCAATCTCCAGGCCCTCAAACCTCCCCTCTAATCACATGTTTGGTGACTGGCAACTAGCCCTCCCCCGCATCCTGAGATTATCTGGGACTTTCCAAAAGTCACCTCATTAAACTAAGCTCAGGTGTGGTTGGAAGGGGCTTGCTTGTTATGAACAACAAAAGATCTTCCATTCACATGTGTCGATCTTAGCACTTAGGAAATTCCAAGAGTTTTAGAAGCTCTGTGCCAGAAACAAACACCAGGTATTTATTTCTCACAATATCACAGGCTCTCATTGTTGCACATGAGTGTTAGACCCTTAGGGTAAGTGTTGTTTCTCTCCATCTCTTCTACGTGTAGTATAGGAATCACTTGCATCCATTCCTAATTCTTCTTGAAACTTCGTAATGAATAAGAAGCCAATCTCTTTGCAAGTTAGCACATGCCACTAATGGAATATAATTTTTAGAAAGTTCTAATTTATGTTGGATCCAAATCTGAGCCACTGAATCTTGGGTCCATCAGTTCTAGTTCTGTTTTTGAAAGCAAAAATGTCCCATATCTTGTCTCCAATTTACCATTTACACTTAATGTGAAACCTGCCACGCAGGATCATTAACCTTTATTACAAGGACTCCATAATGTCACTGGGAAATAGCCAGTTCCTGATTGTTTGCACATGCTAGATTAGTCAGAGATGCCTGCAGCTGCGAGGAAGAGCTTGCCCAATGCAAGCAGCGTAAGGAAGGACTGGCTTCCTCACGTGACTAGAAACCAAGCGTCGTCACTAATGCTCGCTCTTCAGGTCAGCAATATCCAGGGATGTTTTCTTCGCAGTTCACTAGATTTGCTTTTTCTTTTGTTTTTCTGGTCAATTCTTATGTTCAAGGCAAGGGGGAAAAAGGGGAGAAGGTACAATGTTTTCCCCAGCTACACCTCTTTTTCTTAAAAAAGCAAAAGCAATCTCAGAAGTGCTCCAAATAGACTGTGTGGCTCATGTACCATTGTGATCCCAGCCCTTAAAAGAATACGGCACTAGTAAGTGATCATTAAATGTTAGAAAATTAATGCATAAATGAATGTCTTTCCATCCATATAGTTATGTGGCTAGAACTCTGGCCATAGAGGAATCCAAACCAGAGATAAACATAAAATCAAAATTCAAAGCAATCAAGCCTCTCCTTCTTCTTCGAAAGGGCAAGAAAAACAACCTTAAGAAAGCAATTAAAGAGAGACATATTTCAGCATTATTTCTCACTTGCTAGTTATTGAAAACTAACAAAGAGGACTTGGATGATAGACACCTGGTGAACTTTCTCTTCAAATAATCATGCCACACATGAAGTTAGTGATCAATAAGTTTTTGTTGTGGAACTTTTCCTGCTCAAGTATCAAACGACCAACAATGAAAGGAAAATATTAAGTTTCCAGGCAGGGGGGAAAAACCCCCTAGGAGCTTATTAGAAATGGAACATGTTAGACCGCACCTAAAAAACACCTGTAGTTTAGCAAGAGCCCCAAGTGATTTGTAGCATGTGTATCCTCCCAGCCTTCCTCCCTTCAACATCAATCTTAATTATATGATTGTAGAATAAGTGTTTTATTATATTGCATAACCACAAGGACTCTCCGTATTATAATTACCACTATAATTATTGTTGTTATTGTTATAATTATAGATGTTATTGATATGGAAGTAAGCAACCTCGTTTGATCTAAGGAAATGTGGACCGTGGGGCAGGATTGCTCCACCTGGGCTCGGTTGAACATCACTGTTGTCCTTTGTTCCAAGGAGCCCTGCCACGTGGTGCAGGCAGATGAGCAGCATTCCTGCCTCTGCTCACCAGAAACCAGTAGCGTTCCCTGCCTTTGTAAAAGCTAAGTCTGCACACACTGCCAGATCTCCCCTGGGCTAAGTAGTCTCAACAGGGAAACAATGCTCTTCATTCAAATGCTGCCAGTTGACAAGGAATCTTCCAGGCAGCGTCTCTTATTTGCATTCCGTGTCTTTGTTCGTGTCTTAGTTTATACCCAGCTGCCACTGTTTATTGCATTCCATGTTGTTCTATTTGCTTGGATTTTATTTATTTATTTTTGGCTTCTGTTTCTCTTGGAGTAATTTTTAAATGGGTGACGTGTGTACAGTAACCATAGTGAGTTCGTACTCTGTTGGCCTGACTGGCTGGACTGAGGATGGAAATCTATTCTATGCCCAGTCTCCTTTCCGCCCCTAACTTTGAGCCTATTGCCTTCTGGCCCTTCAGAACTGCTGATACAAAGTCTGCCACTGGCGTTACCATTATTGGTCACGCATTTCTGTAATACATATTACATATTACGTAAGTCCATATTATACTCTAGGCTGAATTATGTCAAATTGTCAATATTCAACGTTGTTTTTCCTTTAAACCCAGATTTCATATGGCTTAATTCAATATTTCCTTTCTGTCTTACCTTTTCTATACTTCCTTCCCCCCTCTGTCACTTTCTTTGGGATTTTTGCTATTGTTACCTTTCTCTCCATTAGTTTGAATGCTTGTCCTTTTTCTCTGCTGATGGCCACACTAGAAATTACAGCTTGTATCAGTGACCTAGCAGGGTTGAGCCGGACTTGGTCTTTCTGCCTCCTTCTGGGGACAGCGCCGCTCACACCCTTTTCACCCCACTCCACTCATCTCCTTTGCTGCCCTGTGAGTTTGCTCCATGCTGACACTCCCGTGGACCTGCTAACATTACACAGCACACTTATTTGGATTTAGTTCCATCAGCTTTCATTTGGGCTGCTTTCTTCCTATGTTTTCTGGCTGCCCCAAGAGACTCTTCTTGTAACCTGAATTTTAAAAAACAAAATGTTTTTAAAGCACATCTTATTGTGAATTCTGTGCAGTTCTGTTTACCTGAGGCTGTCTAACCCCACCTTTGTTCTGTTTTTTTTGTGTGTGTGTGTTTGTTTTTGTTTTTTTGACAGTGGCAAAGGTTATTGGAAAAGGTAAAAGTGAAGAGAAACTGGCTCTACAAAGTGAGTTTGGGCCAAGTGCAGGAAGAAAAAGCAAGATAAAAGTATACTCTGGGGGACACAGGGTGGGCTATTGCAAGAAAGCCCCCACCTTTATTCTTTTATTTGGTACCGGGGATTGAACTCAGGACCTTGTGCTTGAGAGGCAGGCGGTGGCACCACTGAGCTAAATCCCCAGCCCTCTCACCTTTATTCTTGATGAATATTTTGCAAGTTGTGAAATTCTAGGCTGGAAAGCATGTTCTGTAAGCACATCATGACGTTACTGAACAATTTAAATGTTTGCTCTGTGGAAGTCAGTGACAGCCCTACTGTTACTACTTTAATCTCTTTTTCTCTGGGGTTACTTTGTGGTTTCCTTTCTCCTTGTCTTTTATCTCTTCTCTCGCTCTCACTCTCTCTATAGTTTGAGGTCTTTTATTATTTAGGGAAATATTTGAACCATTATCACTTAAATATAATATTTCAATTACATTTACAATATCATCAAACACACTGGCACCATTCATTTATATAACCAATAACAGGAAAAAAAAACATAGCCAATTAAATAAATTCTGGCATGTACTCTTGTCATCACAGAATCACCTGGGTTGGGGATTTAGCTCAGTGGTTCTACCGCCTGCCTCACAAGCACAAAGTCCCAAGTTCAATCCATGGTTCAAAAAAAAAAAAATCATATACTTGTTCCTATTTTTAATTAAAAAATTGTATAGCACACTTACATATCATTATGTATTCATCCTATTGAGAGAGTGGAGGAGATGTATTTTATGAAGTTGGCTTATGATGGTGACTTCTTGGTGAGTTCAAAGTCTAATGGGGAAGCTGACTAGCAGGAGACTCGTCAGAGACTCCCAGTCCCGAGGACGTCTGCTGGGACATTCCTGTTCCAGAAGAATGAGAGGAAGTCAGACTTTTCTTCTGTTTCGGCCTTCCGTGGATTGGAAAGGCCCACTTCAACTGTGGAGAATAATGTTCGATTAAATAGCTGGGCCGCACAGTCCAAACAAGTTGATACATAAAGTACCCAACGTAGAAGACACACACAAAACACATCGCCTGCTCAGATAGTCTTCAAACTTCTTCCCACAGGGAATCTTTCAGGATTCACATCCAGAATGACCCTCCATGCCTCAGGCGTTCAGAAACTGATTGGATGACAGCTGATTTGCTGTCAGGTGGCGCCTGGCTGGGCCAGGTGAGTCACTGGGGGCTGACCTGGAAGGGCTCATCTCCCTCCAGGGCTCCTCCTTGGACCACTTCTTGGCCACTGGGATGTGAGTGGCTTTCGACCCCGCCACGCCCTCCACCAAGAAGCCAACCATTCAAGGACTGAGACTTCCAAACTGCGAACCCCAAGAAAACCTCTCTTCCTTTAAACCGAAGGACAGATATTGCGTCTCAGCGTGAGGAGAGGTCCAAGATGTATCCACATCTCAGAGTCACTTCTTGGCTACTGTCTGTGAGGAGACTTCCTCAAAGGTTCCGTAAGGGTTCAGAGACCATTAGCGATGGGATCTGAATCTGTGCAGGTAGGGTAGCAGTAGCTTCACCTTTGTGGAGAGTAAAAAAAAGTAGGTCTTCCTTACTGTCTCAGGGTTTTCTTGCAAAGCAGTGACCCTCATGGCTGCACAGTTGATATTTATAAACACACAGGCAATAATAGTTGGTAACTGCTGCCCAGTTTAGTAAAAGCAAGATGCCTTCAGTACGGAGACACAACTTAATTTCAGAGAAGGAAAAATGGAAAGAACCATTGTACATCTCAGCACAGAAATATTTTATGACCTCTGCCCTTTCTCTTTTCTCCCTCTGAGACTCTGATTAAATGCATACTAAACCTCCTATATATTTAAGAGCCTCTCTCCCCATATTTTCAAGTTTTTGACTCCTGCTAAATCCATCTTTGGCTCTTTCATTTTCATTATTGCATTTTTCAATTCTTGAGATTCTAGTTGTTTCTTTTGAAAATAAGCAATGTTGGAATTTTTATGGTTTCTAGTTACTTGCTGAAAATTTGATGTGTGACTTTTATCTCCAGAATTATTGGCAAGTATTGCTTTACAGGTATATTTTATGAAAGGATAAAAGATTTTTTTAAAACAAATTAGTGAGGGCACTCTGTGGAATAAAAACCATATTGCACAGCTGGCAGCCACAAATGGTATGCACCCAGCAAATCACGAAGGATCGATTATGGATTCTATTATCAATGTGTCCCCACTGAAGAGGTGGCAGCACAAAGTGGTTATAAGCAGAGTCAATTAGACAGACATGTGTTTGAGTTCTGGCCACAGAATCTTGGGCAGCGACTTCACTTCTCTGAATCTTGCTGTCTTTAGCCACACAATCAAGATACTAACTAGAGATTAGAAGGTGCTGTCTTGGATCCAGGTAGAGTAGGTATGGATGTCGTTAAAGCACTAACGTAATGCCTGGCATGAGTCGACATGAGGTACAGGTGTTCTGTCACTGCTAGGCACTGCTAGAGCCAACCCCTTACCTGGAACAGTCTGTCTTTCTACAGGGCCCTTGGGCCAGTCACCCGTGCGGCACTCCCAGTAGGATGTGTGCTGTTCTTCATGGAGCTTTCCGCTGAATCTTCAGCTCTGCTAATGCATTTCCCCAAAAGTCTGCATTTATGGTTTGTTATGACTTGGGTCTAGATGTTCCTCCCCCCAGAGCCTCATTCATAGGTAGGTGATTTTGGAGCGTGTGATGCTGGGTGTAAGAGCGTGTGATCACTAAACCACTACACGGGAATGATGGGTTTGGCACCGCCCTCATCCCAGTGGTCTGGATAAGATAAAAGGGACAGAAAGATGCTGTCATTGATAAGCCTGCTTCCACAGCCATGAACTGTGGCCCCTCCGCCACCCCGCCTTGGAGCCAGCTGATCACAGACTGAAACCTCTACAATGAGCCGAATAAACCTTTCCCCTTTCACTTTGGGGGTTGGGTATTTGGTCTCAGCAATGAGAGAAAAGTATGTATCACATTTGCTATCATGTTCTAAAGCTCTACGAACCGATGTACAAGCTAGAAAACCGTGCTTGCTTTTACCCTGCTCTGCAAAATGCTAACGATGCAGCGTGCTGCAGCTTTCTGTCCCCCTGATGGATGCGTTCTCGTTGCAGGAAACTTGGCAATTGAAAGCGAGAGTGGAGAAGAGGGTAGGAGCAGTCGTGGGAGGACTTGATGAGCATCTAGATTCCCTTTAGCAACACAAGCCACTTCCTGCACACGGTGAGATTAGAAACAGATCTTCCAATGCACAACAGGAAAGGTGCAGAGAGGACCCCGGCCCGATCCACACAAGTGCTGCTCTCAGATTTGATCGGGCGTTTCATGGGCATTTCAGATCTCTGACAAGGGAAGCACTTTCCCCAGATGTGGCCTCGGTGGGTTACATGGGAGCCCTGGTTTGTGGACGACAGACTCAAGGTAGATGATACCAGGAGAGCCCCCACACTGCTGTGAAAATGCAGAAGAAAACAAGGGGATAAAAAGAATTAAAATGTGTTACATACGTGAGCTCCCCACAATGAAGACAATCACATGTAGTAGTAAAAGTAAACTTTTAAAAATGCAGCCTCCCCAAGATGACCTTATCTTCTTGTGTTTGCCTTCCTTCTCCTTGAACTTGATTATAGACACATTCCAATTAGCTGACGTAGCAGAAACATAATTTCTGAGAGGGCAGCACTTGGGCCTCCTTCATCTCCAAAGCCCGAGGGGAGGCCTGTGCTTGGAACAAGACCTCCAATGCCCAACCCAAACAATGGCATTGTTTGGTTTTTTTTTGCATTTTTTTTCCTTTTAATTTCTTATTGAGTTTATTGGTACAATCTAGGTCTACAATACAGTTACATTCATTACTGGGATCCTGTACCTTCACATGACAGGTCTTGGTTCTCATTTTTTCCCCTTGTCCCTGCCCTCCCTTTGTCCCCCTCCTCCCCTCCCCATTAATAAACTCTTTATTTCCATTTTTTCATTTTCTCATATTTTTTCTTTTTCCTTATTTCCTTGCCCCTACCCTTCCCCCTTTCCCTACACCTTGAGCCCTTTTCTTCCTAGTTCACACTCACAATGGCATTGTCTAACCAGCGTTTTCCAAACAAATTAATACGCGACTAATCCACACTCAAAAGGAAGAACAATACATACTTTGTTCCCCTAACACAGCTTCTGGCGAAGACAAAACAATGAAGTATTTCTAAAACTACAAGATAGTTCTACTTACTGCTCTTTTTACGGATGCACCTGCAGACCCTCAGCCGCTCACTCGTTTCTCTTCTCTGTTGGAGCTGTTCCGTTTCCGTGAGCCTGTCATGTAGTGAGGATTAATATGACAGGAATGTATCAGAGGCCTCTTTAAAAGTGATATTCTGTTAAATCTGCTGGTCCTAACCCTCTTGATGCAAATCCATTAAGATATTGTTTCAGACACAAACGTGACTCCCAGGGTTTGCTGAGGTCATAATCACTGGGAAATAGTGCCTGGCTGTGTGCACAGCCTAAAAGAAACATGACAGGTGTCCTTGGGGACAGAAATGGGGCCCCCTTGTCATTAACCTCCCTCCTTCCCTGGGTTGCGCCTCTCACCTGTGCTCTGGTCCTCTCTCTTGCTGACCTCGGACACTTCGTCCTCCGGTTATGTATTTCCGAACATTCGGCCTTTGATCTAGGTGTTTTGTCACAAGTTCATTCTTTGGTTCAACAAGTTTCAGGCCAGACCTTTGTTCCTAAGGGTGGGGAAACAGTAAAACACTAGGGATAAAATGCCTGCAGGCCACAGCCAGGGAAAGGTGGGAGTACACACGGGCACTTCTTGGTCACAGCGGGGCTGCACCCCAATGAGCTACCAAGAGCTGACAGCGTCACATTTTCCATGCACTGTACTTGTCCACCAAGCACCAGGGCCCGTCCTGACTTCCTCACCTCTGCTCAGGGCGCTCGCCTTCGCCTGCAGTGGGGCAAGACCGTCCAACACAGAGCGTATCTCATAATGAAGCATTGACTAGTTCGTGAAATCTACCCACCACTGCTCTGAAGGTAAACGACAGAATGGCGCATGGACGTGCTTTGGCACTATTGTAAAGCCAAAGGCTCAGACAGCAACTACTGTAAGCTGAAAACTGTCAGGACCGACTGTCAGCAGTGTGAATGGGATGCTCACAGAAGTTCATCCTGCTTGTTTTGCCTGATTTACAGCTTCTCATTGCTCCTTGACTTTAACATTCCAATCTTGCCTTTAGCACCAGTCAAATAAGAGTGATGGATCTTCAGGGGTGCTGAACGTTCTGCACCAGACTCATGAGCAGCTCTCCTCAGCCTGTCCCGCTGAAATTGAGCGCTGTGAGGTCGGACCATGTGTGGTGCCTGTCATTTCATCCTTTAAGGCTTGATAAGCGGAAATTTCATTGCAGGTGTTTCAATAATTGCTCCCATATGTCACATTCACTGCCGCCAAAAGCAGGAGGCCAGGCCTTCACTAACCACGTAAGCCAGCTCTCTGGGGGACCCAGCACTCGGTCCCCAACCTGACATTTGCCACAGAGAACAGCAAGTCATGTGATATGCTATCCACTGCCAGACAGACGCGAGCCCCCGAAGTACAGCTCCTTGCTGAACACTGTCCACGTGGTCAGGACCCCGCGCCCTGCTTCCTTCCACTCAAACCCCATGACGCTGTCCATCGCAGCAACGGAAGTAGTTGGCATTGATTCTGGTGCAGACCTGGGCCACAGATGTCCAACCTACTGCATGTTTGATGTTGCTGTTTTTTCTCTTTGCCAGTAAAAGAGAACTCTGTCAAGATGTGATTAATGCCCTGTCCATTGTGAAATCCTCTGCATAAAAACAGTGTGTAGCACAAAACAAATGTTCAATAAATGATAAATACACGATGACTAAATGAATCATGTGTTGTCTGCCTCCCCACGGGGAAGTGTCATGACTCGTGGAAACCTCCTGTCTGGGGAAGGGGGTCCACCCCGCTCTGCTCACCAGCCAGACGTGGCCCCCCGCCAGCTCACCAGTCTCCTTGCTACCCATTGTTCCTTAGCATCGCGTTCTTCAGGGGGAGATATGAGCAGAAAGTTCAGAACAAATACACGAATAAAAATGGAGAGGGAAATATTATGGGACTAAATCCTCAAGAAGTGCTAGGTATGAGCTGTTTGAGAGGAGGAGAAGAAATCTTAACTTCAAGTTTGGGCCTAATCAGGAACACAAGACAGTACTATTTGGGATTTCCTTCAGTGGCACCTAAGCCCTTCCCTCTTCTGTCTTATTTGCATCAAGACAGAAATAATCCTCCTGTAAAATAGAGAAAAGGTTGTTTTATAGGAAGCTATAAGAAGAAAGGCAACTCAGCTGAAGACAAGAAAAAAGGAAGAGGCACAGGAGCTAGGAGAGGGTCCGTCGTGGCTAGTGGATCTGGGGAATCTCTTTCTGCAGCTGTGAGGCCATCCTCTTTTACCAATCGTCAGCAGGACAAGATGAGATGTTAAAGGAAAAATACCGTTTAGGAGATACTGTTCGAAATAATTGTGAGATACCAATTTTTTTTTCCAGAAAATAAGAAACAAAACAGGCAACACCTTTGAAAGGAGCATAAGTCACCTTAAAAAGTAAAAAAAAAAAAAAAAAAAAAAT
>NW_022900928.1:4690711-4725656 GCF_012274545.1 Fukomys damarensis
AAAAAAAAAAAAAAAAAAAAATGTCAATTATCTCATTAGGATCTTATGTACCATTACAGTTTATTCACACCAAAGAAACTATTTGGTATTTGCAAGTGTGACTTATTTATTTCTCTTAGGAATATATCCTCAATATGTATCCATTTTCCTATGAATAAGTCTAATTGCTCATTCTTTATGGCTAAGTAGTATTTCATTTTATAGAAAAACCACATCTTTATCCATTGTGAAATGGGAAGAAAAGGGCTAAAGGTGTAGGGAAAGTGGGAAGGGAAGGAGAAAGGTAATAAGGGAAAAAATATGAGAAAAAGAAAAAATGGAAATAAAGTGTTTATAAATGGGGAGGGGAGTAGGGGGTGAAGGGAGGGCAGGGACAAGGGGAAAAAATGAGAACCAACACCTGCATGTAAAAGTGCAAGATCCCAGTAACTAATGTAACTGTACTGTATACTTAGAATGTACCAATAAACAATAAAAGAAAAAAAAAGTAAAAAAACAAGAGGTTTAAAGCCACCTAATTGTGCATACTCACTATACACTTCAGTTCACAAGCTCGGGAGAAAAGAAGTTCACCTTTCCCAGAACTTAATTTCTATGCAATGCCCTTCGTTCCTTTTTGGGACTGCAAACTTGGATTTGGTCAAGGGCACATACACCGGCCCCTTTGCTGGCTATGTGTGCATTCTGGGGGAGCTCTGGGGTCACAGCGCTGGCAGTGGTGCCTGACCTCGACATATCACACACACTGTACCTGGCTGCCCTGGAAGACTGACCAGAAATGCCTGCCTCAGGGGTTTCCTGGTGAAGTCACGCAGGACGTGTCCACTGGCCAGACAAACGCAGGCTGATCCTGAGACTGACTTTATCTAGAAGAGCAAAAGCCACATGAAAACCAGCCAGCTCTGCTTTTCTGATCTCCGTGGTGCAAGGGAAGACCTGGAGAACTTCGACTTGCTCCTGGCTGCGGACTTGAACTCCTCATTTCTAAGCCACGAGTACCTCTGTGTGTAAGCTCTCATCTGGGAGAGCAAAATACCTACGAGTCCTCAGAATTCAAGGGAGCAGTTATCTTGTAAATCCCTGCTTGATTCATTCAATCTTTCGGGTGAGCAACAACTTGAATTTCTTGGGAATAAAGTTTATATTGTTGACACCAGTAGTTTAAACCCTTTGTAGCATAGAAGGGACGTAAATATTCAAACAAATATGTAAATGAATTTCTACTCTGAGCATCACCAGAACTCTTACCCTGGAAGGTAGTACAATAAATCAACTAAATTCAATGAACTTTCTGAGTACATTCATGAGATGGGTCCTGCACTAATTTCCAGATCTATACAAAAATAAAGGACACAGATTGGCCTCCAAAAGCTCATAGTAGAAGTGTAAGTCTTTTCTGGCCAGGCCTGGAACACAGAGTACAGTGGGGGAGGAAGAGGAAGGAGACTGGAAGCTAGGGTGTGCGGAGGATTAATGAGGTTTTTACTTCCTTCAAAGATGAGGCAGAGAACTCTAACTGGAGTTAGGTCGGCATACTTTTATTTTCCTGTTTTATTTCAGACTGGAAAATTTGTATTTCATTGTCAAATCAATTAAGAACACATTTATTACTTAGCATTGTTTAAATTAATTTCTACAATGTTCAAAGATTCAACTGAAAGCATAAAATTCTCTCAAGGTCAAAATCCAAGCAAAAACTCGAATGTACACCACCCTTCCTGCTCTGTGACTATTTCGCTGTGATGCCAGAGATAAACATTTCTCTCTCAGAAGCTTTGCGTTCTCTTCTGGCAAATGAGGGGTCCACGCAGGTCCCCGCCAAGCTTTTCCTAGGACCGAATGGTGCCTCTGTTGGAGCCGCCCGGGTCCGCAGGTGACCAGGAAGGTTCCGATCCCCGCGGTGCACGCCAGTGTGACACTAGGCAGAGTTTCCAGGCTTCGCTCCTCAACCTGACTGGGGCGAGAGCAGCGGCCCAGGGGCTGCCCTTCCGCGTGAAGCAGGACCAGTGAGAGGCCACAGCCAAGGCTGGGAGCTAAGAGCCGGAGACCGCCGGGAGGACGCAGCCTGTGGGGCTCCTTGCAAGCGAGGCTTCTCTTGTCCTGCAAGAACTTTGCAAAGAGCTGCGGGGGGTGGGGGGGTGGAGCCAAGGGTCCAGGGAAGCCCAGCGAGTCCCAGGGCCTTCAGGAGGAGCTGCTTGGGGGGTGGGGCGGCAGGGTAGGTTGGGGTCAACAAAGTGTCCCCAAATGTGCATGCCTGTCCCGGTGCCTGTCCACAAGCCCATGACCGGTGGGTGCCGCCTCCCGTTTCTCCACAAAGGGAGGACGGAGCTGGACGACTCGATTCACTGGCTGATGCAGAGCCTTTCAACACTTGAAACAATTTCTGAAAATTAAGAGATCATACCTAAAGACACCGGTTTCTGGTTTTTCTTTAAAATTCCGAACACCTGGCAACTCTGGTGGCAAGGACGGGTGCCCCTGGGTGCCAAGCAGGCCACCTGCCCCACAGGCTCCCAGCGTGGCACGGAGGGGAGGGCAGGCCGGGTGTTGTCTCCCACCTGCCTCTGCTCGGCAGCAGGCTACAGTTTGAGCCCACAGGTCGTCCCTGCGCACAGGAAACATGCTCTCTAGTCGGATATAAGCCCTACCATTCACTCACCCTCCCCAACACTGAGCCCATGGCCCACGGCCTTTCAGAATCTCATTCCTCATTGATTGCATGGATCTCTGGGCTCTCCTGGCCCTGCGGGTCTTCTCATTTACAGGCCTTACTTTAACAAGTCATTGGGGGAGAGTATCATGGTGATTTCGTGTTGGTTTTTGAGAATACGCACACACACAGAAAGGACTGCACACTGGCAGACGTGGGCTGGTGTTGAGAGTGGTGGGCGCAGCTGATCCCAAGCATTCTAAACTTTCCACTGGCTGACTTGAGCTCCTTCATTTCCTGGGCCTACCTGGACCTCCATCCACCAGAGTTCTTTAGGAAATGCTGCCAGAGGCAGATTCCTGCTCCCTCTATCCACTTTGCCCTGGACTCTGCTGCTCCAGGTCTATTCTCATCTCCTTATCCATATCCCGAACGTTCCCTGTCCTGCTCACACGTGCTCACAATTAGTGCCAGCAGTGAGGCCTGTCCCTCCAGTGGACACTTCCTGCAGGGTGCAAGCCCACGGCTGACTTGAGCCCATTGCTCCCTGGGCTGAGTTTTGTCATCCAAGAAAACATATTGAAGAATTAAAATTTGATGGGAACTTATTTGCAAACGGAGTCATTGTGGTACAGTTATTAATATGAGATCACACTGCAATAGGGTGTGGTGTGACTCGTGTACTTACAAGACAAGGAGCAGGACTCATACAGAAGGCAAAAGATCATGATGCAGCCAGGGAGCTACCAACCCACAGGACAGTAGAACTAGAAGACAGTCAGGGACAAATTTTTCCTCGGTGTCTCCAGGAGGTATCAACTCTACCAAAATCTTGATCTTGGTCTTTGAGCCTTTAGAACTATGAGAGAAAAACGTTTCTTGTGTCTTAGACCACCCAGCTTGTGGGAAACCATCCCAGCAGCTGCAGAAAACAAATACGCGTTATTTAATCAAAATCAGGGCAAAGCCAGCAGCACAGGCCTGGACTGTTAGATTATGTGTCCAGGATTCCGAGATGACAAGGCCAGTGGCAATCCTTTGATTCTGGTAGACTTGGGGTAGGTTTGGAGGACTGATGAGAAGATTAGAGACTGAGAGGTTTCCTTTCAACGTCGTAAATATAGAAAAATCTACACCTCTCGCTCCCAGGTGGCTCGGCTGGTGCTGTGTTAAGAGTGCTGTATCCCTGCACGGTCGCCCTGACCCATTCCTCTTCTGGGTCAGTCAATATCCTACCCAAAGTGACGGAGCATTTCGGTCTTCAAGCAAAGTAGACAGCAGAAGAAGTGTGATGGGGCTCTGTTAGCAAGGTGTCTTTGCTTTCCGTTTTATCTGTCTGAATACTGTAATGAAGACACAGCTCTGAAAACTGAAGAGAAAGCTAAAAGTACCCAGCTGTCCTGATGAACAAGTACCCTCTCTTGGAATTTCCACTGTCCTAGGATAGGGAGCCGTGTGCATCTCTGTTCTCAATCCTTGCTATGGAGATCTATGGCTCTGTTGTCTTCAGATGTGACAACACCAAATGATAGGTTAAACATTCTTCGCCTAAAAATCCAAGAGACTTCAAAATTCAAAGCTTTAGGGATGCTGACATGAAGCCACACATAAACAATCCCACCCGATCTCGTGTGAGGGTCATGGTCGAAGGCCAACTACCAGTAACGATAGGACCAAGGAGAAAAAGGAGGAAGCGTAAGTGAACGTCTCACCCCAAAGATAGCTCATCACGCACACACCAAATCCTAAACTGGGGGAAAAACCTGAAACCTGAAACACTCGTGGTCCCAAGTAATGTGGAAAAGGGGTGGGCAACCTGTAATATGCAAAACCTTTCTTGGGCTGTTCATAAAGAATGTGGGGTCAGCCTTCGCGTGATGGCTTTTGTCATCCTGCAGGCCTGCTAAGGACGGTGACTCACCATGCCTGCCTACCTGGGATGGCCAAGCTGCACACAGCACTGGTACTGTTACATTGAGTAGAGCACACAGAGGCTTCAAACAGCAGTTCATGATTACTGCAGAAAATCTATCAGGGAAGGAAATCTGAATGCAAATCTCAATGTCCTATCCTCTGCGCACCCCACAAAAGATTCTCAGGAACACAAACTCTCTCCTATACACAGAAAGCCAGTGATCTGTTTTTCTGGTTTTGCTTTGTTTTTACTGTGTGCCAAGAGCTTCAGAATTATCAGGTCTCCAAGAAAGCAGTTTGATATTGGTCTTTTATCAGGACTTTTGGGCACACCCTGAGGACCCAGGCCTGCTATGGGATCAAGAACCAACCACAGGAGCTTTTCCTTGTGTTGTTGGTTAAATACTTACTGGACATTACGTTTATGTACAGTCATATAGTTTGCATTGGAGAATGTCAAAAAACGTAAGCAATTTCCTCTCCCTTAAAGGAATTTATAATGTAATTTATTTATTTATTTTTGTACCGGAGGTCGAACTCAGGACCTTGCACTTACGAGGCAGGCACAGTGCCCCTAAACTATATCCCTGGCATTTATAATGTAATTTAAAAAGTTAGGTCTGAGAACTCATGTTTTTCAGAGTAAAATCTCGTGCTCAAAACAACATAAAATAGGCTCCACCTATGAGCACATGAGAATCTGCGGGACTTTGAGATCTAGAGCACAGCAGCATCTGACTGGTGCTCCTCAAAATATCAAAGTTGTGAGAGCCAAGGAAAGACAGAGACCCCATTTCAGACCAGGGAGACTGCAGACACAACGTGATTAACACAAGATGGTACCCTGGAGCAAAACAGGGACATTAGTGAGGAAAGTGGGGAGATGCAAAAAGTCTGCAGTTGATAGTATTTTTGTTACTTTTCCTAGCTTTGATTAATTTACCATTTTATAAGATGTTAACAGGCAACGCTGGGTGTGGGGTATACGAGAGTGTTCTAAGACTATCTATCTTTGAAAATATTCTATCAATCTAAAATTACTTTAAAATAATTTGCCTTTCAAAAATATTGCTTTGTACTTGCCTCAACACATAGCTTTACTGCATAAAACATCTTTGAATATTAGGGGGAGCGGGCAACCCACTTTCTGGTCCCCCTTCTGTCTCTCTTAGATAGGAGCTTTCTTTCCCTCAATAAATTTTTCCTACTCTTAAAAAAATAAAAAAATAAATAAAACTATTGCTTGGACTCTGAATGGGTGCACAGCGGTGAGAGAGCTTTTCCAGTGTGAATTCAAGCTTGGAGGTTGGAAATGACCATGTAGGAATAATTTCAGGAATGAGTTTGTTTAACTGGCTTAGAAGAAACCAAAGAACCAAGAATATATAAGGGCTTAGGTAAACTAAATTGAGAAAGATATTCTGGGGCCAGATTACAATGAATCTTGGGATTAAGGTTGCTTATTTTGCCAAAAATTGTCGTCTCAACCCCAGATGCTTTCAGAGGAATGCGAGTCCTCTAAATCAGTAATAGTAACGCAGCAGATTCCCAAATAAGGCTGAGGGAATGCGTGTTACAAGGTAAAGATCATAACCCAATTAAACTTTTTGGACAATTGCAGCAGAAAACAAATATATTAGAAATATTATCACTGTCATTCCTTCATAAAAGAGAGTTGAATCATTTCTTTGAAACTTTCAACTTTGTGAAAGACACGGCAGGGCGGTTTAGATAGACGGCCCCAGCATAGCTCCTTGTAGAAAGACTTGTTTTCATGCACACACAGTCAGATCAAATCTCAACTCGGGCATTTCACGAGGTCTGAGATAATGCAAAGCAACCTAGTCTCAGAAAATCGCCTTGAAGAATTGAAAAGAACAAATAGTTAAACATTACTTTTATCACATCTCTCTCTTACTAAGGTCTCGATGATTCTCCATGACACGAAGTACCTCATAATAGAAGAGAGGGCGGTTTAGAGACGGCCCCAGCATAGCTCCTTGTAGAAAGACTTGTTTTCATGCACACACAGTCAGATCAAATCTCAACTCGGGCATTTCACGAGGTCTGAGATAATGCAAAGCAACCTAGTCTCAGAAAATCGCCTTGAAGAATTGAAAAGAACAAATAGTTAAACATTACTTTTATCACATCTCTCTCTTACTAAGGTCTCGATGATTCTCCATGACACGAAGTACCTCATAATAGAAGAGCAGCACCTCTAAGACTTGTTAAATATTTCCATCATAAACTATTTGTATGCCAAGCTTTTCCCAAACGTGGGTCTTTCTCACCTTGAATGCCAGCAAAAGCATCTTGATCCATTACTGCTGATATAACAAAATGCGTTAAGTGTGTAAATAACAAGACATTTACTTCTCGCGAATAAATAATAAAGGCTGGGGGTTCACACTGGCAAACACCATGTCGGGTTTGTCTTGCTTTCCATTTGCAGGATGGCGCCTTGTTTCTGATCTTGCGGGAGGAATGACAGCATAGAGAGTCAGACGCCCCCACACTCCGTTAAGGCGTGAATCCCATTTCTGAGGGCTCTGCCCTCACCACACAGGCGCCTCCTGCCGGCAGAACCTCGCATTACTATCGCATGGGGGACAGCATTGCAAACTGAATGTGGGAGAGACGCCAACAGCCACAGCAGCGCGGATGTTGTAGATTTGTTCAGGAAGGAACGGAGGAAGCTCAGCCGGATGGGACTGAGAAGAGCCTGCGTGCCAGAGACAAGGTGGGATGCGACCGAGGTCGTCCCTGGAGCAGGCGATCTAGGTCTGTCCTGGAGAGGTGGTGATTGAGGGGGAGCGGTCTTTGCATAACTTCATTTATTCAAAATAATAACTGAGAAGCGACCGGGGCTCTGGATGCTTGGGAAGCATTAACGAAAAAAAGCACCTCTGCCAGTTCCTGACTGCGCCTCTTGTGTTCTGGGCGAGGTGAATGTCACCTAGGCCACAGCCTTGGGTGGCAGGGGCAGAGCAGATCAGAGAGCAGGGCCAGGAATGGGCGGTCCGGAGACCTTGCTAAGAAAGGGCAACTGAGGCGACACTCAGAGGGGAAAGATTTACAGGAGAAGGCTGTTGTTACTGGGAGGGAAGAGCCAGGACCAAGGTGCAGCTGGGAGTCCAGAGCTGATGGAGAGGAGAAGACATGGTCAAGGAGGGGCCGGGAGGGCTACGGGGAGCTGCAGGAAGGTTCCGAGTGGAGAGACGACTTGGTTGAAAGTAGGTATTTTTATTCACAGCGCTGGGGACGAACCCAGGGCCTCTGCACTGAGCTACACCCTCGGCGTTTTTGCTTTGTCTTCCTGAGTTGCTCAGTTGCCCCGCTGGACTTGAACCTGTAGTGGACAGAGTGGTAGGATTGGAGATGTGTGCCGCCTTGTTCAGCCTGAGGCTTCTCGTGACTTAATACAGGGCAGAGACCCCCACAGGGTCACCTCCCTGCCAGGAGTTTCGTTTCTCTGGCCCTTGGAGCTGGGGAAGGGAGGATTCGGTGTTTTCTGGATCCCCAGCAGTGTGTCACAGTTCTGTCGTGCTGGGGACAGTCACGCTCTATGACAGGCAGCAGAGGGGGTAAAGAAGCTGAGGCTAGATCATCCCTGAGAGCAGTGCCGTCCCACCGAGATATGAAGCAAGGCATCAGTGCAATAAATTGTTTAGTGGCTGCATCATAGAAGATAAAAGGAAACCGGTGGAATTCGTTTGAACGGCGTATTTTATTGACTGTAATACATCTAAAATTTGCGGTGCATGAAAACGTGAAGGAGACGCTGTTTCGATTCTCTTTCCCTTTTCATGCTCAGGCTTCTGCACCTAGCACTTTTCACTTCCAAACACCTCCCAGCTCAGCCTTGCGCCCTTTTCAGGCTCAGCTCTTCAGCGGCTGACCAAGACACCACTGTTTCTCTAGGGCAGGGGTGGCGAAGCTATGGCAGGCATGCCACAGTGCGCTGTTTGAAAGCTCTGAAAGGTTCGCCATCACCGCTCTAGGATGAGTACATCTGCCCAGGATTACTTCACGTAACCAGGGCAGGATCTAGGCCTTTGTGAGAACGGGATGTGGTATTCCCCGACCGGAGGGAGGCAGCGCTGCCGCTCCCCTCTCATCCCGGCCTCTTCCCAGCCCCTCTCCTGCTCTGCACACCGAGGATGTGCACAGACGAGAAAGGCTCTGTCTGCAAACAGATGCCTCAGCCAGCACGCATGGGAAGAGTGGGAAGGGACAAGGAGCAGAACATCTTCCCACAGGAGAGCAAAGGGTCCCCTCCGGGGCCAAAGACCTGCACCACTGTGGGGCAGGCAGAGGAGTTGGGAGCCAGGATTCCTCTCATGGCCACTGTCCAGGTCATTGATGGCCTGAGTCTGCCGTGCTTTTCACCAAGGCAGTTACTTCCAGGGCTCCTGAGGGAGCAGCCTCTCCTGCATGCGTGGCCCCAGGGACAGCTTGGGTTCAGTGGAGGCTCAGGCTGGGCTGGCTGTGGCCACAGGTGGAGGATGGCAGTGGAGCAGCGTTTCCACCTGAGTCCTGGGGTTTCCTAAGGCAAATTCAGACTGTTGAATAAATCCACGAGCAGAGTGCTAAACTTGCCCTGAAGGCCAAATCAATAGCAAGGTCTTTGAAGGTACAAGAGGAAAGAAATAGAAAATATTCAGGTATTTTACTGCACTGGAAGAAATTTGAAAAATTCGTTTGTTGAATGAATGACCGATGGAAGGAATACGTCTTATTATTTATTGGCCCAAGGTAACAATCAGCTCAAGCCCTTAGGCCTCTCACAAAGTCAAGGCAAAGAAATGTAAAGGTTATGTAACAGAAGCAGATGATATTTTAAGTCTTCCTTCTTGCCTGCCTGCCTTTTCCTTCCCTTCTTCTCTTCCCCCCTGTATTGTTGTGGTCTACATATCAAACCCAGGGCCTCACCCATACTAGACAAGCAGTCTACCTGTCAATGGCACCCCCAGCACAAGTATTGATAAAGTCCTGTACTTCTGGGTTTTACTGTAAATGTACTAATGAGTATCAAAAACTGTTAGGCCTGTAAAATGCAAGCTTTGGTTGAATTTTAGGGTTCCTTTAAGAAACAGTGTTCTTTTCTTTTCCTTTTGGCGTATTCTGGCCCAAGAGCTAGGCCCAAACTAGTGTGAAGGTGAGATTGGATGGTGACCAGGATTTGCTGTGGCTGTGAGTGGCAGGTGCAGCACTGGATGACAGGACCCAGGCCTGGCCCTGAATCTTGGCTTCCTGGGCAGTCTTCTCAGCTCGTGGCCTCCGCATTCATAAGTGCATGACACAGCTTGTCAAATGTCCCCACGGCTCCTGTTACATGGTCTTGGCCACAGTGGGTGTTGGTAATGTTTCCTGGATACAGGGCAGCGGGCTTTCTTGGAGTCTCCTACATTCGCAGGCACTCCTGGGGCTGATGGGTGAGATGGAGGAGAGAGGCTGGGCCACGTAAACAGCGGAGGGCCAGGGGAGGAAGGTCTGCAGGATCACGGCAAGCACCCTTTCTCCTGCGTTTAATGTGTGCTCCTAACCACCCAGGTGAAGCTTCATGGCTCGGCCGTTTTTCAATTTTTACCATTTTCCAACTTGCTCTTCAATTTGTTGGGTTGTTTGTTGTTCATCCCCCCACTGGAACATTGAAATATTAATCCCATTGTAGGTGAGATGTGTATGTATTATATATATGTGTATTATATATATATATGTATTATATATATATGTGTATTATATATATATGTATTATATATATATATGTATTATATATATATATATCAAATCATTTTGCTGAAGGAATGAAAAACTCAAGCACCCGGAAGCTGCTCTGTCAGCCACCGGATACTTCTGTGACACAGAAATAGGTGAAATAGGTGACTGCTCCTGGGAAGTTAGACCTTGGTAGGACAGCTGACCCCTGTCCTACCCCGAAGGTTAGGAACCTGCTGGAGATCCCACACCCTGCCTGCCCCTCGCAATGAAAGGAGCTTCTTGTTTTCTTAGGAATCAACAAGGCTGATCTGATCTGGCCCCTGGCTTCCCATCCGCCTCCTCACGCCCCTGCCGCCCGTGTCTGTCTCCTCCGAGCTTTCTTACCTTCTGCAGCCCTCCTTCCGGCCCCGCGTCAGCTGCTCACAGGGACTGGCCCTGACGACAGGCCTCCGTGGGCCGAGCCCCGCAGTCCCCTTACACAGCCTCCCACAACCCCACCGAACCTGTCCGCCATGCCGAGAGCGCTTCACAGAAGGGTGCCCTGGGCCTCCCCGCACAGCCAGCAGAGTCTTCTGTGTTCGCTTCTGTTCTCTCTTGGCTGCAATTGGCAGCGCAGATTCGTTGCACTTTTCAGTTTCTCGTGAACCAAGATGGTTCAGGGACACAAAGAAGGAGGTGTGTTTGGAGCGACTGTCGGAGCTGAGGGAGGGAAGCCCTTGAGGAAGGGCCAGACTCAGAAGCAGGCTGCGGGGCCGAGGGGTTTGCGCCTGCCCCATAGGTGTGTGGATTTCTGGGGAGAGGATAGACAGTGGGGCCTCTCTATCGCTCAACAATTGAGAGCACGCGTGTAGTTAAACAGCTTAGACTTCCTTTGCTCACTTTCCCCTCCTGTTCAAGGGGGCTGCTCGTGCTCCTGATTCCTAAGGCTGCTTTGAGTTTTGATAAAAATGAAACAGAGCAAGGGATTAGTACAGAAAAGGGTCAGCAAAACTCCAGACTATTGGGATGAAGTTGATCTAGGGAAGAACAGTTAGCCCTTCTGGGCCTTATTTTCGAAGTAAACAAATTTTGTCTTTTGACAAATTACAATGTGGGCAAAAGGTGATGATATTGAAAAGAGTATTATACAGATGGACACTGCTTTTCTCCATTATCATTCAGCTAGTTATTATCAAGTTGCAGGAATTCATCACAGTTGGGAGGAAAGCCAGAAAGTCGTGCTCTCTTGAGGCTGGTGGTCTGATGAGAGTGACGATGAACACAATCTATATAATATAGTTTTATGTACATATTTATCATGTAGAGCTTACCTATAATGTATAGAGTATGGGAACAGATGTAAGGTGCTCTAGAGAATAAAGAAGGGATGAATTAAAAGCGTGCTAGGGTGTTGCGATTGGTTATGGCTTGTCTTGATGTCCCTCCAAAGCCTCACATATTAGGGTGAGCACTGCCCGCCCTAAGTAGTCCGGATTGAAAGGGCCAGAAAGATGCTGTTAAGGCCTCTTGCTTGTTTTGCTGCCTTCTGGCTGCCATGGACTGTTTCTCCTCCGCCGTGCTGCCCAACCTTGGAGCCAGCCAATTACAGACAGAAAGCACTACAAACTGTGAGCTAAATAAACCTTTTCTCCTTTAACTGTAGGTGTCAGGTGTTTTGTCTCAGCAATGAGGAAAGTGAGTAAGACAAAATTTTTAGAGAGGAGCAGCCAAGCAAAGCCCTTATGAAAAGAAGGGCTGCTCGAAAACCAGAGGAAGGAAGAAGATGAATACTCTTGGCCAGATGGCAGCGTCTTGTTTGCCAATCAACCTGTGTTAAGCTGTGCCATGGCAGCAAACATCAGAGTAGCTCTCGGCATCAAAGGTCTAGTTCCTTTTACTACTGTGTGCTGCTTTCCTTGCCAGAGGCTTTGTTTGATGTTGTCCTCACTAAAGGACAAAGGCTCTGCCACCTGGCGTATCACAGGGGGCAGAGTAGGAAAGCAGGAGGGTGGTGCAGCGATGAAATGATAAGCAAATAATGAAAATGATATGCATTGCCACTGCTGTGTCCACTGGCCAGGACAAAGCCCATGGCCTTGCCTACCTGCAAGGGACAGGGAAATAAATACAACCCACTCATGCACTCGAAGGGCAAGAAAATGCATGTGAATGAATAATGCACATTTCTAATCCACGTAACCTTTCTAAGGTCATCAATAAAAGAAGGACCCCTTTTCATGGGAAATTGCAAATACTCAGGGAAGAGAGTATGTCTGGCACTAGAGTCCTGGGTGTCTGTTACTCATGAACACACCACTCTTTGAGACCACCGAAAAGGTTCACATGGTAATGGTGAGTCTCACTTATATATCCAATACTCTGTCCTGGATATTTAGTTGTTGCAAATTTTTTTGCCACTATAAATCATAATATTTTGGACATCCCTCGCTCATAAGTTATTTTCCATTTATTTGATTATTTAGGGATGGTGAATTCCTTTGGACTTTTTCATGAGAACTTCCAAGACTCACTTTCCTCTTTGCCAACTGATTTCCTGGGTCACTGCGTATTCCCACCGTGGGGCACAATCCCAGGACCCAGGACACAGGCAAAGGCAGGGGACCAGATCATGCCCAAGGAATATGATTCTCTTTAATAACATTCTAAACCAGTATAAAACGAGTGATCAAAATATATGGTGAATGTTTACATTCCAAGTGTAGTACACGTGTAGCCATTAATCCCCCCCATGCTCCCCCTTGCGTTGAACACACATAATCTCACCAGTTTTGCCACTTTCTGAAGCAGTTCTGGAAGTGCTCCTTCATGAGTGTCTTTGTAGGTGTGAACAAAACATATGGTGAAGGCTGTTGCAGCGTGCCATCCAGTGGAAAGGCAGCTCGTAAAAACACGATGCTGTGTCCTCAACCCCTTTAGTCACTGGATCTAGCACTGTGCAGTGTGTCTCACTGTTTCCCAGAGTCAAAATGACCACGAAAGGCAAACGTTTTAGTTCGATTCAGGACATTGAGGTAGCCGCCACACTGCTACGAAAGACGCAAAAGAGCTCTTCCAGAACTGTTTCAGAAAGTGGCAAAAGTGGTGGAATCCATGTGTTCCAAGCAAGGGGGGATGTTCTGAGGGGCGGTGATGGCAATGTGTCCTGTACTACAACAGAATTTTTAACCCATTAAGCATTTACTGTATGTTCCGATCATACCACATACTTTTCAAGGAAGCTATTACTGATGGATGTGGAATTTATCAGACTAAATTAAATGTGAATTGTTATTTAATTGGAAAACTTTGTAAAATCCCCCAGAGTTTAAGCTTGCTCACACCTAAACCTCACGGAGCAGGGCCTCTGAGGAACGTCTTTGCCATTTGGTAAAGAGACACAAGTCCACGGTCAGTAAGCAGCACGGACCTAGGCTACCCAGACACTCCGAGACTGGGAAGTGGGGATTCAGACTCTTGAGCTTGTTGCGACATTAGTTAAGGAGGAGGGGTGAGAGCATCCACTGTGAGGCCTGCACACACCAAGCACACAATAAAACAGTCTTTCGTACTTCAGACCTGGCCTCTTGTCTCCAGGATATACCAGAGGCATGGACTCTGCAGACGTTCAGTGAGTTAGTTCCCTGCACGCCCAAGTCTCCTTAAGGACACGTTCAGCAATCAAGAACATTGGTTTGAAGTTAGTATTTTTCCATGACATCAGAACCCAAATTTTGGAAAATTCTTTCAGGTAAGGCCTTTCTTTGGAAAATCCCCATTCCCTCATTTGCAGTGGCCAAGTGCTGTTTACCCTGGGACCCAACACCTTGGAATTTGTTATTTTCAATGGTAATAAGTGATTTCGTTCATTTCCTGTTTTCCTCTGCTCACCAACCTGCCAGCAGCAGTCACAAGCTGGCCTTAAAATAACCACAGTGGCAAATAACTGATTCAAATTAGTAGTAGGACAGCAGTAATTATGTTTCATAGTCAAGCCAGTTGGAAGGGCACGGACATGGTGCTTGGCCTTCAACTATGGGATTTGGTGAATGCAAGCAAAGAAACAATTTAGGAGGTCTTGAAAAGCAGGTTGTCATACCAAACCTTCAAAGATGTACTCAAGGAAAGAACAGAAGGTGCTGTCTTCTGTCTGTGCCCCTCTGTGCCTGGCACGGAGCATAGTGCCCTTGAATAAGAACTTCTGGGCTGAGGGGTGCTGGCTGGGTATAAGTGTTTCCCCTGCCTAAGCTCTCTTCTCAACACCACTCTTACGTAGGATTTCACATCATTCTTTCTCTCTCCCTGTGAAACTCGTCTTTGTTTTCTCACCATACGTACTAGAGAGGCTGAATCACAAGGAGAACAAATGTTAAGTGAACAAAAGGGGGAAAAAAGTCTTTAAAAAGAGACTCAAGAGGCTAAATTGTAAGCGAGAGAAAGAAACATACATTGAAAGGCAGGAAGGGGGGCACACAGATTGCATTGATAGGTATGATGTCAGTGTTCCCCACCAGCCGGGACACCAGCCCATGCCACGGTCCAGTAAGATGTGTACTTGTTACTTATGATATTGTGATTTGGAAATTTAATTGAGAAAACTCTACGCAGCATTCAAATCTGGTTTCTCCACCATGATTTTGAAGGTCTGAGTTGTGTTTTTCATCCTCATTGCTTTCAGATATACATAAATCTTCCCCCTCTCCATTTTGTTTTCCATATGTGTGAAATGTGATATTTTTCAGTATTCTTGGGTTCTTTTGGAATCCAGGCTTTTCACTTCCTCTACATCTGCTATGAAACAGAATATTGATTAATGTGACTTGTAAACCTAACCAGTTAAGTGGGGCCAAAGACCAATTCCTATTCCTGGATTTTTTTTTTTTAAGAAGCTCCTATCATTTTTTCCAATCTCTTTTTTGACTGGGATTTTTTTTAGCTTATGAAAAGATTAAAGGAAAATTATACCAGCAGTAAAGTTCTCAACCATATCTGAGGTTTACATTCCAAACCCTCTGACTAACATTACCCCAGACCGTCTCACTAACTTTTGAGATAAAAACGTTCCTAACCTCACCACTTTTGTCATATAAAAATTATAATGTGATGTAAAAATATACAAAGCCTACATCTAGAAGGTTGTTTCTGTTTCTTTGAAAGACTCATAAATGTGACCAAGAATAATTAGCAATAAAATAGACTATCACACAGTGATTTCTCAGGAAAAAAATATACTTAATGGGGAAAAATATAATCCTAAAGGGTCTGATATTTGAATTTAGAGTAGTGAAAAGGATGCTTGCTAGGAGAGGGACTCTCAAGTCACTATCCAACTTGTTCCCAAACAGAACAGGCTTTGTGTAGAGCCCAACATTTCAAAGTCCTAGAGGGCCGACGGGCAGGAAAACTCTCCAACACACAAGGTCCCCCGAATGTATGCATGCATGCAATGAGCAGAATCTTTGGCAAAGTAGCCACCTCCACAGAAAGTGTTTCATCCCAAAATGCCTTGTTCAGAACCTTGGAATTACCTTCAAAGTCTGTTACATGCTTTGGAATGATCTTAATAGCTGCATATCATCTTCTGGTAGTGGATTTGACATTTGTAAATATTAAAAATCTTTACCATATTAAATCTCATGTAAAGAGTACAACTGAGGGAAATGTCATTTTTTTGGTTAGAAAAAAGAACAGATTCTGGGATATTTAAATTATATTTTTTTTCTGTGTGCCTGCAGTGACTACAAAAGCTGTCCACTAGAAGATAGAAGTTTAGAAATGAGAAACCTCTAGAGTAAGCATGTGGCTCCCAGTGACCTAATTTTGAAAGGCACAATGCTAATTTGGATATGTTCTTTTTTCTTTCCAAGTAGTTTTTATCAATAAAGTATGCAAAATCTACCTTGACTGCTCCTCTTGGTGCTTCAGTCTCCCCAGAAATGAAATGGGAAGAATACCCTTCAAGGAGGAAACTTCTAAGAAACTGAAAGATTGAGAAATTGTTCCGAATATTTCCAAATGCAATCTAAGACAGAGACTTCACTAGGAGAAAGCCCTGCCTTGACAGAGAAGACTAGACCCTCTCACATCTCACCTGGCCGTTATAGGCACTGATTCTACTCCAGATTTCTGATTGTGGACACGAGAATCGACCAACCAGTGTCTCGCTTTGGCCCCTTTGCCTTTGATAACGAACCCAAGAGATAATTAGGCTGAGCGTGCTGGGCTTCCCTGAAAAGCAGCAGAGCACCCCTGCTTTTGGAAGGACAATCTCAAAGGCAGGTGAGAAAGCCAGACTTTCTGACAGGGCTACTACTTCTACCAACCAGAAGCTTCCCTGTCTCCGGCTGTGCCTCTCAGGAAAGTGAAATCAGTCAAGGTGGTCAGAGTGCTGTGCAAGCGAGTGGGGTGTCTGAGGCACCTGTCTCATGTTGGCTGGCCATGGTTGTGGGATCACAGGAGGTGGCGCTGGGTGACCCCCCTTCATGTCTAGACAGATAGCCACAGTGAAATCTGTGTCTGGCTCTGGAAGCAAACTTCTTAGTCTGGACGTATTTAGATTTACAAAGGCCCAAGGAAGAATGGACCACATTGTCCTGGGTGAAGCCGCAGAGATGAAGAGGGAAACGAGCAGGGTGTGGGGAGAGGGGAAAGCTATCCCCTGCTGAAAGTTAAAACGTTGTCACAGAGACCCGGAAGTCTCCTGCAAGTCCAGCTTTCCCAGACATCCAGACAGCCTGCCCGATCTTCTCAATGCCAGGGTAATTAATTGCACGTTCTCTTAATGACTCGCTTTCTCAGGATATTCTCAGGGCCTTCAATTTTTGCAGAACCTGGAACAAACCTCCACGGGATCGAATGACACCACTTCCATGACCGTTTTATGAATTTCTTTATGAGCAAAGTCAGCTCAACAAAGAACGGGCACCCTCCCCGCCGCCCCGCGTTTTCTCCCTCCCTGTTTTCCGTACTGCGGGATGACATTTGAAAGGCTTTGTTCATGACCACTCGGCCCCATCAGCCAAAGCGCATCGTCTGTTACAGCTTGACCAAAGTTCACGACTCTGCTGTACCTAGAATGAGGATGTAACAGGCAGTACCTGTTAAAATAGAATGAGCAGAGACAGAAAGACTGCGAGACCCTTGTCTTTTGCTTTTTTTTTTTTCTTCCTCTTTTTAAAAGCATGCAGTCATCTGCCTGCCAGGTGGAACTTATTTGTCTAATACAGCACAGATGTACCTTGTTGTACTGACAGATGAATTCCTGAAAAGCTGCATTCGATAGAATTTTTGTAAATCGAATCACATTTTCCTGTAGGCTTGTATTAGAGTAACAGAAGCCATTATCCACATTTGACTGATTTTCAATTGGCAGAGCCCTGAAACACTTGAGCTTCAAGTTTCTCTGCCAAGCCTCCATGTCAAACAGGTTAATGATCTGGAAATAATAAGCACTTATGTGTGCTATTGGGGGAAATTTGATTGTATTCCCCCGAAAGTAAAGAACCGTTCCTGCGCGATGTGAATTTTCACTCATGGAACTCTAGACTACCAAGAACTCGAGAGATGGTGTTCTCTGCACCTCTCTTTTTGCCAATGAGAAAACAGAGGCTGGGAGCATTTATCCTCTGCTGGCAGCCCATGACCATGCAACAGAGGAGGAAGAGCAATCTGGAGGTCAGCATCGGAGGCAGCCACTTGATCCTTGCTCCCATCAGGGATTTCCTCTTTTCATTGTGCCAGAAAAGAAGAGCGGTCTTTTTGTAAGACCCATGATCTGAGAAACACGTTTGCAGAGAATTCAAACATCTACTTCCTTGGTTTGGGGCAGGCTAACAGAGGACAGGGATGATGCAACTCCCCTTCGGTGGTTACAAGAATGAAACAAGGAAATATGTGCCACAAGGGATATGGGCTTCGGGAGTGTTTGTCTCCTACCCATTTTCCCTTTTGCAGGTGTTGTTTTAACTGCATATTTTTGAAAATGTATTTCTTTTTGAAAAATGCAAAGATAATAATGCCAGGTGCCAAAATCAAAAGAAGGTCAAAGAGCAGGAAACAGAAAGCAAACGGCCCCTTTGCATTCGCCCACGTCTTCTGGACCTTTCCCCAAACGTCTTCTGAAAGGAGAACCTGTGGAGTTTGGCTTGCTTTGCCTCTTCCCACATGTTTTTGCTTTGCTGTCTTTCTAGGTAAAACAGATCCTGTGCTACAGTTCTTATGTGGAACTCCAAAAGGTCTCTGCATCGGCCCACCCCTGCCCGTGGAGTCGGTCTCTCCCACCCCACACAGTTTCCAGCCTGGCTTCCCTTTCCCTGATGTGCTGTGTTCACACCGACGTGACAGCAGGAACGCAGGCTCACCTGAGGGCAGCGGCTCAGAGGCGTGGGGCCGACTGGCCCGCCCAGGGAGGTGGCAGGAGGGACAGAAAGGCCAGGCCTCGCCCACCCTCACCCGCTCAGTGTCTGGAGCCCAGCCATCCGCTTGGTCGCCCTCCTGGCAGGCTTCCCTCAGGGCCGGCCTTCCCCCGTGTGAGACTCAATGTTATCTTTCCCAGAGTCATCGCGTATTTATGTAATTAGGCTAATTGTGGGTAATTGTGTGTCGGAGCTGTATAATTATGAAACCCAGCTCTGAGCAGTGGCACAATACGTGGGCAAGAGAGGAGGCAGCCGCTTGATCCTTCCTCCCATCAGGGAATTCCTCCTTTCAAGGTGCCAGAAAAGAAGAGCGGTCTTTTTGTAAAACCCATGATCCGAGAAACACATTTGCAGAGAAGATGGGCTTTGTGAAGACTCTTGCGTTTTGGCCCTGGAAGCCACAGCCACGTGCCAGGAGACGTGGTGTCGCCTCAGGAGCTGGCAGAGGTTTTCTCTTCCATACTGAGCAGCAAGGGGCTTGGATCTCCATCCCACCCTGCCAGGGTGCCCTGCATCTGGCAGGAGCTTGGGGGCACAGGAGCGCCCTCCTGTCCCGGTGCGCTGCTGGCAGTTGTCTGACCTCAGTGCCACTTCCCGGGAGCATGCTGGGCACAGTCATGACCGACTGCTGAGTTTTACAACGTGTCTGGCCAGGCACTGTGCTAAATGTCACCACGTTGCCCTTGCCAGCATCTTGACCTGACACGGCCGTGTGGGGCAGGTGTGACTGCAATCCCACCACGCAGAGGAGGAAGCCGAGAATCAGCAGAGACAGCAGGCTGCCCACAGGGTTGGCCGGAAAGTCCACTAGCAATTGGCAGTTACCCAGCTCGCCCCTCACTCCCTTCCTTTGGGGTGCAGGTTCCCATGCTCTCTTCCATGCACAGACTTGGGGGGCGGTCAGGAAAGGATGAGTGAGAACAGGGCAGAGGGCACAGCTGACAGGACCCGGGTGCTGGGGACCACTGCATGGGGGAACCGGGGAGGCGGCACCCATCTGAGCCATGGGCTTGTGGACAGGCACCGGGGGGAGCATGCGCATTTGGGGACACTTTGTTGACCCCAACCTACCCTGCCTCCCCATCCCCCAAGCAGCTCCTTCTGAAGGCCCTGGGACTCGCTGGGCTTCCCTGGACCCTTGGCTCCACCCCCCCACCCCCCGCAGCTCTTTGCAAAGCTCTTGCAGGACAAGAGAAGCCTCGCTTGCAAGGAGCCCCACAGGCTGCGTCCTCCCGGCGGTCTCCGGCTCTTAGCTCCCAGCCTTGGCTGTGGCCTCTCACTGGTCCTGCTTCACGCGGAAGGGCAGCCCCTGGGCCGCTGCTCTCGCCCCAGTCAGGTTGAGGAGCGAAGCCTGGAAACTCTGCCTAGTGTCACACTGGCGTGCACCGCGGGGATCGGAACCTTCCTGGTCACCTGCGGACCCGGGCGGCTCCAACAGAGGCACCATTCTGTCCTAGGAAAAGCTGGGAGGGGACCTGCGTGGAGCCCTCATTTGCCAGAAGAGAACGCAAAGCTTCTGAGAGAGAAATGTTTATCTCTGGCCGCACAGCGAAATAGTCACAGAGCAGGAAGGGTGGTGTACATTCGAGTTTTTGTTTGGATTTTGAGCTTGAGAGAATTTTACATTTACCTTTTCAGCTGAATCTACACTGCTAACTCTTAGACAAGTCCTGGAGCTCCAGAGAGGCTGTGAGGACAGGGCTAAGGGGTGGGGAATCCTGGACAAGAGCTGGTGAGAGCTTACAGGCCCACGGACTTGTGGTGCTCAAACCAGAGAGCGCTGGCCAGGTTAGAATCACACACACATCCAACACGACTGGAACTGGACAGATGTGAGAGGACAGATATTCAGTGGCCCATGAGAGACTTTCCCAAGTCACCAGCTAGGAAGTAGCAGAACTGTTCATAGCACTGAAGTCTCTGGTTTTTCCACTGCTGCTGATACTGAAGCACGTCAGATGGTTATTTCTTGCATCCAAGATCACAAGTTTATCAGATTTACTTCACTGCGCTTGGTGTATAATGAAAAAACCGAGACTTAGAGAAAGAAAGAAGAACCGCAGGTAAATGGCACAGCCAGGTCTCCTCGCTGTGAGCCCAAGGCTTTTTTTTTTTTTTCCTTTTTATTGAGTTTATTGGTACAATCTAGGTATACAATACAGTTACATTCATCATTGGGATCCTGTACCTTTACATAATAGGTCTTGGTTCTCATTTTTCCCCTTGTCCCTGCCCTCCCTTCACCCCCTCCTCTCCTCCCCATTTACAAACACTTTATTTCCATTTTTTCAGTTTCTCATATTTTTTCTCTCTCCCTTATTACCTTTCCCCCACCCTTCCCATTTTCCCTACACCTTTATCCCTTTACTTTCGATTTCACATTATTAATTATCACATTAGGATCCTGTGTACTATTATAGTTTTTCGCACCAGAGAAACTATTCAGTATTTCAGTTAAAGAAATCTCTGTATAAACATTACAAATAGGGAATCCTAAAATAAAACTAAAAAGGAAAGTAAAAGAGAAAATGCAATGATGTAATATTAAAATAATCCTTAATTCTGAAGATGAAAATAGTCCCTTTACATATTTAAATTGCTTCTTGCTCTTGTAGTCTTATCTTATTCTTTTTTTCATTATTTAGAGAATACTTTGTTAGTTTCTGTAATCAAACCCAAGTAGATATGACCTTACATATTTAGTGCAATGTGTTACCCCTGTACACATGGAAAAAAAATTTTTTAAATTAACATTTCTAGACCAATATGGCTGTCCATTTCTGTACAAAGCCAACTCAACACACTTTTTCCAAAGTTGTCAGCACCGTTAAAGTTTCCCAAAATTCAATATAAGACTAATAATAGTATGTTATGCATCGGTAGCAGCAACAGCTTTTCCAGGTTCTGCAGTCATCTGAACAAAATTATAGACATTCAGCACATTCCATTAAAAAAAAAAAAACAAAAAAACAAAGAAAAGAATAATATCCAGAAAACAGCAAAGTTCTGTTGCTGTTGTGGTACCTGGCACCATTTTTTTTTATTATCATCTTAATCATCACCTGGAAAGAGAACATTCTAGAGTAATATCATTAATATAGCTCTGATAAAGCATGGTCAGTACTATGTATCATAAAGCAGGTACAAGATATTTTACATTGACAGAGGTATGATACAGTACCATCCTAGATCAATAATACTAGAATCAGTTTTGGTTTGAAATTTGCTTTGTCTGCAAATAAGATTGCTACCCCTGTTTTTTTCTGGGCTCCTGTCACATGGAGAATTGTTTTCTATCCTTTCACTTTCAGTCTATGGGCTTCTTTTTGCACTAGGTGTGTTTCTTCTTTACAACATATTGTTGGATTTTGCTTCTTATTCCATTTTGCCAGTCTATTTCTCTTGATTGGTGAGTTGAAGCCTTTGACATTGCTGGTTATAACTGATATGTACTGACTTATTATTGACATGTTATTGGCCTTTTGTTGACATTTTACTTTTTCCCTTCTCCTTTTAGTTTCTTGCCTTGCCTATTTGATTTGCTCTGTTGGGCCTCATGGTGTTGTTGCCTTCATTGTTTTTTTCTAGGGTCTTGTTTAGAATTGCTTGTAGTGCTGGTTTGGTATTCATGTAGTTTCTCAGGTGTTCTTTGTCATGGAAGTGTCTTATTTCCCTATTCATTTTGAAAGAGAGTTTTGCAGGATCCATCAGTCTAGCTTGGAGGTTGTTCTCTTTTAGTACTTGAAATATCTCATTCCAGGCCCTCCTTGCCCCAAGGGTTTGTGTTGAAAAGTCTGCTCTGATTCTGATGGGCTTTCCTTTGCATGTGATTTGTTTCTTTTCTCTTACTGCTTGTAGTATTTTGTTCTTCTGTTGGGTTTCTGGAATCTTGATTATTATAAGTCTAGGTGTAGATTTTTTTTTATTGTAGCTAGTTGGGGTCCTATATGCCTCAGTTATCTGAATGTCAAATTCTTCCCCTCTGTTTGGGAAGTTTTCTGTCATTAATTCTGCAGACAGCTTTTTTAAGTCCTTTGTATTTTCTCCTGCTACTTCGTGTATTCCTATCAGTCTTATGTTATTCTTTTTTGCATCATCTAGGAGTTGTTGGATCAATTTCTCATGATCCCTTACTATTTCATGGTCACTGACTGCAATCTTATCTTCTATTTCTGAGAGTCTATCTTCGCATTCTTTTATTCTGTTGTGTACACTTTCAGTGGAGTGTTTAATCTCCTGGATATCTGTTTGAATTTGTTTTATGGATTCCACTTCTTTCCTATGTTGGCGTTGATTTTTTCCATTTATTTCTTATACTGGGCTTTCATGGCTTCTATCATGGTCCTGACCTCATCTATTTTTTTGTCAGTTTCTGCTCTAGAGTCTCGAATCACAACTTTCATTTTGCTCACTATCTCTGTGGTTATCTGGGAAATTATTTCTGTTTTGAATTTTTCCAGAGCCTGATTGATCTGTTTTGTTACTTCCTGTGCTTTGAGTTCAGGGTGTCCTGGTGGTTCACTATCGGCCTTTTCATCCTCATTTGCCCTACTGTTTGCCCTTGGTGAACTGGAAGTCTGTCTTTGTGTCTTGCTTAAGTGTTTTCTCATTTTTATTTTTGTTGTTAGACTGTCCTTGGTTTAATCTCTGGGTTATCACCCAAAGCTTCCTGATATAGTTGCGCCCTAGCTTCGGTGTCTGTAATGACCCACAGACATTCTCATCTTCATAACATCGAGAAAACAGCTCATCAAATCAATGGCAATGCTTTACCCCAACTGATACAATCAGCAACATATTAAGATCAAGCACAATTTTGACACTGACCACCAGTGGTAGTCACTAGTCTATCACCCTTAAATCATTTGAATTAAATTGAAATCAAGAAGCAGTACAGAACATGTCTGCAGTGAACAAAATTTCAATATAGTGTATGTACCATTTAATGGCTGAGACAGAGCGAGGATGCAAGACCCCTGGTCTCAATTAGCTGATGGCTGAACCCCATGATGCAGACTGACGTTAGGCTGCAAGGCCCAGATTGAGTTCCCCAACTTTCTGAATGGTTGAACTCCACAACGTTCTATTACAGGTTTCCCACGCCCTTTCTTTAAAGATGTGCAAAGTTGGGAACTCAGAAAAATACCCTTGATGACCACCTCTGCCTCTGCAGAGTGGGTCCAAAGACTGGCACAGTCAGGAGGTCTGAGAGTGGGGGGGAGAGTTATGGGGGTTCAGGGGTGCCCACCCGGCTACCTTCCTGGCACTGGAGCGATGGCGGCTGGGGCAGGAGAAGGTGTGGCTCTCCTTCCCACGGTGGATCTGGGCCCAGGCTACCTCCAGGTGCTGGAGCGATGGCGGCTGGGGCAGGAGAAGGCCGAGCCCAAGGCTTTTGCAACCAACACTGGAGGCTTTGTTTACCCAGAAAGAGCCCTGCACCAGACAGAGCACTGCACAAATACTTCAGGTTGCTCTTTTACCTGAAAATTTTATGTTTTAAATTATAGCTTCAGAAGTCCAGCACTGTTATCCTGCAAGTTCGATTTACATTGAGACAGTTCTCCTACACTGTTAGAGGGTGACGGATGGTCAGTTCTTGCAGACCAAAGGGCCCCACCTTCATAGCAAAGGGGAACAAACAAAATGACACCGCCCAGAAGGATTCGTCAGGGATGTTTTTGCCATTTCCATTCTGTGACTGTCTCTTCGGTGCCATCAGAAATTGGGGAAGATGAGACAAAGGACAGTGGCCTGGTGGACTGGACTTTCTCAGTCGCTGGGATACACAATGCTTCCCCTCCATTCCTCCTGTGGCAGTAGGCACTCCTAAAGGGATACCAGCAGGAATGCATGATGCCTTCACATCTCTATTCCTGCACCAAGGAGTCTTTGTAGATGATGCTCTTTGATGCTTGAGAAAAAGGACTCATTCCACGAAACCAGTGCCTTGAGCTAAATTTTGAAAAGAAAATTATAGAATGAGATAAGTTCATGGTCATTGTTCCTACAAGCCATTTCTATTAAGCTGTGGCCAGTGGGGGGTTCTGGGGGTGAGAATCAGTCGGAGACTCAAAAGAGGACATCAAAGAGGAAAATCTGAACCTCAGATCCAGTGGTTCTTTTCAAGAGAAGTGAGGCACCTTTCTAAAAAATTAGAACCTAATTATATTTTTAAAAATATGCAGCGTAGGGTGAGGGGCAAAAACAAAAGCACACACACGAATCAGAGTTGACTGTGGGCCTGCAGCCCTGTAGCCTCTGTTTGACGGCCTGAGGGAGTAAACCCTGTGGGTTGGAGGCTGGGCCCACCGCAGGAAGACGGGACCCAGGAGCAAGGCACATGGGGGGGTTCATTTGGAACCACTGCAGTAGAGTTGTTTCAACTTTAGAAGATACAGCTCTTCTTCCCTGCCAGAAAGAAAATATTACATCTGTAGGGGAAAGAGGGAGACACAGAAAGGAGCTGGATTAAGGAGACAGAGTTCCTGGCTTGGCAAGTCTAGGCTTTGGTTTGGTGTCCTCGGGAGAATCATGCCCCTGTGTCTTTGAATGGACAAAATGAGAACCCTTAGTCTTAGGAAATCAGGTACAATGCTGCTGTGAAAGTACCAGGTTATCTGTAGCACACCGCAAGGAAAAGGCAACCCTCAAAATCTGCTGCACCAGCTGTGATGAGAAAACAGCGATGAAATACTGAAAGCACAGAGTCTGAGTCACAGAGAACATGGGGCCAAATTCTGGGTTCCTCGCCCCTTGCTGTCCTGCATGAAATGGTACTGTTTTCTCTTCATGCTGTTTCCTCATCAGTACGATGGACCAACAATGCTCCTGTAGTGAGTTACTGTAAGGATTCAACACAACTGTAAACAAGGCACAATAGCAGATGCTCAGTAAGGGTCATTTCCTTTCTAAATCTACAATAAGAATTTGTCTATTTAGAAGGGCATGGCATTATTAAACTGAATTCCAGATCAGTGTTTTTCCTATTCCTGAAAGCATAGAGTGTGAAACAAAGGAGGAAAGGGCTTAGTAGTTTAAAATTAAACAAAATAAAAGCTCTGGGAAAGAAGTGGTGGTGTTGGAAGGTGGTAGTGGGAGACAGACAGGGCCCATCTTACAGGAAGGTGATGCTGGCCTTGGTCCCTTGAGCCTGAGAAGCACTCTGAGGTTCCCATGGGTTATCGAGATGACCTTGGCAGGGAGGGCCTTGGGGAAAGGCTCCGGAAGAGAGAAATGAGGGCTGGGACAACTGAGGTGTCGAGAACGTAGATCCTGGAGTTCTGGAAGGGTCTTGGCTAGCCACAGAGGTATGCAAGCCCACAAGGTTTTTTCAGGAATTTGCTTTCTTTTGTAGACCATGGTGTATCATCCACAGGGAAGAAACCAGTCAGACTCACTCTTCAGGGAGAAATTTTTCCCTGGAGACAGAGGAGGGGCGGCAGAAGAGTAGAACCAGAGACCGAGAGCATCCTTAGCTGAGGACAGTGGTAGTGTGGAGGGAAGACGTCCGCACCTCAGGGCTGATGCTGGATGTGTTAGTCAGCTCTCCCTCTGCTGGACAGAACACCTGGCAGCCACAGCCTGAGGGAGGAGAGGTAGGTTTATTCATTTATTCATTTAGTGCTACTGGGGATGGAAACCAGCGCCTTCACACTGAGTTACATCCGCAGGCCTTTTTTGTTTTGAGACCTGGTCTCCTTAAGTCACTCAACTGCCCAGGCCGGGCTGAAACTTGGGGTCCTCCTACTTTAGCCTCCCCGGGTGCTGGGATTCAGGTGGGCACCGCCACACCTGGCAGGAGGGGTTTGTTTTGGCTCACCGTTTCAGGGGTTCAGTCCACGGCCGATGGACTCCAGGGCAGGAGCATCACGGCGAAAGGACGTGGGGAGCAAAGCTGCTCTGTTCCTCTTGGCAGGGAAGCAGAGCCAGGGAGCAGGCCGAGCGGGACCAGAAGGCCACACCTCCCGACCCCCGGACACGCCCACAGCGTGCTTTGCAGTCAGCTCTGGGCAGCTCTCAAGCCAGCCGCTCTGACAGGCCAGTTGAGCTGCCACATGAGGCTTGAACTGAGTCCCTGTGACACAGAGAAAGTTTGGTGTAATATTTCTGAAGGAAACCCTTCCTTTTCCCATCTGGACTTCGTCGTAAAACCGTATTATTCTGGTCATTGAAGGAGAGTGTAGATAGAAGGCTTTAATCGGCTTCCTGAGTGGCCAATTTTTAAGATGGTTGAGAAGGGAGGCTGTGATAATAAATCTATCTTACTAACTGCTGTCTGGATCTCTCCTTCTGGTAGCCTCCTTTGAAATTATAGCACGCGACTTCAATATGCTCGATCATTCTAAAATAAAGCCAAACGCTTTTGTTTTACTCTAAAATGCAGAGCAATCAGACATCATTAGTAATACCAGGAGGAATTGTATTAAAGTTTGGCATTAAAATGTTAACATCTGTTTTGACTTAAGTTTTACTGAAATTTTAAAACTTTTAAATGAGAAAATAGCAAACTTTAAGTGAAAGTACCCCAAATGAATAAGTAATCTTTGTTCTCTGGAGGATGCTGGAAGGGAACTGGAAGATGGATTTCATCTGCAGGGAAAGATAAAAGAGAGTTCAGCAGACCATCTGCACCTAAGCTATGAAGGGGTCCAGTTAGAATTGGTCTGTGCCACATAAGTTAGTTTCATTTTAGAGGAAATAACTCTGGCTACCTATTTCTTAGTTTCCTTCTGCCAAGCTGTAGCAATCAGAATCCCAATACAAAACAGATGGCTGCTTTAGTCAGGATATTTCAAAAAGATTTGATGAAGGAATTAATACAACTATGTGGTCACGATTATGGAAAAACAACAAAAAGAAATGGTGAAGCATCTTGCTTCTATTAGCAGCCCATGCCACCCCCAGGTCTAAAGGGGAGGAATGGGGTGATCACCCCCTGGAGAGAGCCAGCTGATATATCCATCCTTGGCTTTGGTAGGGAAACCTGGCCACTGCTAGCCCATTAGCTGGTAGAACAGGGGCCAGGAGCCAGATTACGCTAATCTTCCTCATCTTTCTTCCACCCCACCCCTTGCGGTTGCCTGCTGGTACCTTTACTGGCCAAACCCTCCTGAAATCCAGCATGCAGGGAGCCTGCTGTTGTGGTTCATGAAGCTCAAGAACAGGTCAGAGAAGGGCAGGGAGCAGATCTAGAGGTGCAGATGTGGAATACCTAGACACAGGCTTCATGAAGCAGGCCCGCTGCGGAGGTGGTCGACGTGTTTGGAGTTGGCTTGTATTTCTCAGTTCTGCCACTCACTATTTATAAGCCACAGGGAGTGTTCACATCTAGGAAATTTCTAAATGGAACTCATCTCCTAGGGTTAGAGCTTTTAATTCGCCAATTTCAGTTTTCCCACCTTGAAGGAGTCATTGACCTTTCTGTTCCTCTGCTGTACATTGGGATGAAAATATCCACCTGACAGGACAAAGAGAACACGGGAGCAAATTTAGCACAGTGACTGTCACAAATGTTATACAGGGAAAATATCCCACTCCTCAACAAGATCCATTCTTCAGAAGGATCCTACGATCCCAGCATCTGAATGGCCTCTGCCGTGGGCAGACAGGGTTAGCGCAACTGACTGTTACACTCAGGGCATTGGCAGAGAGGCAAAAAAGAACTTTGTGGATGCGAGAGTCTGGGAATTAATTTAGGTTCGTTATACATTATTTCATCATCATACTTCAGAATCATTAGGATCTTCACTTTAGATATGTTTTAATTTTTGTGAAGCAAAAGTCTGAAGAAAGAAAAAAAAACCACAAAACAAAGCTAGTCTATATTTCCATAGTAATATGTAAGCTGCACAAGGGCAGGGACTTTGTCTATCTTATTTACTACCAGCTTCTGTCTAAATTGGACACTTCATAGAGATTTCTTTGTAATGAATGAATGAAACACTTATTTTGAAAAGAGTGTATTGAGAAATCAAGACATCTCTTACAGCCACAGCATTTTTTCAGTAGTGTGTCTTAATTTCTTATTATTCTTTTTGGAAGTTTGAAGAGCTAGACAATAGGATTCAAAGATATTGGGTCTCTCTGGAATTGCCTCCCAAACGTTGACCATGCCCAAGATGTGCTTGTGGCTGTACCAGTTGGAAGGCAGAGACTCCAGCCTGTGATCTAGGAGCCTCTGGCTTCCAGGGGAGGGGACCTGAGTACTGTCAAGGTGTGAGGATGTTAGCTTTGTGGTGCCAGGCCATAGACATGTCCCAACTCCATGGTTATCCCACTCTTTTTTTCTGGACCCACAAACCATCTCCCTTTTGTGTTGTTATATTTTAAGGTTTACCAAAGTTCAAAATCTGTGTTTTGCCTGAATCAATAGGTTAAAAACTTGCTTTTGCGTATAGCTTCTTCTGTAATGAAAAAAATATATGATTGGATTCAAGTGGATGTATTTGGTTACCCATTTATCAAATTACAGGTATTGATTGCAAGTTACTACACCTCAGCATCTGATACCCTTAAGATGTTTAAATAGACACTATCTCATTTCTCCTGAGGGTTAGCATTCCATAGCAAATGTATTTTCTAACTAGTTGCTTCCCAGGTAAGCACCACTGAAAGCATTTTTAATAAGCATTTTAACTGCATTCTGTTCATCTTCCATAAACTCTTTTCGCAGTGTTTGGTGAAGATCATTACAAACACATAAGTGTGAAGCAAGTTCACGTGATGTGTTAGATGATTCCCCTATCTATATTTGAACGTATAGCTTATTTTCTTCCCTGAAATCTGCACTCATATGTCCTACTGCCTACCCAATATTCTGACTTGAATATCTTACTGGTGTTTAAATTTAACATGTCAAAAATTCAACTCCTACATAGATCTAGAAAGCTGGCACAGTATCCAAACTAAATCCGATTTACATTACCTCTCATAAAAAAAAAAAAAATCAAATTCTCAGCATTTCCTATTTCAATGAACCACAACTGAATTCCACCAGTGGGAGAAGTCTTGGACATATTTTATTCTCTTTCTTCCTTCACACTGCATATCCAATTCAACTGCAAATCTCAGCTTCTCCTGCAGAACAGAGCCAGGATCTCATGACTCACCTTCTAACCACTGCTACCACACTGGGCTGAATGAACTACGGCTCACCTGGGAGAGTCTGGGATGGAATGTCTGCTTTCAATACAGCAGCCACGTGGCTACTTCCAAAGTTTAGGTCAGGTCTTTGCTCGGCATCCTCTACCGTGCTCTCCACTTCACTCTGAGGCAAAGGAAAAGTGCTCAGAGTTGGAGAGAGATGTTTCCTGTCTCTTGCTCCCACCTCTGAGACATTGTTTCTTTCTTGCTTCTCTCCCATTGCTCTTGCCATGTTGGCCTCCCCATGGTCCTGTGAACACCCTAAGTCTCGTTCTGTATCCACACTTCTTACCCTTGCTTTTGCTTTCCTTATGTTACATATCCTTCTCCTTTTCCCCAAGGTTGATTATGGCAGAGGCCTTCCCTAACTGCTCAGAGTCCCTGTACATCTTACCCTACTTCATTTATATCCATAGCATTCAACACCATTTGATGCAGTATAGCTTTGTTGTCAAGACAGGGTCTTGCTACGTATTCCATGTGGCCTTGAACTTATTATGCAGCCCAGGCTGACCTTGAACCCAGGCTGACCTCCTGCCTTAGCCTCCTCGGTACTTGGATTTCAGAGGTGCTTCACCTTGCCCAGTGTAATACATGTCCTCGTTCTCTGTCTCCTTCACTAGACCGTCAGCTCCAAGTAGGCTACACCTTCTTTTGTCCACTACTGGATATTGACTGTCTAGCTTCAGTGTATGGTGTGTGCTCAGCAAATGTTTGATGACAGAAAGGATGATATACTGGAATATTTCAGCCAAAGAACAAGTTCCAGAACTTTTAGTCCTTCTGAAACAAGCCTATGAGAATTACCTGGTTGGCTCTAAAAACTGAGAATGAGAAAGGCAGAGCTCTGTCCAGTCCCCATTCAGAGGACAAATTCCAGGCTTCACTCCTGTCTGAGTAGCTCTTGGTTTCCAGATGTCTCTACAATGACCACCCACTCAGAACTTGTGTCTCCCTCTTCTCCAGTTTTAAGAATTTCTTGGTAACCAGTGAAGGTTAAAATTTTTCCCTCAAATTCCTTGTTGAGAATAGAATCTTAATAAAGGCATGAGTAAAAAGTGGAGACATTTCTAAGAAATTATTTTTGTAGCCATCTGTCTACACAATGACCATGACTGACAGAAGGAATACTGCAAAGACAACTAAAAGTTCATACTACAAAAATGACTAAAAGTTCTTGGGATAAAATATAACCAGAAGGGGGACATATCAGACATGAATGAATGAGTGAATGAATGAGTGAATGAATGAATGAATGAACAACAGATCCATCAGACCAGAAACAGAATTCTGTCTGCCTTGATGGATGTGGGTCAAATCCATCATTGGGATTGAGTAAACAGTCCAGGAGAGGAAGGACTCAGATCCTGGGAGGCCAGTATTAGGCTCAAGGGAAACAGATACAAAAAGAAGGATCAAAATCTGAGGCAGATCACTGAGCTATGAGTGGTCAGGACAGAGTCAGGGAGCTGAGCTTCTAAGTCCAGGCACCAGTAGCAAGGATGAGCTGCTAGAATCAAAACCCTCAAGCAGAAGACTTGGGATCTATGGGTTGGGATGCTGGGCAGCCCAGAGCTATGCACCCTGGAGTACCAGGCCGTGTTTATTCCCCAAACTTTCGGTTCTGGGACAAGACACCCACAGCCTGAGCCTGGCCAGATGTGGCCAATTTTTCACTGCATCTGATGACAAGAGGGGACAGTGCGGTAACTTGTGTCTGTGCAAAGAACAAACATATTTGAGGCACACAGGTCTTAGGTTTAATCCTATTCTCACTCCTTGCTTGCAGAATAATGTGAGAGCAATTACTCAACCTCTCTGAGCCTTAGTGTGTTCACTTGTCACATGGTGATACTAATACCCATTTCTCAGCTGTTTATTTCATTTGTTTCACACACATATATAGTTTTATTTTATTTTATTGGTATACTTTAGTGAGAACAAGAGGGACAAGGATATACCCCTGTTAGCATCATGCTTGTCCTGTAATGAGCCCTGAACAAATGGTAGCTCTAAAGATGAGAGTGTATGCACATAAGGAATGTGCTCATCTGCTTACATGTAGCAGAGATTGGGCATGTCCACACAGGGCTCATAGCCTTGTGATTTCCATCACTAGAATCCAGCAGAGATGACAGTGTCCCAGTTCTAGGCCTACAGTTTAGGGACTGAGAACTTCTACTTTCGGGAGCCTGGGGTAGCCATACAAAAGCCCAGCCACTGTGTGAAGAGATCATTCAGAGTCCAAGTGAAAGGGAAGAGGCCCCGTGGCTCTGTGGGCAGAGTCCCAGCCAAGCTCAGCCTGGAATCTGTCTCTGCCCAGGTGTCCAATGGGGGAATGAGTTTCCCAGGATGGTCCGGGTGACTTCAGCCTCAGCCAGAAGTCCACGTCAGCTGCCAGAGGGACCCAAGTGAGACAGCAGATGAACCACCCTGCTGAGCCCAGTGGACATCCAGAAACAGGAGACAGCAACTCAGCTCTGGTTCTAAGCCACTAGGTTTAGGGTGGCCCTTTCCTCCCCTGCAACAGAGAAGCAAAATGTGGCTTTAGTTGTCAGAGCTGGGTCTTTCTGGCCCTGCCTGACCGAAGGATAACAGTGTGCAGGACTCACCACACAGAGCCATTTCCTATTCTTCACACTTGAACCCTGAGTCACATGGACCGGGCGCCCTCCTCACTGGGCCAATCAGTAGATAGCAGATCAAGAACACAGGTTACAGCCGTAATTGTCAGAGCCTGTCCTTGGCCTAAGAAGTAACCCCTGCTCCTGTCTTGCATGGACCCTGAGGCACAGAAGAGAGGTTGGGGGCCATTGCAGGTGGGCCCTGTCTAGCAACTGGATGGTCAGCCTGAGACTGAGGGCCTTCTTGGGATGACCGCCAGGTTGAAAACTTGCACATCTGGCTGCTGTTGGATTTCAGCTTCCCTGTCTTGTGAGCCATTGTGGTGTTCAGCTTTTCAGATTAATAGCTTCAGAAACTCATGTTGTTGGAAGATAGGCAGGGAGCTCTTACACTCACTGGGCAATAAGTAGTTGAAAGTCCATAGTTGGTTTCTGTTCATGTCCCTGGCATCATGAGGTCACAGGAAAGGACAGGGCTGGGGCAGCATCTGCCGCAGGGATCTGAATCTACCACTACTCAGACTTCCTTTTTCCTGACTTCTGAGTCCTTCCTCTTCCCACAGTGTCCCTGCAGACCCTGTACCCTCTGTTAGCCCACTGGACAATGAGAGCAGAGATGAATGGATGGACAGGGAAACAAAGGGCCCAGCCTCAGGTTCTATCAGGTCAGACTCTGGAACCACGAAGCTGTTTTCACTAATTGCAAGTAAATCAGAGGACACAAAAATATAGCTGCAAGGTTCAAATGTAAAGTTTATTTGACATCAGTTATCAGTTCAGATTTCACCTTTGAAGGCTTTAAAGGCTGTGTGGCCTTAGGTGAATTAATCAACCACTCTGGGTCTCCATCTCCTATGGGTCCAGTGGAAATGTGGGTAATGACAGCAACTTCAGGCAACTGCTACTGAGAGGTCAAACAAGACAGCCTGTGGCACACACCCAAAGGGTCTAATTCTCAAGACACCAGACTTTCTTAGTGTTGTTGGCTCTCAATCTCACTGGGTCCTAGGAAAACTCCTAGTTGTCCTTCCAAACCTTTCAGCCCATCCCTGATCCCTGCTTCCTGCAGAGAACTTACTCTCCTTCCTTTCTGCCCTGAGCTTATCTCTGTGCTGTGCTTTTTGCTCGTCCTCACAATGAACAGGCACAGTAAGTCAGTGCCTCTTTACAGAGGAAGCACCGAGGCACAGAGAGGCCTCAGCCTTTGCACAGGGTCAGGCAGTAGAGGCTGGAACAGGCCTGCCTAGCTTCCACCTGCCTGTGTCTCCCAAGAGGCTGAGGTCAGGCACCGACCACTCATGCTTTTGCTGTCACTATTTGAGAGAGTGCTGGGTACAGTGGGCTGCAACCCACATTCCTCCTGCCTCAGCCTCCCACAGTGCTTGGATTACAGGGGTTTGTCACCAGGCTGGCTCCGTCTTCAGGTCTTGCTTACTATAAAAACCACAATATGAATATGAGATGAATCCACTCCTTAGGACACTCTGTGATGAAGTGTAGGCCACGGAGGAAGCAAAGCTTCTCTTGTACGTGGGAGGTGCCCCATGACTCCCTCTTCCCCTCTTGCCTACCGCACCAGGCTTAGCTCTGCACACAACTGGGGCCCCAGATCAGCTTGGCTTCCCTGAGTCGGAGCTGAACCCGGAACCTCTCTGTTTGCTCCCAAGGCTGTGGTGAAGAATGGACGCACGTGAGCTAGAGGAGCACGTGGGGCGGGGCTTCCGTGGTGCTTGCTACCCTGGTGCTGGCAGCATCCAGGGACCTGAGCCTCGCGGGATCCAGCACAGGGTGACTTGGGAGTCAGGGGAAGCCACTCCCCCTCCCTTTGCCTCAGTTTCCCAGAGGTGATCTCTCAGAATGATCTCCAACCATTTCTCTCATGTGATGGTTGTAATTAGTGATCGTGTGCATTTGTTTGTTTGAGAAGGGCAGAGTGCTGTGCAAGTGACGAGTGTGCACTGGGCAGTGTGACTGAGCATGGCTGCTGTCACTCTGAACAGGTGGCTTCTGTGCCTAGCACACATCTTGCATGTGTTTTCCTGGGCAAGGTCAAATTCAGAGGGAGAAGCTGCTAGGAACAGGGAGGTTGTTTAAAAAACCCCAGTGCTGCATGGATGAGTCCCACAAGGGCTCTTTATGTTAATATTTTTATGAAATTTTTATTTTTATTGGTCTACGTGTGCAGAGCACAATGCTTGATTTCCTCGTGTACACAACACATCCTGATTCCTTTTTCAGTCTCTTCCCGCTCCTTCCTTTCCTCCCTCCATCTCATGATCTTCACTTTTGTAAAAGGTCTACCTCCCTGTTTCCATTCATCGGTCTTTTATCTTACTCTATTTATATTTCGGGTTACTCATATAAGAGGAATCGTGTGATATATTTAGCAATATCTCAAGGTCCATCCATTTTCCTACAAATAACTCAACTTTGTCCATCTTTATGGCAGAATAGTATTTCATTGTATATAAATATCACATTTCCCTTTTTTTTTTTTT
>NW_022900928.1:4725941-4735035 GCF_012274545.1 Fukomys damarensis
AAAATGTTTTTTTTTTTTTAAATAATCTTTTTTTCTTTTTTTTTTTTTTTTTTTGGTGCCAGGGATTGAACTTGAGACCTTACGCTTGTGAGGCAAGTAGGGGAGCCACTGAGCCACACCCTCAGTCCCAACACCACTTTTTCTTTATCCACTCATGATGGACATAGAGGCTGCTTCCAAGACTTAGCTTTTTAAAGTTGTACCTAAATGTAGGTGTGCATTTGACTCTGTAGCATGAGGTCTTTAGCTCTTTCAAGAAAATACCTAGAAGGGGAAGAGCTGAGTTGAATCCAATTTCTAGTTTTAGTTTTTTGACAAATCTCCAACTGATTTCCACAGTGGTTGTACTAGTTTATATTCCCGCCAATGTAAAAGGGATTCTTTTATTTCCAGCAGCCTTGCCAGCATTTGTTATTGGCTGATTTCTTGATGGTGGCCATTGTTTCTGGGGTAAGATAAGATCTCAGCATTGTTTTAATTTGCATTTCTCTCATGGCCAGAGATGTCGAACATTTTCTCATTTGTGCTTCTTCTGAGAAATGTCCCTTCATTCAGTTGCCTCCTTTTTTAGTGGAGTCTTATTTGGGGGTGGGGCTAATCTTTTTGCGTTCTTTAGTGCTAATGACCATCCAGTCAGTTGGAATTTGGGGCAGAATGTTGTGGTTTCAATCTGGAATGTCCCCTGAAATCCTCATGTGTTCAGATATAGGGCTTTGGGAAGGTGACTGAATCCTGAATGTACTCTTAGGAGGTAGGGTCTGGCCACAAGAGGGCAGTCACTGGGGTTGTGACCTGGAAGTTATGTCGCCCTCCCCAGCAGCTCCTTCTCCCTCTCCTTCCTGTCCACCGTGAGGTGAGCAGTGCTGCTCCAACAGGCCCTTCCACATGCCTCCCTGCCTTGGAGCCAGCCGACCAGGAGCTGTAAATGTGAATCAAAATGACCCCTCTCCTCCTTTAAGTGGTAGGTTAGGTACTTGGTCCCAGCAATCAGAGCAAGATGAAGACAGAATTTCTAGTCTGAATGTTAAAATGGGTTACTTCCACCCAGACTAAAGAAGGACTACTATCAAGATAAATAAGTTGGTCTCAAAAACCATTTGCATCTATAATCTCCTGGAGGAAGAAGTTGTGCTTATTGAAAAGTCTAAATTCCATGAAATCTTTTGAATAAGAATCTCCAGACTTTGGGTCTGAGAATATGTGTTTTAGTTAACTCCTCAAATGACGCTCCTGTTTCCTGAATCCAGCCCCTTCTTCATCACTGAAAAGAACACTGTATTAGTCAACTTTTCATCTCTGTGACAGAATATCTAGGAAAGTCACCCTCAAGGAGGAAAGATTTATTTTGGCTCAAGGTTTCAGAGCTAAGTTAGCACCATGGTAAGTTAGCACCATTGCGTTAGGTCTATAGCAAGGCAGAAAGAACATGGCAGATGAGGGTGGCTAAGGAAAGCTGTGCACTACACAGTGCAGAGGACTGTGATACCAACTGCACCCAAGGCAGGCTATGAAGAGTCAACCCCACAATCAGCTGTTTATAGAAGCAGTCTGGCCGAAGCCTATATACTGAGGTCAGAGTGACTCCACCCAAATTCTGTTCCCACTCCTAAAACCTTCTGACTAGAAGGAAAACGTTCTAATTACAATCATGTATTTTGTCTATTCTACTCTTAATTTGATGATGCTTTGTCTTATCCTTTATGAGCCTTGTTTACATTAATTTCCATAGAAACCACACGTCGCCTTTACCCCAATTGATTGCCAATAAAAGTCAGTGCCTGGGACTGACCAGTGACTTTGTTGGTTGCACCAGCAATGGTCGTTGTCCTGGCACTCCACTCTCTCTCTTAATTCTGACTCCTAGTGCATTCTTTTTCTCAGGCCTGCATAGCACACTGGGCAGGTGGGGACTGGAACCTGACTACAGGGGTCTCTGGCACACAGTGGTCAGAAAGCAGAGAGAATGAGGAAGCCAGAGCAAGAGGAACGGGCAGCGACAAGATGCACCCTTCAAAGACATGTCCCCAGAGACTTACTTCCTCCCACCTCTGAAGGTCCTTGCATTGTTAATCAGACCCTCAAGATATGAGTCTTCAGGGACACTGCATACTTAGAGCATGATAGTCTCCAATCATAAATTGAGAAACCTGATGCCCACTTGTAAAGAAGCATAGCAAGTCTGAGGTCAAACTAAAATGTATAGCTTCATGTCATGTGACATACTATGAGAAACAGTTGCAGATCAATGTGTGTAGTATGTTCCTACTTAAAAATTATGTTCACATAATCACATATGCCAGTGAAAATTATATATGGTATAAATATATAAGAACTGCAAAGCTATATACCTAATAGCAGCAATTATTGTTGGGGCTTACAAAGTAATCTCACTTCATACATGTTATGGTGTTTGAATATTTATGGTGAAACTGATACGTCAGAGGAAAGCAATAATTATCATGTATCATCTCTCTCTCTCTCTCTCCCTCTCTCTCTCTCTCTCTCTCTCTCCTTCTTCCCTTCTACCTACCTATTGTTCCATCCATCCATGCATCTCCATGAAAACACCACTTTGGGATTCACATTTAAGTCCTCCGAGGGCTTCCACCTCACTGAGTCACAGGAGAACAATCTGATGGCTGAAAACTCACTCTCTAGACAGACCACGGCTCCAACCTGACTCCATCCACACTTTCTGGGGATACGACTTAATGTGATAAGGGGTTACTTCACCGACACTCTCGTTTTTATTTGCAAATGAGACCAAAAAGACCTACTTCACCTCTCAAAAACAACAAACCCAAACTCATCATCAGAAAAAAGAGCCGACAAATTCCATTGGAGAGGTACCTGGATTGCATGGCCAGAATTCCTTAAAGCTGTCAACATCATCAAAAACAAGCCAAATTAGAGAAATTGGCATAGGGGAGAGGAGCTTGGGAAGACAAGATAACTAAAAATAATGTGACATCCTGGATGGGATCTGGAATGGAGAAAGGACGGGGGGTCGTGCTGAGATTTGGACACCATGTGGGCTTTAGTGCGTAACAATGTCTCAGCACAGTTCATGCATTATAACAAATGTACCACTCCAGTGCAGCATATTAATAATAAAGGAAACTGGGTCCTGAAACATGAAAACTTTCTGCACTAGTTCTTAGTTTTTCTGTAGAGCTAAAACTATTTATAAAAATAAGAACAGAAAACCCAAGTCATGGGGTTTCTGTACAGCATGATGGATTTAATATTACAATTTAGAGCCTCACAGGCAGAATGGGGCCCATTGAACAGCAGTGGTCACTTCCACGATCCCCAATCTCGTCTCCTCTCTCCCCCCACTGCTAATCCATGGGGATGCCTTGTAGCCGGAAGGCTCTGGGCTGTCTGACTGAGATTTCTCTGCATGATTCGTCACCTGAGTCATGCTCACCATCCTCTCCTCCTCCGTGGATCTGTCTCAACGACGCTGTCATTTGCCATTTTATTTTCTTCATTACCCAGCTGCACGCAGCCCTTAAAATCATTCAGCATTTTCTTTTATAAAAAAGATGAGGAGTCACAAAGAGTAGCCACACAGACTCTCAAAGGCCTAAAATGTTTATCATAGAACCAGACTCTAGGGTCCAAGGGAGAGGCCTCTGCTGGCCCTATTCCCAGCTTCTGTGCATCTGTGCTGGGTAAGAGAGGAGAGAGGAAGTGTTTCTGTGCATAAACCCAGGGATGATCACACCGGCTATCTGTGCCGTTGGGTCTCCTATGACCTGATCATCAAGCTGAAATGCTCTCCCGTGTGACCCCAGAATGACTTGAGTCTCCCAAATGGAACTTCATACATGTGTTGGGTGTTGTGATTTATTAGGGGAGAAACGGAAATTCATTTCACTGTGAATCCATCTCCCCCAGAAGATGCCTAAGTGCTAAGCCATTTTCTATAAGCTCGCTGTAAAGCTGCTGCTCCTTTCTGCTGCTGGGTGGCGATGACCACTTGTAAAAGGAGGAACTGCAAGAGGAGGTTAATGGGCCACCTGCAGATCAGTGCCCCAGGCCCTGCTGGCAGGAAACGCTTGGGTTGCTTGGCTTCACAGGTAGCAGGGATGCAGAAGCTGTCGCTGTCCACCAGCAGGGAGAGAGGGCAGCACTCCTTGGCGGTCCGTGGCTGTGCTTTGATCGGGAACATCTGCCCCAGTGGGTGTCTCCGTCCCTAGGAGTCCCCTCAGAAGGAAACAGATTGGCTCGGAGCTATAAATGGACCTGGAGAGAGCCTGTTTCTAAAGATGGCCTCAGCTGCAGTCACTGCTGAGGTGGGGGAGGAGAGTTTCTCAAGAGGACTTCCGTGTTCAAAGGTCTCCCACCACGCTCTTCCAGTGTGAAGTTTCCACGGTCCCCAGCCACAGTCACAGGGCATGAAATCCAGGGAACCTTCTGAACTCTCCAGGGAAGCTGCTCCAGGGACTTGTGATGCCACAATTGTGAGGCCTCCAGGTTCCCGGGGGATGGCACTCCCTTTGGAATTCACAGTCAGTGCGAGGCTGTGTTCACCCCATTTAAGGTCTTGCTAACCTTCTATTAAAATAAATAAATATGTAAACACCTAAGGCATAAATAAATATACGAAATTATATTAATTCACATTCTTTTCCCCCTTAGAATGCTTTACGTACTACCATGTTTTTCGGGCTGAGAGCAACATCTAGCACATGATGGGCCTCAGCTCAATGCTTGTTGAATGAATGAACTATAATAATTTTAGGAACTATAACAATGCACAAACCATCAGATATTTTCCAACTTATTAGAGAAAGCAAACAATCCTTCCACCCATTCATTCATTCACTCAAGCATTTTAGGAACGAATATTTAGTGAGTCTTCTACAAATCACCAGGAAAGCCTGTCACAGAGTGACAGGAATTAGCGTTAAAATCCAATGAATTATTGATTTCCATAGAGGTTGTATTATGAGATTCCTCAAAAAACTAAAACTAGAAATTCCACTCAACTCAGCAATTCCCTTTCTAGGCAGCTTCCTGAAGGAGTGGAAGACATCAAACTGCAGTGACCCATGCACAGTTGTATGTCACGCAGCACAACATACCTACATCATGGAAGTGACCTCTATGTCCATCCGCAGCAGAATGGATAAAACAATGTGGTATTTACACACACAAGAGTTCTACACTGTGATGAAGAAGGAAACATCGGAGTCATTTGTAAAAAAAAAAAAGAAAGAGAGAAATGGATGCACTTTGTGACCACAATGTTAAATGAGTCAGACACACAAATTGAAATATTGCATAACTTCTCTTACATGAGAAACTCAAAGCATAAATAATTTAAACCTACAAAATAAAAGACAGATAACAAGAAACTGAGCTAGATCTCTTGTAAATGGGAAGGGGATTGAGAGGGGGAGAGGGAGAAGAAAAGGAAAGATGAAGAATTAAGGTGTGTTCAGTACATGCGGCTACTCCCCACGAGGAGCACGACCACTGTGCACTAACGAGCTAAAGGTGTAATGAAGAAAAAATTAGAAACGAAAACAAACACTACAACAAAACCCTCCTCCAGTGACTCTGTAGCGGAGCTGCCTTGAGGATCACAGCCCGGGGTCACACCGGTCCCCTCCATTGGGCCTCAGAGCCAGGAAGAGCTGAGCTTCTGGGAAACAGCGGAGGCCTGATCTTCCGGGCAGTGTTCACCCACTGCCAGCCGGGTTTCTCACTGATCCTTCGCGGAGCAGCGCAGGCCGATCTCCTCGGCCGCAGCGCTCACCAGGAGGCACACCTCCTCCTTTCCTCTGAACTTGCCCCTCCGAACGTTCCATGTCGACTTTCATTGTTCTCTGGATTTAACTTCCATTTTCTTGTCCAACATTTTTCATCCGTGAGAGCAAAGCAGACAAACAGGCACATTCATAAAGGGTCCCAAGCCCTGGAGGGAACAAGGCTGGGTTCGGAAGCGCAGAGGCAGAAGCACGTCTGGGGCCATCTGTAATCAGGCTGTGTGGGGGAGCGGACCACTCCTGCCCCAGACCGAGACCTGCTTGGGATCACTACACCTCAGCCACAGGCAGTGTCTCATGCACGTCAAGGAGACAGGCGGTCGTCCGCCCAGGTAGTCGAAACAGAAGCACACGGACCTCAACTACTGACCAACCCAGAAAGACGTGCCCTAAATACGAAGACGTCATAGTCCGAAACGCACCTTCCGTGCACATTAAAGCCTCACCCTGCAAGTCACAAGCCCGGGACCGCCAGGTGCTCCATCTCCATGGCAGCCGTATGCATGGGATAAACAGAGGCAAAGATTCGTTCTTTGAAGATTCAATGCGACCGACCTAACCCAGCCATCACGGAAAACCATGTCGTACAGGAACAATGTATAACTTTAAAGGTTGGTCAACTACTGGGACTGCAAAAAAAAAAAACAGAAGACCAAGAACAGGAAGGTGTCCCCGCCCCCTCGAGCGCAGCACTAACAGACCAGGTAGGCTCCGGAGGCTTCAACTTTTGGCGGGGGGGCATTCACATGGGCCCGACCAAGTCTCGCGAGAGCTAGATTGTCCCGTCCAAAGTCTCGCGAGAGCTGTGGGGAGGTTCTCACGTGGCCTCGTGTCTCCTGAGGTGCGCAGTGTTTCCGGCGGGCTCGGGCCGGGGTCCTCGGCAGCTGGCCAGCGTGTCGCCAGGGCCTGAAGGACACGGTGAGCCGCCGCCCCTGGTCCCCAGACCTGTGCTTCTGGCTGCGGCCCCTGCCCTGGGGCGGCCTGCGGGCGACGCCTGCTTCCTGCCCTCGGCGGCTCTGAAAGTTGACGCGGCAAAGCCTGAAACGGGCCGTGAAGCTGCACGAAACTGCCCGACATATGGAGGGTTTCACATTTTGAAGCCCGCTCAGCAGCGTCTGTGTGCAGTACGTAACGATCGTGTCCCTTGCGCACACCCACGTCACGCTGTCATTCTGACTTCTGCCCCCTTCCTCTCCCCTCGCTCGGCCTCTGGTTCCCGGCCTTTGCGCCAGAGATGTTTTCACCCAGACCGCTCCGCAGGTGGAGATGGAGGGCGGGCGTGAGTGCCCGACCCTGCCCAGGGCGAGCCCAGGGACCCAGCCTGTGCAGCAGGAGCCACTGCCACCGGAGCCAGCGTCGGATCTGGGCCCCAGCTTTCGGAGTCCGAGGGCCTTGAGTCGGCTTTAACGGTGAGTATCCGCGGTGACCGCTCGGGCCAGCAGCCCTCAGGTGGAGAAGGGCAGCGGGCCCGGGGTGGGCGAGGAGGGGCTCTGCTCTCCGCCCCCATCTCCTCCAGCTCGGGAGAAAGAGCCCCTGGCCACGGAGCACGGGCACCTCTGCTTCCGCGGCAGAACGTGCGGTGTAACACAGGAAGGAGGGGTCCCGGGCCTTTGCTGCCTGGGTCTGGATTATCTGAGTTCACGAACCCGCTTGTGAAAATGAATGAGACAGTGCGGAGGAAAGACGGGCCTGTGTAGGGTTACTGCCCCCTGGCTCTGAGCCGCCCCCAGTGAGCTGCGGCAGTTTGTTTCCCCATCGATACATACCCGACTTTTACATTTTTCTCAGGTGCCTTTTATTAAAGGGGACTTTATCCCCTCCACACAGCTCAGGCCGTCCGGAGAGCCCTAGAGATAATTGCTAGCAAGTGTCTGGCAATCACATGACCTATACAAAAGAACTCTTTGTAAAGTTCAAGATCTTATAAAAATGAAGTTGCTCCCTATAAAGTATTTTTAAAGCTGGGCATGGTGGTGCCTGCCTGCAGTTCCAGAACTCAGGAGGCTGAGGCAGGAGAATCACAGCGAGTTACAGGCCAGTCTGAAATACATAGTGATCTCAAAAGGCCAACCTGAACTGCATAGAGAAGACCCTGTCTCATAAATTAAAAAACTTTAATATCTTTTTATTTATTAGTATCCATAAGTTTAACGAAATTATGTGTTTTTGTACAAGCACATAAAGCATTTGATCATGCACTCCCCCATTACCTTCCCTTACTCCTCCCTCTCTGCTCCCTTACTCCCTTTCTCTTGTTAATAAAGATCTCCTTTCTACTCACATACATTTTTTCTTAGATTCCACATAGCACAAAATGTGTGGAACATGCAACGCTTGTCTTTGCTTTTAAATGTTTACAAGTCCTTATGAGTGCGTGTTCACAATACACGATGACTGCATTCCTGGTGTGGAGCTTGGACACCGACAGCACAGTCTCCATTCTCTTCCCTCCCTGGCCTCCTCCATCTCTGCACACATGCTCAGGGAGGGTTCTCAGGCTGCCTGGGCTCCTGTGGTCACTGGTGGAGAAGTCCCCCACCTGCTGCCATCTGCAAGCCGAACACCCAGCCTCTGGTGGTGTGAATCTGTTCCAGAGATGGTTGTGGACACAGCCGGCACCTGCCGGACTCGCTATGTGGGGACCCCACGGGTGTCCAGGGAGACACCTACAGTCAGGGTTGCGTGCTGCCTCCCCTGTGCCCACAGAAGGGTGGCGCTCTCTGACCTCAGCAGATTGTGGACTTCTCCACCTGGGACACCGCCAGGGATTCTGCTCTGGGGAGAGAGCTGGCCTCACCATGCCACGTAGCCCCAGGAATGGCCTGCGTGGACCTACTTTACAGGGAGAAATTATCTCAGGACTTCAGGAGTGGAGAAATGATTTTAGTAGTGTGTTATTTAAATATGTGCAACACGAAACTAAACATAAACTCCATATGTTCCTAGTCCTTATGATGTATAAATAGAAAACCAATTTAAATTAAATAGAAGCAAACTATAAAAGTAGTAAAATCTAAATTAACATTACATTTATATGTCAAATGATTCTCGTGCTGAAGTTAAATAGCCAATCTATTGTGGGGCATGTTTAGAGCACTGCTGCCACATAATTACCCAGTTTTATCTGTGCTGAGCACTATTATCCCTTGTGCAGACGTGTTTAGTCTTCACATGGCATGTAATGACTAAGGTGTGCGTGTGAAACCTGCCCACCACCTCAGTTAATGGGAGCAACAATTAAGCCTGCTATTGTTTTTTTTTTTTTTTTTTTTTTTTTTTTTTTTTTTTTAATAGGTCCTCCTTTTTTTGTTGTG
>NW_022900928.1:4735103-4737666 GCF_012274545.1 Fukomys damarensis
GGTTTTTTGAGATAAGGCCTCACTATGTAGTTGAGACTGACCTGGAACTCACTATGTAGCCCAGGCTGATCTCGAATTTACAGCGATCCTCCTGCCTCAGCCTCCCTAGTGCTGGGATTACAGGCATTCGCCACCATGCCCAGCAAGCCCACGTTATTGAGTGGCACCACTCAGCATTCATTTGGCTCTTAGTTGTTCCAGGCAGTTTCCCAATATATTAATTCGCTGATGCCTCATAATCGTCCTAGGAATGAGGGTTTCACAGATATGAAAGCTGAAGTACAGGAAAGCACTATGTTTCCTCAAGTCACACGAGAGTTGTTTCAGCCCATCTCCCCACCCCACACCTTTCTCTGGGTCCAGTGTTAGTCTGTCCAGGAGGTACGAGGGTGGACAGAGGAGATGGGCTTCGAACTTGCATGGCAGTTTTCTGTCATGTGTGCTGTGTGGCCGTAGCATTATCCAGAATGTGCCCAGATTACTTTTACTTCTTAAAATACTATAAAAATAAATCTTCTAATTTCCATAGAGTACTCACGGAATCCCAAGAATGTGTCCATGGGAGTTTGCAGAACCCAGTGTAAGGAGAATGAAGACTGATTAAACAGTTGAAAATAGCATTTAGGAAAGCTGAAACCCTGGGAAAAGTGATTATTTAGCAGAGGTTTTGTAGCAAGGGCTCACGCTTTAGCTGGAAGGTTGTATACTAAATGATCACTAAAATAGTTCTAATTCTGGGAAACTATGATTTTATAAAATTCTGAATCAGGAGCGTTTTGCCAGGAGGAGGAAGGGAGGCAGTGAGATCAGTGGAGGAAGACTGCCTGCCGTGAGTAGCCAGCCGGGGCCTTGGGGAGCCAGGCAGGGCAAGGCTCAGACCCCCAGGAGGAGGCTCCATGGGGCAGCTGTGCCTGCACTGGACAAGGAGCCTGGCCAGCTGGGAGCACAGATAGAAGTGGGTGTAGGCTGCACACTTACAGGGCTTTAACCAACTGACATATATAACAAGGGCACGATTGTACTACAGAAAACTCTGAAACACTATAACAGCTACTAGACTAAGAAGGGTTTTGTTTTGTTTTTCTTCACATTCAAAGATTAATTTTTATTTTTAAACTGATAGTTCTATTATATAATACATATTTTTTTTCTTCATTGAGTTTATTGGTACATTTTAGGTATACAGTACAGTTACATTCATTATTGGGATCTTGTACCTTTACATGTCAGGTCTTGGTTCTCATTTTTTCCCCTTGTCCCTGCCCTTCCTTCGCCCCCTGCTCCCCTCCCCATTTACAAACATTTTAGACTAAGAAAGGTTTTAACGAGACTTCAGGAAACAATGGCAATATGCAAACCTCAGCTGTAATGCTGTACACTAGCAACAGAGAATCAAGAAATAGCATTTCAAAAATATCATTTGTAACATAATCAAAGATCAGCTACTTAGAAATAGATTTATGAAAATGTGTATGATTTATACAGTAAAAATTGGAATACATTACTGAGATTGAAGACATACTGAAGGGAAAATACATCATAAATTTGAAGACTATTATTGTCAAAATGTCCATTCTCTCCAAGTTTAAGCATAGATTTATTGCAATTTCAATTGAAATCCCAGCAGGTTTTTGGAAAATTGCTAATCTGATCCTAGAATTTATGTGGAGATATACAGAATCTAGAAGAGTCAAAACAATTTTGAAACAGAAGAAAGTTGAACTGAGTCTTCCTATAAAGCTAGAGTAATCGATACATATGTTGTTGATATAAGTAGGACATTGATAAGTCTATAAATAACCTCATGAAAACATGGCCAATAAATTGCCTAGAAAAGTGCCAAGGTGAATCTCTGAAAAGAAGTCTTCACGACTAACAGGGCTAAAACAATTGAGTAGCCAAAGACTCAGGTGAAAAGAACCCTACTCCTTCCTTTCCCAGACTGTACAGAAAAGTGACCTCAATCTGATCAGAGATCTACATGAAAAACTAAAACTATAGATATTTTCTGTATGCTTTCTAAAAATTACATACACCTTCTTTGACTCCATCAAGTAACCTTCTTCACAAAAATGTTAAAACTAAAAAACTTTTAGAAGAAAATAGAGCAAGAAATGTTTGCAACTCTGGAATTTCTTGGATCATAAAAACCAAAAGTTATTCAAGAAAAACAATAGGTAAAAATTAAAAGCTTCTGAAAATCAAAAGTCAAAATCAGGAAAATAAAAAGGTAAGCCATAGATAAGAAAAATATCTCAATACATGTATCAGACAGAAGACTTGCACCCAGAATATATGAAGAATGCTTACAATGCAACAATAGACAACTCAATTAAGATAGGCGAATAGGGGCTGGGGATTTAGCTCAGCGGTTCTGGCGCCTGCCTTGCAAGTGCAAGGACCCAAGTTCAATCCCCAGTACCCCCCCAAAAAAAATATCACACCAGGGAAATAATTTCTTGGGCCAGGGATTTAGCTCTGCAGTTCGGTGGCCTGCCTTGCAAGCGCAAAGACCCGAGTTCAATCCCTGGTACCAAAAAAAAAAAAAAAAAAAAAAAAAAAA
>NW_022900928.1:4737859-4835039 GCF_012274545.1 Fukomys damarensis
AAAAAAAAAAAAAAAAAAAAAAAAAAGATGGGCAAATATTTCATCAAAGAATATGTACTGTTTATTTAACATGTACATGAGAAAGATAGTCCACATCATGAGTCACTGGGGAAGACTGAAATTAAATCCAAAATAAAAGACTATTTTATACTTAAAAGGATGGCTAAACTATTGAAAACCTCACAAGGATTGGAATGAATATAAAAAACAAATGAGTCTTCTCATTATTAGAAAAGTAAAATAAATTTGCAATTTGAAAAAAATAAAATTTATGGGAAAGTAATGCCCTTTGAAAACTATTTTAATATGTTTATTCTGTTTTCTTTAAAAAAACCAAAAAACAAGAATACACTTGACACAGAACACAGCTATTCTACTTCCAGGCATTTACCCAAGAGAAAGAGCAGATATCCACACGAAGACCTTTACGTGGGTGTTCATGGCCACTTTATTCTTAGGTCAAACCTGGAAGTAACCTAATGTCCACCAATAGGACATTCTATAGGAATAAGCAAGCAAAGCATGCCATCCATACATCTCAACAATAAAATGGAACAAACCACTGATACACGCGTAATATGGGTGAATCTCAAAAATCTGCTGAACCACAGTAACGACAAAAATGCACCTACATACCCTGTATCCTCTTCACCTGCAATTCTAGAACAGGACAAATGAATGTGCTGTAACAGAAAGAAGCAGACTGATTTTGTCTGTAAATGAGGAATGAAGGCTGACTACAAGGGGCACAGAAGGACTCTGGGCTGAGAAAATCTTCCACTTGGACGATAGTTATTTACACTGATAGTTGCATTTAGCAAAATTCACTGAGTCTCACACTTAAAACAGGTATGTTTACTAATATATAAATTATTCTTTAACAGTTGATTTAAAAAAATGTAAAATGATGGGCTGGGGATTTAGCTCAGCAGTTCGGTGGCCTGTCTTGCAAGCACAAGGACCCGAGTTCAACCCCCGGTACCAAATAATAATAATAATAATAAATAAATAATGTGAAATGAACTTAAAAGAGCCGTGAGTTGAGTGGCTACAAGATATACTTATTGGATTAGTTTGTTGCAGTCACACAACAGTATGCGGACTGGGGCTTAAGCTCCCAGGGATAAAATACGCAGATCGATGCGTCATTTGATTTCTTCTGAAGTCCTCTCCTCCACTGGTTCGTGATTGACTCCTCTTGACTTCATATATTCACCTTTCTGTGTATATCTGTACCCTCTTCTCCTTTTGTAAGGACATTGGCCATGCTGGATTAGCCTCCCCACAAATGACCTTCATCACTTTTCTCCAGCCTAAACACACTGAGGTCCTGGGGTTAGCATGCCAAAGTACCAATATTGAGGGGCATAATTAAGTTCCTATCACGTACCCAGCCACAGTTCGTTTTTATTTAATAAGTGTAAGGTGGCTGTGGCATAGGCAAGGCTGGACTGGCATAGTGGCTGTAGCTACAGGGCTCTCAAATAATGATTGGTCAAAAGATTTGGTCTTCACATTGTGGAGCAACCTATTTTTTTTTTTTTTTAAGCAGGGAGATTGTGATTAGGGGAGAGATGAGCAGGGTGAGAACATAATTTTTTGAATAAATTTTCAAACTTAAAATTGTGATGTGAGGAAATGCATATTTCCTTGTTAATTTGTGTCAAGAATTTGAGTGTAATAGTGTATAATTTAGATCTCGTTCATCTAACAGTAGTCTTTCTCTTATGACCCCAATGGAAAGGGAAGGTTTGGAGCCCTTCCTTCCTTTTTGAACCACAGATTTCCCAGGGCTGAGAGCTGACACTACTGAAGTTACAGCTCCTTGAAGTATTTCCTTTTTTCCCCCCCAAAAAGAACCAAAAAGGTTAACACTTATATTTCATGGCACAAATAGAACGCTTCAAAAAGTGTTTCTTGTTCAAGAGAAATAATACAAAGATAAAAATCATGTCAAACAGGAAGCCCAATGAGTTGAATCCCTGTGACAACATTCCCACGGTGCAGACAGGGACAGCATCTGAGGAAAAATGGGGCAGGGTGGTGTAAAGGGCATGTCTTTTACTGATAGTCTCTTCAGAACAGGTATGAATGATCTCATCTTCTCAGAAGAGCTTGGGCTGAGCAAAGGCGAAGCAACAGTGAACTCTACCTTCAGAAGGAAATCATTAAAGTTCTTCTGAACTCTAAAATATGGTAGTTTAGGGCAATCACAGTCAGTGGCATCAATGCCCGGGCACCTTGAACAGAGCACCACAAACATGGGTTTATATACAAGTCTATTTGATGTCCCCATGGCTGTCAGAAATTAGAGGGGAACCAGTCCACTTATAGGCATGATAGAGAATCCAGAGGTACCTGTACCCCCAAATCCCCACTCCCAGTCGAAAAACTGCAGCCAAATTTGAGGAATGACCTGCTAGGCTTTCTGGCAGAGAAAAAATGTAGGGTACATGGATTAGAAATGGTAATTGGAACAGAGCTGGGAATCTACCCAGAATAAAGAGAGAACTGACACGTCTGAGTCTCATTTTAGACATTTGATTTTAGGCAGCAAAACTGGAACTTTTTAGTGTATGACCCTATATTAGCTTTTTATTGCTATGACGAAATACCTGAGACACCTTACAATAGGAAAGTTACTTTGGCTCACAATTGCAGAGGCTTCAGTCCGTGGTCAGCTGGCTCCAACGCAGAAACAACAGGGTGGAAGGGTGTGGAGGAGCAGAGCTGCTCACCTCATGGCAGCTGGGAGCAGAGCAAGAGGGAAGGAAGGTGCCAGAGAGGAAGGGGCGGGGAAGAGACACTATTCAAAGCTCAGCTACAGCGTCCAGCTTCCTCCAGCTGGTCCCACCTTCTAACAGCCCATGGGCACAGAAATGGATCGGTTGATTAGTGACCTGCCACCTCTGAGCAGTGAGCTCAGACCTTCCATACTCAAGTCTTTGAGGGACACGTCATGTTGAAGTCATAATATACACTGTAAGGTCAACCCCACATCCCACTCTAGATGGGGTGACTGTATATCCAGACAGGCCCTCTACTGTTGTCCTGGTGCCATGATTAATTAATCCCCTTCACGTGCGAGCTGGAAAATGGCTAATTACAGTCATTAGCACTAGTAGATGTTCCCCAAATTATTCAATGTGGGAAACAGAAGAAAAGGAAAGAGCCAGGCCATACTTCTAGAACAAAGGACGTGACTTAGAAACCCTGGCCACAGCAGGTTCTCCCTCCGCTGCCTTGGGGAAGGAGGCAGGTACAACAGCCCCAGCAACACCAGGGGCTGGGACATGGCAGACAGTGCAGCGACAACAGCAGGAAATCCCCACAGCATCCATTGAGACCCTGGGAGTCTTCACCTGTGGTTGGAGGGTGTGGAAAGCCCAGGCAGCATGGGGTGAAGGCTCCCGAGGCAGAATTCATTGTTGAGGAGTACTGTTACTGCACCTTGCCTAGTCCCAGAGCCAGTTTTCTAGACGTGCAGCCGAGGCCTGTGCTCAGAGAACTCATTCTTGGGGTTGAATGTTTTGTGGCCATCATTTTGAGATTCCTAATAATTATATCTTTGATTTTGTGATTTGGCAGGGGCCTGGCTGTGGGCACACGGGAGTCCATGCTGGGGAGAGACATGGGAGCCACCGCTCCTGCCGTGGCTGCCATCACCTGGGGTCACCCTGGATCCTGATACTAAACACATCTGGTACAGTGAGCAATCCTGTGAGTGTCACCGTGCACAGACAGCTGAGTCTACAGGCCTGGGGTAAGGGAAAATGCCCTCCCTGCCCTAGCTTGGGGTTGCAGTGGTGGCAGGGAAATAGGAAGTCATGGGAGGATCACAGTGGGATGAGCTTCAAGATTCAACTTGTGTTTTAGAAACATCACCTCTGTGGCAATTTGAAGGGAGCACTGCGCCCCATCTCTGCCGCTGGCAAGCTGCTCGGGTACCTGAGGAATTGTGGAGCTGTACCTTGGGTGCTTGGGGGAGCACAGCATTAGTGAATAAAAAACACTACAGATTGCAAGGGAGACAAAGGGAGAAGAAAGTGTTGTATTTGGCATCTATTGCAATACGTTTTTCCTTCCTGCCTCTTAGACAGGGGCCCATATTTTACTTTGCACTAGGGCCTTCAAGCCCTGCGGCTGTCCCCAGATGGAGACGGTGTCAAAGCCTCTCAGAGCCCAGCCCATGTGCCCCCTACTGAAGCACCTGGTGTCACCTTGGTGTTCCTGGGTTCCACCTCAGAATCCGGCCTCTGGTCCCCATTGACTTCCTTCTTCTGGGGGCCCCTCTGCAACTCCACTGCAGCTCCCAGCCAGCTCTGGGCCTCCTGCAGGCCACCTCCAGCTGCTGCCCCGCCTGGTTCTCACACGGGGGGCATCCAGATGATGCTTGGTGTGGAGGGAAGGTGCCGGTAGTCACAGCCCCCTGGCTCCTTCCCGCTGTGTTTTTCACAAGATGTGTGCACTTGAGTGATTCATTTCCCGTCCCTGAGCCTCACTTTCCTGTTCATTCTGAAATGAGAGCAAATCTTGACTTCTCATTCCTTGGTTGTCCCTGTGGATGGAGGCGCCCAGAATCAGGTCTCTGAGCAGCTGCTTTGCTGGACGCAAGCAAAGCCTCTGTCGCCACGTCCCTTAGGTCAGAGAGATTCTCCAGGCTTCCTGTCCTCTCCTTCAGACCCTCTGGGCCCAGCAGTCTTCTGCTCACTCTCCTGCAGGCCAGCAGGCAGAGTTTCCTGCTCTTTATTCCCCTCCAAATCCCCAGTGGTCGCAACAGTCCGGTAGCGTGGACTGGAGATGGTCCCTGAGATGTCCCTTCGTACAGAGCTCCTCAGGGTCACGCAGAGGAAGAGGTGACACATTCCGCTCCTAGAACCACACCTTGCAGCCCAAATCTCTTGCCTGGCTCAGACTCCCGGGCCCGCCAGGAACCCCTATCACCGCCGTCTCTCTCCACATAGGGACATTCAGGATCACTGCTGCTCTTCCCCTTCTTCTCCCCTCCAGTCTCCTTCCTGCCTTTGCGCCGTGTAAAGGAAGCCACCGTTATCCCGTACACAGCCATCCTAATCACTGCAAGAATGACAGTTCTGAGACTAATTCTGGACCAGACATGTATCTCCAGGCAGCATCCCATGTTGCTGAGCCCTGAGCAGGAGCTGAGAGAAGCATTGCTTTCCTCTGCTGAGATGGGAGGGGAGCATACTGAGGCCCAGCGAAGCTTCCTGAGACTAGGGAGATTTTGTAAACAGGGCTCTCGGCCACGGCTGGCTTCCTTCGGCTGATTTCCATCTTGTTTTTTTCCTTCCAGAGGCCCCCAAGTTGGGGGAGGGTGGTGCGCCAGTCCCCAGGGATTTGGGTGTGAAGACAGAATGGTTGTGGCCGCCCCTTCTCCCATCGCTGCTGACAGCAAAGCCATGGGCAGGCAACAGCCGTGTTCCAGGGGCAGGCGGCTGGCTTACCAAGCCAGCGGGGGAAGCCTCCTGATTACGGGTCTTAGTAAATGACCTTCCTGCGGTTCTAGTGCTCAGCTGAAAAATCCCACCAGCGAGTGGGTCAGAATTATTTGTGGTCTTTGACTCTGTGCAATGAGAAAATACTAGGGGAGAGCAATTGTAACTTTCACTCAGACTGCCCAGCACCAGGCCCCCTTCATTGTCGTTTTTCCGCTAAGGAGATCTGCGTTCGGAGCACAGATCTGCTCAGTCTTCTCTGAGAGTCAGGATAGGGACAGCCCTGTCAGGAGCTGTGGAAGCCGAGTGCAGCTCATCTGGAAGTTTTTATTCCACTCCTCACCCCACCACTCTGCCATGAAGGCTGTGCCCCCTCCTTCCCACTTCCTTAATGGGGGCCCCAGTGATCTCCAACTTGGACCATTGCAGTTTTCTCCCCTGTGTCTGTCCCCTTCCAGCGCTGACCCCTGTTTCCACCATCCCAGTGCTCCCTTCAAATTGCCACAGAGGTGATGTCTCTAAAACACAAGTCGAATCCTGAGGCTCATCCCACTGTGATCCTCCCATGACTTCCTATTTCCGCCGCAGTATCTCCCCTCTTTCAGTACTCAGCCTTGAAGAATTTCATCCTTGTGAAGTTTGGATATGAGCCCTCAAGAGGCCTCCTCTCTCCTTCCTTCACAGTGGCAGATCTCTGCAGGGGGAGATGGAAGCACCCTGCCACTGTGGGTTAGATCTAGAATGTCTCCTGGAAGGTTTATGTGTTGGGGTGAAAGGTGACTGACTGGGTCAGGGGGTGCTGTTCTGAATCATAGCTGAAGGCGCTATCAGGTGGCAGGGCCTGGCAGGAAGAAGGGGTGACTGGGGTGTCACCAGAAGGGTGTGTCTTCCTCCCTCACTGGCTCTTCCTCTCCGTCAGTCTCTGCTTCCCGGCCCCCATGAGGTGAGCAGCTATGCTTTCACCAGGCCCTTCCTGTCCTGAAGTAAGCCAGGCATGAACCGAACTCTAAAAAAAACCGCTCCTCTGTTGTGGGTCTTAGGTGTTGTAAAAGAGACTTAAGACACTTGCCTATGAAAAAGAATTTGCCTCTCTCTGTATTTGGCAGTATGGGTCATGAACAATATCAAAATTGCTTTGAATATAGCATACCACCCTCCAGTGATTGCACTCTTTTCTCCTAGGAACGTATCCCAGTAAAATGCAAATGGACTGGAGGGTGAAATTCATGCATTGCATGAAAGTTTTCCAGACCTGGTCCCTGCTGACCTCCCCGCTGCTTCTCCTGAATCCCCCCACCTTACCCCCTCCCATTCCTGTCCCTTTCTCGTGCCAGGAACCACGGACTGGTCTGCCCATGGTGCCACACTGTTCTTGCCTCTCTACTTTGCTGTTTTCTCTCCCTCTGTCTCTCTTTTTCTGGTATCAGGGATTGAACTCAGGACCTCACACTTCCGAGGCTCAGTGCCACTGAGCTGCATCCCTGGCCCTTGCTATTTTTCTCTTTCAAAGTCAGCACAGCAATGTGCCAGGCACTACGTCAGGGGCTTTGTGTGCTTCGGCCCCTTTCACTTTCAGAGTGATCCTGGGAAAGGATCCTCAGAGCGGGGAAGTGACTTGTGAGGGCAGGCGGGGGACCTTTAGGAGCCCCTGTGCTAGCACTGCCCTCCTGGTGAGCGCTGCTCCTCCTTCAAGCCCCACGCCAGCAGCACCTCTTCCCTGGAGTCTTCCCTGACTGCTTCAGGACGAGCTGACGGTCACGGGCCGTGTGTCCCACCGAGTTCCACACGTGCCCATTATCGAGATTCCTGTGTGTGCACTAGGGATGGAGCCAGACTGCTCAGGTGCGAGGCGTGAGCTGTGCCCCCGACCCCTGGTGTGGCCACCGGAACGGCCGGCCGCCTCCCCCTCACCTCACGCCGGCTCCCAGGCTGGGCCAGGGTGGATGCCTAGTTAAGTGCGCCGATCGGGGTCTCACCCTCAGGGCAGTCGCTTTCTTGCTGTGGATCAGCTCTGCCATGCAGTGGTCCCCAGAGTTGCTTTACGGGAATCCTCTGTCAGCCGCAGACACGCGAGGGAACAGAGTTCCAGCTCGAGTCAGACAGCAGCACACACTGGCGGTCATCGGTGGCCCAGGCCAGAGGCTCTCAGCTCACAGTGAGTCTCCTTTCTCCATGGCAACAGTCAGGCCATGTTTCACATGTGGCTCTGCCCTCCGAAGAAGCTCCTCCTTGGCTCAGTTTAGATTCTTCCTCCAGGGACCCTCCAGGCCCAAGCAAAGCACCCCAGACCTTATTCCTCTCCTTCACCCATGAATCAGCCACCAAGGCAGCTGGGCAGGGACTCTTTTCTTGCTCCCAGTGACGCCTGAGGCAGCCGCGAGAGAGGGGCAGCACCTTTGGGAGCTGTTCAGACCGCTGTCTCCCGCATGCAGTCTCAGGACCTTGCCACAGGCTCTGCCTGTCCTCCCTAGGATGGTGGCCGCAGGCATTGGCCTCCTCACAAGGCAGCCGGCTTCCTCAGAACAAGCATCCCAGGACTGCCTGGACCGAGCACCTTGCCTCCCCTCCCAGTGCCCCACCTCAGAGTTTCAGGGCATCTCTGCTGCTGCCTTCTGTGGACAACCGAGCAAGACATGAATCCTAGCCTGGTTTCCAGAGGAGGGATCCAACTCGACCCCCAACAAGACGTACACAGAAGAAGCTGAAGCCATTTTTATTTTGTTTTCTGGTACCAGGGATCGAACTCGGGACCTTGCATTTGGGAGGCAGGCAGTGGCACCACTGAACTAAACCCCCAGCCTTGAAGCCACATTTAATTGATTCCAATACCCCAAAAGAGTAAAGCATGAGCTAGAGGAACCATTAAGGTCTGGAATGTGGGAATTAGAAGCCGGGATGAACGGGAGGCCAAAACTCTACAAGAGCCACCGACGAGGGGACACACCAGGAACCTGGGAACCCGGAGTCCAGAGACTGCTTCCTGTGGGTCTGTGGATTTTCCCGTAATGAGAAAAACATTTCTCTTTTCCAAACGTATTTTTTTAAATTAGTACATGTTTGCAGTGCAGAATGACTTCATTCTTATCTGCTTTTTATTATTTTCTCTTTTAAGAAGTTCCCATCTGTTAACTTATTCAACCCTTCTAATTGAAAACCGGCTGGAAGAGGTTAAATCACGTGTCCAAGGCCACACAGCCGCCAAGGCAGGGAGGCACCGGGCATTTCTGAGACTGCTCCTCACAGAAGCCTGGCTTTGCTGTTCTTCATGCTCTTCTCTCTGTCAGGATGAACACTGCATGCACCAGCAAGAGGTGCTGGGTTCACAAGTGGGTGAATCATGAGCACTCATCTGCAAGGGGCTACTTGGTAGGAAAAGCAGACACCTTGGGGTCAGGGAGACCCAGGCCACTGTGCCAGCTCTGACCCAGGGGAGTCTCATGTGGCATGATGCTCTAAAGCATGTTAGACCAAAAATAGAACAATGTGCAAGCAGGTTACCTTGGAAAGTCTTCATAAAGACACTTCTAGTAACACTAACGCAGCAAGTGCACCGTCCGGAAACAGAGCTGCGTTCCTGCAGCTGTGCGCCAACCATGCAGGCTCCTGCTCGGAAAAACAGCACAAGAGAGGCCTTTGCTCTTCAGCCTGATGTCCTCAGCTTGGCATCACATGGCAATGAGGCCTCTGGCAGCAGGAGAGCCCCAGCTCCCGTGGAGGGGCCCCAAGACGAGGGTGTCCCTACCACTGCGCGGCACATGTGTTTTCATCTTTCTGCCACTTTCACCGTGTCTTACATTGATGCAAAATTTAAATTTAATAGGTGCTTGCTATTTTAAAATCTATTCACATTCTTAGAAGCTGAACGCTCATGGGAAGCTCTGGTTTGTTTCTTCGTTAAGCAGTATGACTGCTTGGTCTGCAAATAAAACGAGGAAGAGGGAAGGGAGTCCTGAGAGGGAGAAGAAACCAGGGTGGGACAGGAGAGCAGAGACGGGCTGTGCACACTCGTGTGCTTCTTTCTGACTTGCCCAAGAAAACACCGGAGCGCTCTGTCCCATCCTCTGCATTCAATCAAGCAGGGGGCGCTCGCATGGGGATGAGCCTGGCACCGTTCTCAGTGCTTTGTGGCTGTGACCTTGCTCGGGCCCCAAAGTCCTCCCCCGAGCACTGCACAGTTCTCGCTCTTACTTTACCAAGCGGTAGGCTGAGGCATGAAATGGCGAGGTCACTTGTCCAAGGTGGAGAGCAGGGTCCCCAAGGTGGCACTGCTGGGCCTGCGTGGATTTTCAGGGGGTGGAGCCTTTGGGAGGCTCTGAGGCCCCTGGGAGCCTGATGCTGGAGGGAATCCAACTGTGAGTCAGAATCTTTCCTACAGATGGGTTGATCATCTTGGGTATTTCATTATAGTGATTGAAGGCCGACTAAGGCAACAGCCCTTATCAAGGACAGGATATGTTCTGGGTGTCAGACACTTTACTCAGACATCAGTACACATGATCTGTCAGGCACTGCGCTCAGTATTGCACATGTGTAACCATCGGGTACCCCTGAAGTTTGTGCCCCTGTTGATGAGAGCCAGGAGAGGGAGACCAAGAGGCCCGTCCCCCACCTGCGCAGCTGCTCCGTGCGGCTGGACCCACCTTGGCACCCTGCTGGGCACTGCATCCCTGACAGCCTGCGCAAGACGAAAGTAACAGCAGTTCCACAGAGAAAGAGCTGGGGTTTCCATCCGCTCAGGCACCCGGAGAGAATTGTCTGCTGTCCTCTGCGAGTCTGTTGCTGGCTCGGTGGTGTTTTCCGAGGTCCCCACCTCACGTCCTCTCCCCTGCTCCTTCCCAGCCCCACCAGGTTGCCACACGCACTTGGGGCCTGGGAGTCCACTTTGACTTGTTTGGTTTTCTAAAAGTGGAATGCAGGCCTTGGAAGTGAATTGGCTTTGCCAGAGGGGTGGGTGGAAGCCTCTCCATGTGCAGGGACTACACTGTCGGGACCGCATCAGGTGAGTGGTGCGGACCCCAGAGCGGGAGCGTGCTTAGCGCCACCATAATGCCGACACTCGTTTATTACCTTGTCTTAATAGTGGCTCTTGAGTTTTTGGATTCCTGATCCAAGAAATCTCACTGTGCAGATGCTCAATTATTTATCTGTCTCTCTTTTGTTAACCTTGTCTCCCCAGTGGATCACAACAGCTACCAGCAACTCAAACTATCTGGTGAGCAATTTCAGTTTGATTTGACTGTGGGATGAAAATATCCCCTTCACTGGGCTGTGAAGGTTGTACACACTAGGTACATACCACAGTAAGAAGAGGTCCCAGCACATAGCCCACTTTTTTTTCTTTTTTTTTTTTTTTTTGGTACCGGGGATGGAACTTGGGACCTTGTGCTTGTGAGGCAGGTGGCAAAACCACTAAGGTAGATCCCTGGCCCATGCTGGCACATAGAACTACTGTAGAAAGACCTATTGATTGTCATTGGTACAGCAGTCACTGCAAAAGAGCCTGCTTAAACTGGAAGGGATTCTTGGAAAATCCTTGTTTTGGGAATTCAAGTTAGTTTTACTTCATGAAATATGTCTTTTTTTTTTTTTGAACTATGTCACGATTAATGTATGGTGCAATGCTGTGGATTCAGCAAGAATAAAAGAGCTACATAAAAAAAACTGACAGCCAGACAGATAGGAGATGCTTGTGACTACCCTGCCCAGCCCGAGAGGGTGCACATCCTCCTGAGGACCTGGACACAGTGGACAACGCCAATGAAATGTGCAGAGGAGCGGCTGAACTGCACCAGGGGGTGCACAGAACCATGCGATGCAGCAACCAGTTGTCACTGGGCTGCCATAGGGCCCAGGTCATGATGGACTGCCAGATGTTCTTGGACTTCAGGTTTGTTCAGTTCCATGAACAGAGCCCAGTGAACTCCATTTCTTGGTGTGGTGAGGCCAGATGAATGGTACCTCAGGCTCCCTCAGGGGCTCCACGGCGACCTCCCAAGAGTCCGCATCTAAGCTGCTGTAGCAGAGGGGCTCCTGCTCCACTGCATCGTTTCCACCACATCCTCCTTGACACAGCACTGTAAAGCTCACCCGGATTGAAAATGGAAGAAAAGTGCCGGTTACTGCTCACTGCGAAGGGATGAGAGCCTGATTCTGAAGAGCAGGCAGGAATGGGGTCTCCCGCAACACCTCGGGAAAACAGTTCCCACCTGGCCATGGAGGATCCTCCCGGGATGAGCATCTGGGCAGCCCCGCTGCTCAAGCAGGCAGACCAGGAGCCCTGCACTCTCCCCGAAGAGCAATCCAGGCTTGTGAGGGCCACTGCCCCGTGGAAAGAGCCCCGGACTTTGCCAATGACCATGGACCCGGCTTCAAGCCCTGCTTTTCTCTTTCGTAGCTGGGTGGCTTTGGTCTCATTCCTTTTTTCTGGCCCCCAATTTCCTTTTCTGAAAACGGTGTAAGTACCACACGCTAACCGATTATGCCACTGGTGCTCCGACCTTTTTCTGAAAACTGGAGACATGCCAAGAATTATCTCCAAAATTCCACTGTCAGAAGTAGCCGGGGTGTCACGTGTACACTGTAAGGGTTCACCCCAAATGTGCCCTGCTTTTTTAATTTCTCTGCCGACCAACTGACCTTACAGTTAGCATGTGACCAGGGCAGTCTGCGATGAAATCTTTAGTTTTGATCCGGCTGCAAATAGCATGCACCTTCAGAGGTGTCAGAAGTGTCATAGTTTGGTTGATAAATTACATGATCACCCTTACAAGGCTTCTTCTTGACAAGGGGTTTCCTGCATTCTTCTCTTGTTACATTTCCACAAGGGGCTAATAGTATCAAAGCTTCACTAGGTCTAAATGCTGACTCTCAGCAGAAATTTTATGATATGCAAGCAATAGCATTTGATTTCAACTACCTAAAGCAGAATCTACTAGCTTCTCTTCTGTTAGGTCCTTGGGAAAGCTAAGGACAGCCAGGCTTTGGTGGCCTGAAACAAGGAACAGTAATGGGACAGGTGCCCAGGCAGGGCTACCTTTAGGTCAGTGAGGTTTGTGTCTGTCTTTTTCTTTTTTTTTTCTTTCCAGACTGGCTTTCTCTGTATCATAGTCAGAAGAAAGTTGCTCATGGTTACTATTTATGACCCCCAGCTGTAAGCTCCTTGGAGAGATCCTTTAGCCGGGAGCTTGGTTGGGAGCACCTTAGACATATTCCACGTTCAAGTCCAAGAAGCACTCAGCAAAGCCCCTGGAGAGCACGTGAGCCTAAGTTTCTCACCAGAGTGTATGTCTGCTAGGAAATGGTTACCTGGTAGTCAACTGCCAGAAGTAGCCCTGTGCAGGGGTGGCCAAAGCCAGCATGACAGCAGTGACCTGTGGGCCTCAGTTGACTGACCTTGTCCAGTTTGACATTCTGTGCCCATGACTATGGCCATCCAGAGTGAAGACCCCAAAAGTGTAGGTGGCTGGTTGTCTAAGATGATTCAAAAAGACTGTCGAAAGCAGGGTAGAAATTTCTATTCTAGTCCCAATTGAGAAGGCAAGAAAAATAATAGAAGGTGCAAGAATAAGCCTGGAAGCTGAAATCAGGAAACCCAAAGATCAATCTTGCTTTTATTGAGTGAATATCTGTGGACTGGTTGCTGTGTTGAGCGCTGTAGGCTGTAGGACTTCAGAGATGAATGAGGTGGGAGAAGACTTCAGGCTCAGGAGGGAAGACTGCCTGGAAAGGCAGTGGAGGTGTTCTGTGATGAATCATACTCAGGGTATGGGTACAAGTGCTAAGGTCTCGCAGGAGAGACACCAAGCCTCGATGCACACTGCCTGGCTCGATCGCATCTGGCACAGTGGGAGGAGCTAGGGACCCGGGTGCTTCTGTTACCCCTTCTCTGGCACACCTGATGGCTGGCAGAAAAGCATCTGCCCTGCCCAGTGGAGCCAGTGGTTGTTTTTTATTTGCTTTGAATCCATCAACCCCAGATCTGGATTATTAAAAGTCCAGCTGATGATGCTGCCTTTTAGAACTCTTTGAGGGTTTCTGAACAATCAGGAAACTTGAGTCCATGTCAGCCCAGGCCAGCAGGGAAGGTCATGTGACTCATATCTATCAAACGCTGTGGATGACTCACTGCCTTATCCGATCTCACTTTTCCTAACTCGTCTTTATAAATATGCAAGAAGAAATCACTTCTGTGGCTTTGGGGAGCTTCTTCATTTCCTCTCCCTTCCCTCCTGGCCCCCACTCGGTGCCCCTAGAACAAAAGGCCCTATAGGGGAGAAGTCCACGAGCTGCCCACAGTGTGTGTTGTGAAGGCTGCAGGTGTGGGGGCACCAGCCCTCTCTACTCCCTCCGGCCCCAGGGTGACGCACAGAAGCCCGAAGGCTCTGCCCCCTCGGGTTTTGGGGGGACGTGAACTCTGCATGCAGAAGCCCGTGGGTAATGAAAGAGAGAGATGAGCCAGAAGAGCTCCTGCCAATTCGAGGCCACAGAGGACCAGGCACAAAGAGGAGCTTGGGGCCACCATTCCCCCAGCCCGCAGCCCTGAGCGCACTGTTTCCACTTGCTCTGGATGAATCCCCTGCCCGGACTCCCCTCCATGGAGGAAGGAAAGGGGTTCCTGGCAGCAGCCTCCAGCCTGTAGGCAAGCTGTGCTCCACTCTGTCAGAGAAACACACACTGGGCCCCTTGGGCAGCCACCGAAAGGTCACGGCGTGGCACAACTTTGGCAGGCAACTCCCGGGCCAAAAGGGCAAACACACTCCAGCCAGTGCCGGCTCTCAGCCTAGAGTGGCATCTCCCTGTCCACCACACACAATAGTTGCTTTCTGCCTGTAGAAAATACAGAAAGGAAGAATGAAGGCAAACTCTGTAACTCCGCCTGCTCTAAGATTTTCACTGCTAGCCTTTTGGTTTGTATCCTCATTTTCTTTGTATCAAGACCAAATTATCTACACATACGTTCTTCCCCCCTATTATTCTGGGGTGTATTTCCATATTCATTCTTTTACATTATTTCTTTTCATTCTTTGTGGTGATAGGGATTGAACCCACTGCCTTTCACTTGCTGGGCAAACCCTGTGCAATTGAACTATAACACCTGCCCTAAAACATTATTTTAACGGCTATATAATATTTCATAATGCTTCATGTGACCATCAGATTTTTTCCCTGCTTATGGAAAGCCTTCTTCCCTTTTCTGTGGTCCAGGGGTCAAATCTGGGACTGGATGCCACTAGACAAGGGCTCAGCCCCTGAGTTAATCATTGAGCTAATGGAAGTGCAGTTTAGCAGAATGGAAAATTCTGCTTGCTGCTTTACATCAGAGCAGAAGGTCCTTCTGGGAACCTTTTGCAAGGTCTGGGGACGTTTTATGATAACCAGGGGGCTGCTGCTGTCATGCATGACTGACAGTCACCCAGTCCAAAGTGCTGGCCATGCTGGGGAGAGACATGGTGCCGCCGTCCTGACCTCATTACCACCATGAACTCAAATGACCACCTGCGAGGGTCGCTGAGCCCCACCCTTGTGGCTCTTTGTGTCACTTTCCAACTGCAGTTCTTCTGATGCAAGTGCAGTGGCTGACTGGACACAGACATGATGAAGACATCACCCTTCCTGCACCAAGTCACACCTAGCGTGGCGAAGGCTCTTCTTCCAGATCCAGGGAAATTGTGTTTTTCTTTGTGCACGTTGCTCTTAGCAACCAAACACTCCATCTTTATTCAATTACCCAGTCCACGGTCCTGTGCTTGAGAGCTGTGTGGCCCCTCTGAGAGCCCTCAGTCTCTTTCCTGGCCTCACAAAAACATCCTAAGACTGTGGCTTTCCTTACTGCTCCGGCCGGGCATTGGCTCTCATCTCCCTCGAGCTTCTCACCGTCCTGCTGTGAGACCAAAGCCTGAACCTTTATTTTCCTTCACAGTGGGCGTTGTCCAGGTGGCCGGGGCTGGACCTGGTGAATAGCTAAAGGGCAGGGTGGGGAAGGGGTCACCCCTCAGACTCACGGCAGGGGACAAAGTAACAGGGGCAGCTGGCTCCATCCTCCCTCTTCTCTGCGTCTGGCCCACCATCCAGGCTGTCTGCCCTTCTGACTGGTCACTGCCGCAAGCCCAAACTCACGGAGGTCATGGACACCACCCAGATAGCACTGCCCTGAAATCTGCCCCCATGGTGCCCATCAGGAACTATGTGATTTTTAAGCCAGTCCACTGCCATTTTCTTAATTTAGGCCATGGGAATTCCTATGCCAGACATCTCTAATCAGATCTCTATGCGCCTATTACCCATAAAACCCACCCTCTGCAGTGTTATCAGACCATGCTTTCCAAAGTGAACCTTTCTGTACAAAACCCCTCTGAGGCTATCTAGGATCTGAAGAATAAAGTACACAGTCTGAAGTCCTATGTGTTCCAGCCGTTTCTCACTTTATCTTCCTTGTGTACATCTCAGGTGTGAACTACAGGCATCTACCATTCTGCGTCTTCGTGAAGGATATTTCTTCCAACAGCACCACCCTAGTGCCATCCCCCATGTTCTAACTCATGTTTTCTTCAATGTCCCCATCTGAAAGGCTGTCCTTACCATCCCAATCCCGTCACAGCCAGCTTTCTTGGGTGTTCCCGGATCTTCGGTGCATAGCTGTAGTAACCATAGTCTGCTTGCTTGTCTGTCTCCCACCTTAGCCTGTGATGTGGTCAGGGGAAAGGGCAGAGTCTCGGCCATCCCTGGGTCCCCAGCTCCAGCTCCATCTCCACGCTTTAGTAAACATCTGATGAATGTGTGACTGAATGATTCAAGTCCCTTGGAAATCGAGATGTTGTTGTCCAACTCTCACAGTGAGGACTGACAGTTAGAGGGAAAGTGCCCAGGGGAAGTTGTTCAAACACCATGAAAGACCAGGATGATCGCATTCTATTTCCTACTTGCAGTAGCCAGCGTCAGTATTTCCCAGTCGTTAGTGTTTATCTGCCTAAGGTTCCTGCAAACTCTCTGGAAACGCTCTCACGTAGTCCCAAAGGCAGTCAACCTTCTACAAAAAAACCCAAAAAGCTATCTAGCTTTGTATTTTTGTTTTGCTCTGGTAACAGCATTGACACCTGAGCTAGGTCATTTCCAAAACTTAAAAAACAGAGGGTTGAGGTTCTCAAAGATCAGCTAGCTCAGCAAGCAGCTTCCTTTCGTACTTGAAGGTCCATCCCCCTTCTGCTGGCTCGACTGGCCAGACACTTGATGAGTTCAGGCTGAACCTAACTGAGGCTGCACCTCATCTCTGAGGCCTCCTGAAGACCGCGTGTCAGGGAGAGCAAGTCCACCCAGCCATCTCCTCACTATGACCCAGCAACAGGAGAAAGGCCTGAGGCCTCCCAGTTGGCCCTGAGAGGCCCTCGCCCTTGAAGGGAAAAGATATTTCTGGAGGTGGCAGATACTCTGGAGGAAATGGGGCAGAAAGGTGTCTGTGCACAAAGTGATGGAGACTGAGGACTCTTGGGGGACGTGCTGCAGACAAAGACCCCAGGGGAGAGGAGATGGCAGGGTGGAAGCCAGGGTCACTGTGTGTGAGAGCAAGAAGAGTTGGACGGGAACCCGATGCCGGACCTCTCGGACATGGAATCTAGTGTGGGCACCCAAGCAGGACACGAGAGCCGCTGTAGGTCCACCACTGTTTCCAGGCTCGGGCCTGTGTCAGTAATAACACAACACTCAGGCGCTGCCACGTTCCTGGCTTGCCTCTCCAGCCACTGCCTCCTTCAGTTCTCAGTACGAGGACACAGCATGGAGTTCTGATGGAGCAGAACTGAGAGAGACTGAAGTAGAGAGGGGTGGGGAATGCACCTGGGTCCCCTGGCCGGGTGGCAGTGGGGCCCGGGTGCGAGACCAGGGTCTGGGATGCTTGAGGCGGAGGTCTCTGCTTGACTGCACTGTAATCCCCATCTGCAGCCCAGCTGTGGAAGACTTTTCCTCCAGCAGCTGACCCGCAAGGCACCTTTGTCTCTGCCAGCAGAGGAGTCATTACACATCGCACACAAGTACCAGACACCATCCTGCACCCCTGGAATTGGTACAAATGTTATATCTCAATTAAAACTCTCAAACTGGACAGGTGCAGGCCCTGTGCAGCTCCCTGCCCTGCTCACTCTGTGTTTGCTGACTCTGGCTTGGTGAGCTCTGTCTCAGTCCTTCCCATTTCTCCATTGTACAAGGCCTAGCATGTTCATCCTACCCAACGCGCTCTCAGCTTTAGCACTAAATCCCGGGAAATTCCTCTTTGTAGGATAAGCCAGAGTAACTGCTCACCCTACCCACACACTCCATTTCAGTCCCTGGCCCTTCTTTCAACCTGATTTGGCTTCTTGTGTTGCTGGAAAACTTCATTTCTACCCATGCTGCACAGTAATACACTTGCAAAACTTCACAAAGACTATCTCAAGCTCTCTAATATCTGTAGAAACTCACACAGTACACCCGTACTTGTATGCATAGCTACAGTGTCGTGCATGTACCTGTGGTTTTCTTCTGCTGTTACTTAACACTTTTTCCTAGTGTGTTCAGGGACCCACATGAAGCCAGCACCATGCATCTCCTTGCTGAGCCAACTGTTGAGTGCCAGGCATTCTCTCATGGCACAGAAGAAGGAAGACTAGCCATACAGGAGGAAGTTCCCAGGATAACTGCCAGCTCTGCCCATTGCTAGTGCTCTGTTTTCTCGTGAAAACAAGCAGATGCTGATAATATTTTCCCTGCTCATCTCCCTGAGCTGCAACACAGTACAAAAGGAATCGTGAGTTTGCAAGTTCTGGATCACGTTTAAGTCCCTACCGCAAGACATGGTATCATAAAAGTGCCACTGTGAAAGATGGGCAAAGCAAAAAGAGACAACAAGCTTATTACCAAAAGAAAAATGTCACTTAACACTATGGCATGAATCCCTCCCAACATGTTTCTATACAGATGGAGATACATAGAAATTTAGGAAGATAACACATGCCCTTTGTGTCTTTCTAGTTCTTCTCAAACTCGTGTGGTCTTTTGAGGCTAACAAATACTACCTTACATTTTACATTTTAATGGGTGACAATCGCCCTGGGTTCTGGATTGTGAAAGTAGCATGACATACCAGTAGCATAATTTGAAGCATTTAGGTTATTGTATAATTTTCACCATAGAAGGAGTACTTCTAATTCCATTCTTGGTTATTTTCTTAGGATAACTTGTTAGACATGGAACTTGAGGTAAAAAACTAGAAGACACAAATCACAGCTTTGGAATATGCTGTCCAAATCTCCTCCTGGAGAGAGTAGCATTGTAAATTCACACCCCTAGTTCACATGAAGTTATTTCTCTATGCTCTAGGTGGCAAGCAGCATTACAGTTTCTCCTCGTTTGCCACTTCTGTAGAACAGATGAAGCATTATAGCTGCTGATTTAACAATATTGTCCTTTTCACTGAGGAGGAATCCTGGTTTCTGTTTTGGTTTTGAATGTGGTGGTTAATTGGGAGGTGTCAACTTCTCTAAAGCAGGACCCCCTGGAAGTGCTGGGTGTGTCTGTGGATGATTGACAGGTAGGCTAGCAACTGAGGGGGGAAGACCCACCCTGGATGTGGGAGGCACCAGCCAATGGGCTTACAGCCTAGATGGAATAAGAAGGGAAAGAAGGGAGTGCTGGCTTTTGGGGAAGAGCTTCAGTCTTCGCCTTGCCTCTGAACTCTGGTCTCCAGTTTCTCCACTCTTCCAACGTGGACTCTTACCAGGGACTTTACAGAGAGCTTCTAGGCCTTCAGCTTTTGCGTGCTTCTGGGTCCACTGACTCTCCAGGGTGGGGACAGCTATTGTGACCTCCCTCTCTGATCCTCTAAGCCTACCTAATAAATCCCTTTGTGGAGCTGTAAACACGTTTATATTGATCCGCTCCTCCAGAGAACCCTAATTCATGCACATAGTATCAAAAAGTGTAAAGGTCCTTCTGTCTGCTTTATTTTGCTCTACTTATGGTAAGATATGCAGCTTAACCCATCGTGCCAGTGTTCCCATGGAAATTCAAATATATTTTTCTAATGTGTGAGATTAATAAGTATCTATATCCCTCTCACAAGCTAGAAACTTTATCCTACTTCTACATCCCTCTGATTGCGCCATCCCCATCCTGAGTTCAGCTGATTATTTCCAACTTGTAGCTACTAAGCCCATAGACCCACAAGCCCAAATGAAATCCTCCTAGGCCAGATGAAGCTAACTATGGAGTGGACAGGAAAGGAGTCAACCAAACAAAATTAAGAAGACTTTATTGTCTCCTCATCTCATCTCCCCACAGAAAAGACCCCTGGCATCCCTAGGAAATGGAATGCAGGAAACAGCTGGGCACTCAGCACCTGCTTCTCACTTCTGCTGTAAGAACCTCAGTGCCCTTCTGAAGCTCGTCCCAGTCACTTCATCTTGGAAGGCAGAAATGTTTGGTGAGATCATGCAGTAGCCAGAGTGAATGGGAACCCTTTGCTCTGCTTCCAGATTCCCAGGACAGAGACTATAGTCAAACTACGTTGGACCCAAGCGATGTCTGTGTGGTGCGTGCATGTGGTGTGTGTGTGTGTGTAAGAGAGAGATAACTTCCCAGGGGAAACCCTCAGTAAAAGACACATCTGCCTCAGAGTGGAAAACAAATGCATGAAGACACAAGAAGCCAGTGTGTGGCCCATGCCCATGATACCAGCACTCTTGGAGGCAGAGGCAGGAGGATCCCAAGTTTGAACCCAGTCCAGGCAACTTATTGACTTAGCAAGACATTGTCTCAAAATGAAAATTGAAAACTGCCTTGAGGATGTAGCTCCATGTGAAGGCCCTGTGTTCAATCCCTAGTGCTGAAAAAAATGCAACAAAAAGTAAGTATGTGGTATGGAAATGAGATGAGGGTCAACAGTGCCGTGATTCTTACCTGCATGGAGTTTTCAAAATATGCTTGCCTAGCTAGGCTCTACCCGGACCTAAATCATAATCTCTGGGGCAGAGAAGAGGCTGAAAAATCCCACGGAAGGAAACACTTAGCCTCATGTCTCTCCATTTGCTAAATGCCTCTGGGATGAAGTTCGACCTTTCCCAGACAGGCCCATGTGGGCAGTGCCAAACCCACAAGTGTGAGGACCGGGACTGGAAGGGGAAGAAGCACGGAGATACCTACGCCTGAGCTTTGTTGTGGATGTTGGCTTCCATCCAGAGCCTTTGCACTGATTTGCATCTGTAGCCCTCCTATTTATTTATTTACTTATTTATTGAGATAGGGTCTCACCAAGTCACTTAATTGACCATGCTGGGTTCAAAGTTGCAATCCTCCTGCCTCAGCCTCCTGGAGAACGGGGATTATAGGTATGTGCCAGGGTGCCTGGCCATTCTGGTGTGGGTTTTGCTTTGTTTTGTTTTGCAGTGCTGGGGACTGAGCAAGTGACTGGCAAGCGCTGCGTCACCTAGCTGCCTCCTCAGCTCTCCCATACTGCTGTAGAAGGGAAATGAGGTTGGAAAAAATACAAATGTTGTGGGGATGCAAAATTGCTCCAGGAAGGAGATGAGTGTCCCTATATTTTACTATCCAAATGTTGTAGGCTCTAAGAGCTCTCCTGGATCAGAACAGTCTTCTGCTCCTGGTTCCAGTCCGTCAGTCAGGCCCGAGGGAGTGGAAGGTAGTGGAGTACGGCTCCCTTCGCCTCAGCACATGTCGTGTGGCTGGGGCAGGACTGGGGCTTTGATGACAAGAGAAGCCTTGGGATTCCTCCCCTCTGTTCTTCAGCCTTGTACCTTCCACCACCTGCCTAGTACTGTTTTAAAAGTGGCCCTGTAGTCCCTAGATCTGATTTGGCACCATCCACAGTTCTTGACCCAATCTCATCCCTGGTCTAAGCCTGGCCGTCTTGCCCTTTTTTCACTGTTTTTAGCAGCACAGCACGAACGTCCCCGAGCTCATTACCCACACAAACACCAGGGTCCCAGGCGCCCTTCCCACCACCCAGCGCCAAGTCTGTATTCACCTCGCCTTTCCTTCCCATTGCAGGTTCTGGCTCATCTGTGTGCCTTTCTCATAAACATTTAAACACTTTAGTGAGGTTTAACTTTGGGAAAGGATGACATACTGTTTCTAGTCTCTGGATGTGCTATTTTTACTTAGATGATGTTGCTAAGGGGAGAAAGGGTAACTTGTCAGTGCAGGAGACAGGCTGCCACCATTTTAATCAGTGATCAAAGTGGATCTCATCAGCTCTGGGACAAACACAATCAGGTGCTCAATAGGATGCAGAGGGAAGAACAGAGCATGGCTTCTGGGCTGTGCTTGACACAGAGAAACAACCATCAGACACGTTGTTACCGAGGGACGCCCGATGAATCTCCAGCAGTCTTCTCCAGCTATGCAGAAGGCACACAAAGTCAAAGGAAAGGCAAAGAATGGTTGCCAACGAGGAAGACTAAAAAGATATGCCAAGCAAACACCGAGTCTGATTCTCGAGTAGACCTTTCTGCCCCGAAAGGTATTTTGACACAACTGATGAAACTTACATGAGAGGGCTGGGGATTTAGCTTTGCAAGAGCAAGGACCCGATTGTATCCCCAGTACCAAAAAACAAAACAAAAACAAACCTTACATGAGGTTTGGGGGTGCAAAGTAGTTAAATGTTAATGTAATTTTCTGACATTGATGGTTGCATTAGAATCATGTAAGAAAATGCTCTTGTATGTGGAAATTGGGCCCTGAAGTATCCGTGGGTGATAAGAGAGCAGATTGCCAACTTGAATCAGGTGGAAAATAAAGGTATTTGGACGATACTCACAGCTTTTCTGTAAATTTGAGACGGTTTCCATATAAATGAGATTAAAGTCGGCAAACACAAAAGTACGCTGCCGAGATTCGCCAGAGTCCCACATAACGTTGTCGTTCCCACCCTCTGACCGTGCTCAGCAGCGTTCACATAGTCACTCTCTCCTCGGTGGACTTCTGAGCTCTTCCCTTCCTGCTGCTGTGCCCGGGGCTGCTGTGCGCACCAAGCTGGGTACCTCCTTGCACACTTCTGAGGCGTTTATCATGGCTACTGCCCTAGAGTGTGATCACCAGGGCGGGCACTGTAAATGCGACGCCTTCACACGCTGCATGTCCTTTCTCTCACGATTCTAGAGGCCAGCGCCAGCGTCCCTGTGCTGTGTGGTTGCTTCCCTCCTGATCCTGAGGTTCTGGAGTACCGATTTCTCTTCCCTTCTCTACATCGCACGGCTCTGTGTACTCTTTGGTGCGTGGATCCTTCCTTGATCTCTGAAGTGCGTCCCTCCCAACCCGCCAGCCCCGGCTCCCATCTCCCTGTCTCTGACTCCTGCGTGCTCCTCTCCCAAGGGCTCCCAATCTTAGTGCTGCACCCAGATGATCCAGCACAACCCCACAAGGGACAGGCCCCCCGCCATAAAAGGTAGCTCTCATACACTGTGGATTGGGAAACCAACATATTTGGGCGGTTACTATCCAGCCTACTGCACGAGGAATATGGGTGTTTCCATCTATTTGAAGTGCTACCAGCAAGGATTGTCTTCTCGGAGGTATCACGAGCCTACTTTAAATTCTAAGAACTCTGAGAAGGGGTGAAGTCAGCCCTATCTGTGTGGGATACAGGAAGCTCTCGGAGCAATCTCTCATGCCTCCTGTTTGCTGTACTCCTCACAATTCCATGTGAGGTCGGTTGGGCAGATAGGACTAGATTGCATCATGAGAAATGGTTGATGTTGGATTAGAGTTGCAAAGATATCATATTTTCTAAAGTCCCACCATAGCACCGCTTAATAGAGGAAGAAGCGGGTCTAAGAGATTGAGTGACACTGCGCCTAGGTGATGTGACTGGTAAGCATCGGAGAAAGTTGAGGCCAGGCTTGAAACACTCCTCCCAGGTCACATGGCCTGGTGGTCAGCACTCAGTGACCACATTATCTCCTGATGAGCCAGGACGTGAGGAGCGGAAAGGAAGGAAGGAGAACCATCCATAGCTATAAGTCAGACTGAGGAAACTCCGCAGCTACACTTCCGCCCCCTGAGGCAGGCGGGGCTGGAGGACCAGGGAAGACGGAGCAGGTGGGGGTCTGGATCCTGTCCTGTTCCCCTGTGCTGGGCCGCTGTGAGAGGTGAGCTCAGGCCAGGTCCCTGCTGTACCTCAGCTGCATCTGAACACACCAGACAGCAGAGCTTGGCTTCAGGCGCAGTGACAAGGTGGCCCCAGTGCTGGCAAGAACCTGAAAGAGACTGGCGGGAGTTCTGCTGCGATGGGAAGGTGGGTGTCAAGATCACCCAGGGCCAGGAGATGGGGGTGTGGGCATCAGTAAGACCCATATACGTGCACAGGTGGCATGGGGTCTGCCACACGAAAGAGACGAGGGAGACACTGCCAGGAGCACACTCTCTCCAGCCCTCGGGAAACCAGGAGGAAATTCAGGACAGAGTAAATGGCGCTGCCTGGACCAGAGGCCATGAAGCTCAGAGCCAGCGAGCCCCGGACACCCACAGAATCAGGTCTGATCACAGATTCCCTCAGCCTCGGTAAGTTCTGTTCCCTCTCTGCTCACCTGTTTCCTCATCTTCCACATGTAGGAACTGAATCTTTTGATCTTGCAGCAATCCTGCAGCCCTAGAATTCTATGCAGAATGGGACCACGACCACATCAGTTTTCCCACAGATAAAAGCACGGTCCCCCTCCTCCCCGTCTGCTCACAGCCATGGCTTGCTCTTGGGAGTGCTATCTCCCTTTCCGGGACACGGGACACGAGGGACGGAATGCACCAGGCTGAGGGGGTTCCCATGGCACCCCGCAGACCACTGGTTTGGGGAGATTCCCTGCAAAAAAGGCTCCGACTCAGCAGAAAACAAAGATGAAATATCTAGAAATAAATTTAGCAACAAATACATGAAATCTGTGTGGTGAAAAGTTAAAGCCTTTTCTGAGGGATTAAAAAAGACTGAAATAGGTGAGAAAGCATCACCTATCATTAGAAAGCAAACCGCAACCTCAAAAATATGTCAGTTCTTGGTAGGCAATTTATAAGATTTAATCCCAAAAATATACCAACTGCTTTCTTTTTCTCTTCCTTCATCCTTTCTTCCTTTCTTTCTCCAGTCCTTCCATCCCTCCCTTCCTCCTTATTTCTTTTGTAAACAGATAACCAGGTTCTAAAACTTATTTGGAAAAAATATACATCCAGGAAAACTCTGAAAATGAACATGTACAAGGAAACCAGAACTACCAGATATAAAAACATGCTGCAGTGCCTTAATAATAAAACAATGTATATGTACTCTTGACACATGAATGGAAAATGATCCATGTAAAAATCAAAAGTTTGAAAATAGTGTACCTCAACTTATTGGGCACAAGATGAATTATTCAAAATTATGTTTAGTAAAACTGATTGACCATCTGGGAGAAAAAGATGTGTAAACCACACTTTACCTATATAAATTTCAAAAGAATCAGCTGCTTAAATGTAGAAATGGAAAAAGAAAAGCACTGAAAGAGTGGCAGGAGAATTCTCCTATAATTTCACAGTAGCAAATGATTTCCACCTATCACTTAAAAAACCAAAAAGCCTAAAAATAAGCTTGATTGCATTTTTAAATTTTGGGATGGCAAAATAAAAAAACAATAAAAAGCAAGCTGGAAATGCAGTTCACTGGTAGAGTGCGTGCCTAGTATGTAAGGGCCTTAGGTTTGAGCTCTGGTACCACAAAAGGCGTACCAGGGGCAGATTTGGGAAAATGTTGTCCAATCATAACAAAGGCTAATTTCTCTAATGCATTAAAAGAACCCGTACAAGTCAATAAAAAGAAAATCACTAACCCTATATGAAAAAGGCAAAGTTCATGTTGAGTTCACAGGAAAAGATACACAAATGACTCTTAAACATGTGAAAGAATATCCAGCCTCATTAAAATAAGAAAGGCCGAGTCGTGGCCACAGTGAAGAAATGGTCTTCTCCTACCCTTTCTGCAGAGCTCTGCCTGTTTGACACAGCATTCTCACACCCTGGATGCAGGTACCTTATGCGAGCATTCATTGCACATCTTGGAGTTTTTCATGCAAAAATATGCATCTGTAAGACTATTTACTGCAGCAATCCTAACAGCTTAAAATTGGGAACAAAAATAAATGTTCCTAAAAGACGGGACTTGCACTTGGAGGAAATGGCATATGATGGGTGATGGCATCATTGAAAAATATGTTTTTATGTAGTTACATAAAGGAAATGTTTGATGAGAGAACAACTAGTGTTTGTAATATGCTGCTGTTTGTTTAGAAACAGAAAGATAAAGCTATTCGTGTTACATGCATAAAATATTTCTGAAATCAAATACAAAAATGTTGCTCATGATGAGATGAATTGGATGAAGAAGAGAAGAGTTTTGAGTGCATAATCTTTCATATATTTTGAATTTTGAAAAGGGTGACCACATAGCCTATTTCAAAAGCATAAGCATCGCTTCAGAATCATCTGAGGCAGTGAACGCCATGAAGAGGAAGGCTCTGAGAAGTCCCACGGTGAACCATTTATTTAGCCCAGCGCTTCCAGTCCTATTTGAACTTGAAACTGTTTTCCTGCTTGAGACCTGTTCTCATCCCACAGAGCTCTCTGTGGTGGGAAGCCCCGGCCCAGTGCCTCACAATGCCAGGGCAGCCCCCAGACCCAGGCTCGGGATGGAGCCCCGTGCAGGGGACCCTGCTCTGGGGGGCTGACCTCGGGCAGAACCCTGTAAAGCGAATCAACTGCAGTCCCATCTTAGCCCGAGTAATGTGGGGTAAATATCTTTCCTCTTTGAATTCCCTCTTTGCCCACACAGGTTCAAATTCTCAGCTGCTTTGTTTGTAAAGATATTAAATGTGCATTTGATGAGAAGAATGTGGATCTAGCCTCAGGTCACTATAAGTATTGCTAAACAATAAATATAACGTGACCGTGTAAGATAAAGTCCCTTTTATTTTTATATGATAACCCCAAAAGGGGGCAAAGAAGCATCTCGTATTTCTGAGACTATCTCTGTATTGACCTTGTCTGTAGGACAAGACTTTTGTAACATTTATACACTCAACACCCCCCTGGCTACTGAACTTGACCCGAGGAGCTCATCCTTTCTGGAGCAGACCCTAGCTGGTCCCTCTTTGATGCTATTTGAGTTGACTTCCAAAGGGACATGATTTCCCCTGAAGTGGAAAAGTCTGCTGCAGGATTAGCAATCCCCACAGCTTTCCCGGCCTTCAGTGCGAGCAGAGGTCAGCACCAGGCAGAGGCGCAGCCAGCTATGTCAGGACTCTTCCTGTCCAAGACAGTTAGCCTTAGACCTACAAGAGTACTAACAGTAAAAGTCTTACCACAAGGGAAGCAGTTAAATGAGCACCGGGGGTAATAGGGGTAACTAGAAAGTAGGGCCAGGTGACTACCTCACCCCTGGGTCTGTCTGTGATCATCAGTGAGAATTGGGAGAGGCAACTACAGAAGAATGGGCTGCTTCCATCTAGGGTTCGAGCACAAAAGGCCACTGCACGTGGTGATAAGGGGCCATGGCAGGAGCCCAATGAAGGGGTCCCGATTTTGCCACAGAGCTCAGAGATCATAGGAGAGCTGGAGGTCTGGTCTTCCAGGCCACAGGTACTTGAACACGTTCTGTTTCTCTGCTAGTCTGGGCGACCCCAGGGGAGGAAGGCAGCTAAGTGTGTGCAGCTCAAGGTACAGAGCGGAGTCCCTCATACTTGAGACTAGATGAGGCTGCCAGTGGCCAAGAAGAACAAATGTTCAATGTATCGCCCTCCAGAGCACTACCAGTAGGAAGGAGTGAAGTGAAAAGCAGTAGAAGCCGGAGGAGCAAGCTCACCTGAGCGGCGGATATCAGAGCGATGAGGCAGAGATGCAGGAGCCAGGCGACGGCACAGAGGCAGGAAACGGAGGGCGGAAAGCTTGAAGCCTATGCCGAGCATCATCCTGGACAAACTCGTTAGTGAGAGGAAGCCCACCCGCCCCTGGACCGCATTTCCTCCAAAAGCATTGCACTCATTTCTCCTCAAAGAGGTCCTGTGCTGCCCACTCTCCTCAGGGTGAACTTTGGAGTCAGACGGGCATCCGCTCCAATTCTCACTCTGCCACTCGGCAGCTCCTGACCCTGGATAAATTCCATTATGTTTAGGTGTCATTTCTCATCCGTAGGGCAGAGTCCAGTCTGGGCTTGAGCTGCCCCCGCTGGGCATCTGCACAATCCCAGTCCATCTTCAGAAGCAAACAGGGGATAAGGACTTCTGCCTCCTTATAGACCAGGAGACTGTCCAAGGCAGACCAAGAACTCACCCCAGGGTGAGTGGCGGAGCCTTGGCTTTCACAGCCAGGTGGAGTCCATGGAGCCAGGTGGCTTCAGTGCGGTTTGCCTTCCACAGCTCTGCCCTTTACACGGTCCACTGCGATGTCGGAAGGACACGCATTGTGCTGTTTCTCTCCCTCTTTCCCGGAATGTCCTTGCCTTTGTCCTTAAGGTGCGCCTGTAATGCTGTCTCCTTCCCCATGCCCCATGTGGTCACACGGTATAGCACCAGTCAGGACCGGATTTCCTGTCCCGTGGCCAGGCCCATCTTACAGCTTTTCCCGTGCCCGCTCTTTCCTCTTCATGCATGCTGCTTTCTTGAAGAGCATGGAGATTTCTGCCTGTGTTTTCTAGCGCCGGAGCCCGCCTGCTGCTTGTACATCATGGATAAACTGAATTGGTTTAGTTCATCCTCATCTTGGGACTGAGACCTGTGAAGAGAGGACCTGGAACCTCTCCAGCTGCCTGACATGGGACAGTGGCCCCTGGGGAACCCAATTCTCTGGGTTTTCTGCCTGAGACCCAGTGACAGATACCCTCACTTGTTCTCTGCCTCTGGGTTTCATGGCTTCAACACCCCAGTAATAATTAACAACCTAGATGATTGTGTCTGGTAGCTAATTGACCGTAACACAGGCTGCCAGCCTCTGGGGCAGCATGTATGCTCCTGGTAATTACTCACCCTCACCCTAGCCTGGCTACTGGCTGTGTCAAACTGCAGAGCCATTAGGCATTTTCTGAGTGTGTTTCCTTGTCTGGCTTGGGGAGGTGGAAAAATCCCATTCCTGTAGGCTCTCGGAACCATACTGATTCCATGGGAAATCAGCACAGCAGTAGGCGGTGTGGGAGATGCTGTGGGGCCAAGCAGGATGAAGCAGCAGTCATCCGTCCCCTGGCATCTGTAGCTAAGTTGGAGGAAAGAGGAGGTTGAGAGTAAACACCATTTGATCCACAGCACGTGAAAGGTACGAGTCCACCCCTATGAAATAGAGTGTGCACTCTTACGGATAAGTGGGGAAATTAGCAGCATGCGGTCAAGGAGGCATAAGGTAGTAGACTGCGTGATCTCAAATACACGATTCCCTTCCCCCACACAGTAGCCACCAAAGCAGAATCTCTCGAGAGACACAAATCTCTGTGTTAGATAAATTCTGGGGCCAAATTTGATTCGATGGTTACACAGCACTCATTCCATGCTCTGGAAGCTCTGGCCCCCTGTTGCAGTCAGGGTTTGCAAGGGAATAGATTTAATACAGGACACATAATTTATATGATTATTTTATAGTAGTCTCCCAAAAAGTCAAATGCAAAGGAATGTAAGAGATTAGCTGCGCAGTAGAGACTCGGAGAATCCAGCTGAGGGCCTGCATCCCATAGCATTGTCCCACACAAATCCAGCTGAAGGCCTAGACTCCAAGGCAGTGTCCTTCTCGAGTCCAGCCTCTGGAGCCCACAGCAGTGTCTCATGCTTGTTTGTACTGAGGATCTGCACTTGGAAGGCCCGTAGGCCAGTGGTGGAAGCCAGAAAACCTGCGCCGGTGGGATGAAGGATCTGTGCCACCAGGCTGAGGCATCTACACTGGGCCAGGAAGTGACGCTCACGGTGAAGATCAGAGCTCCCCTGAGGAGAACAGCAGCCATTCCCAGGGACATCAAGCACTACCACCCCCAGCTCCTCCAGTGAGAACAGCCAATTTTGCATCTGGAAAACCATCCACAGCAAACTTCTCCTAGAAAATCAACAGCCAGCGGTCTTCCCCTTCAGTTCTCTTTCTATGCTGTTGGTAACAATCCTCAGCTGTGTCCTCCAGGCCTAGACCACGCTGATCCAGTTCAGCTGGATGCTCCAAGGTGCCCGTTCGTTCACCCACCATACCCCCTTCTCCATGGATGGCTCCCTCCTGCGCCCTGAGCCGTGTAGCCCCTTCTTGTGCCCAGCGGGTATCAAGCTCAAGCTGAGTCCCTTTGGATTTGAAAGTCAGAAGTTTTAGTTGATTAGGACAGAGCTGCACCTGGAGGGTGCACTGAACTCTGAGGCCAAGGAGCCATCTGGTAGCTGTGCACAGCGAGGAAGGGAGATCACTTCTTTTCCTGAAGACAGTCACTGGTACCTGTATTTTATGAGACAGGCTTTTTGCACTAAGTTTCCTGAGAATCCTGATTTCTTTGTAAGGTGCCTCCATTAATTATACTTGCCTGTGTGTATTTCCTTTCTTTAGGCAGTGTAGCTTATGGGTGAGGGTACTTAAAATCGGAGAGGCCAGCTATTCAATCCTTCCACAAAGCAGGATCTAGCCCTCTACACCGTGTGAAATTTCTTAGCACTATGTTAAGCAAAATAGATGTCCCAAAAGTCCCCTGGGCTTGCACCTTCTGAGACAGAAACTTCAGGCCTGCAGCCTTGAATGCTCTATTGGAAATTCCTTGTGATAAGGGGCTCAAATCTTTCTTCCTACAATGTTGTCATTGTGTCTCTCTCTGTAACCAGCAGACTGACTCCTTTCACCTTAATAGTAAGCAAATATTAACACAATTCTCTGAATGTCCCCTTTCATCTTTTTTCTTTGAGCTGAATATCTATTCCTTCTGTGCCCTTTACACGAGACCCTTCATCATTCTTTTCCCTCTAATCTGCCAGTGTTCCTTTTAAAGTATAATGTTCAAAATTAGACAGGGATTCCAAGGAATACGAACATCCCTGCAGTCTTAGGAGGCAAGATAAAATTGCAGGTCCAGAAGTGGTGTACTGCCTTTAAATGTTTATTGCCTTTGCCAACAACCCAGATAGATATTATTCCTGTCACACAACACAGAGTAGGGAAAATAAATATTGGAATTGATGTATGTCTTGTCCAAAGTCATACTGATAAAAAGAAGTGAAGCTAGGTTGTTAGCTTTGTATTTTCCTCCCCCAAATTCCTATGTTGGCATATCCTTAGTACCTCAGAATGTTGACCGTATTTTGAGATCCACACTTAAAAGAGGAAATAAAGGTTCAGTGAGGTCATTTGAATGGGCCCCAATCCAATACGGCGGTGCCCTTAGAACAAGAGGGAAGTCAGACCCACTGGTGTGAGGATGGAGGAGAAAGTCTGCCCTCTATAAGCCATGGAGAGACACCGAAGAAACCAGCACTGTGGACGCCTGGATCTTGGACTTCTAGAGCCCATCCTTAAGCCACTGTTCAGTGCTGCTCTCGGTAACTCTTTCTCCTTGTTACTTTAGTGGCCTAAACTAAAGAAAGGTCTTTGGTCTCCCTGAGTCTCAGCTTCCATAGATCTTTTGCAAAAGTGAAGGAGACCTAGAAGGGAGGAATGGGAGAGGAAACGGAGGGGAAGAAGACATAAAAAGAGTTGAGCTATGTTATGTACACATACCAAGTCCTTGAGGTGAATGTAATCACTACGTGCTGCAAACATGTACTAATGAAAATTAAAAATATATATGTATATATATATATGTATGTATGAGAAACCACAGCTACATGTTGTGAGACAGTACCTAAAGCCATATAAAGTATGTAAAATGTACACTAATATTCAAAAGATGAGGGTTCTCTGATCCTCTATCTATCCCTCCCTCTGTCCCTCCATGACCCAGTAGGTCTTTTCAAATTTCTTTCTGTGCTTGGAGGAACACTCCTGATGAGACAGGCACAGATCTAGCACAGCCTGACTGGGCTCTGGCTTCTCAGGCACTTGTGTCTTGCTTAGGCTTCCTAGAATTTTCAGCATCACCCTTCCTTCCTCTCACCAGCACTGGAGTGGCCCCAAGGCTTACTTTGGTGGAAAGTTTCTTCCAGTTCCAAAGGGTGTGTTTGTGTATTTACTGCCTAGCCATTTAGAAGGAAAACGTCTGAAATGACTGGAATGCTCTTTAAAAACACTCACAATTCTTACTTGTCTGATCAAATGTTCTTATCCTGGGTCCACACCCAAGTCTTTCAAAGTGGTTTTAATGTTGGCAGTTTACAAAGGATCCCAGAGTCATTCATCGCTTCTGTTATGACTGTCTGGGCTTTGATGGGCGGTTGAGAGCAAAAACAACATTCTGGGCATACCGTTTGCTCCAGGTTAGGCCTCTCCGACCTGGTCACAGAGCTCGCTGGCAGCAGATTAACATGACCACATCACAGATACAAGTGTACTAAGAAGTGCCTCACTTCCTCCAAGCAGTGTTCAGAAGACCTGGGTTCCAGCGCCCCCGTGACCCGTACTCGCTCAATGATCACTGGAATCAGGGGTCAGACCACAGGCCCTGGGCCTCAACTGCGCTTCTGCCTGAATCACAGGCAAGAGCATGTTCTGATTCAACTTCATTACAAAAGTGGACAGCAGGCTGGCCTCACAGGGCAAGTCACAGTCAGATGACACTTAAGTTACAGCGAACTGCATCTTCGTTGCAGTAAGTCTGTGAAAGCCCAGAAATGAACAGAAGAAAGAAGCAGGCCATGTAATACAGCCTTCAAAAAACAAGGACTCTAGAGCTGACCTGCTGGGTCGGGGGTGGGGGGGGACGTGAGCCAGTACTTGCCGACTTTCTGATCTGTAACGAGGGGTTGGTGTGGTACATTTCCTGCACAGTTAATGGGAACACTACATGAGGTGCTCTAGGTGACAACTGGAAACCTCTTCTCTCAGGTCAGGCTGCTCCTCCAAGATGCCACAGAGTGGTGACCACCACAGCAACTTTCACTTCTCGTGGTTCAGGGTGCTGGAAATCCAAGAGCTAGGGGTCGACGAGGGCACCCTTGCTGCTTTGTATCTTCTCGCTATCTCCTCACATGGTAGAGAGAGCAGGAGGAAGAGGGCTCTCCAGGGTCTCTTCTGCCCAAGGCATTGCCAGGTATCTCTCCGTCAGTAAAATGGCACACGTGACACAGGCTGCTTCCGGCAGGAGCACATGTCAGAGTAAGCAGCACAGGAGGCAGAGTCCGGGTCCCACAGCCCAAGCACTGCCCACCAGGCCCCACCTCCTAGAGTCCCCAGCATTTCCAGTCTGCACCTGGGGAACCAAGACCCAAGTCACAGTGGACCCTTGGGACACAGGCCAAACTCCAGCAGGCACTGAGGCCATGCACCACAGTGTCCCTATTCTTACCAGTGTCCCCGCCTCCCCCTGCACACGGGGACTAGGATGCACCACAGGGCCTGGAAGAGGAAGAGGACACAGCCTTCCACCCACTGCACCTGCTGAGCTCCGCGCTGACAGCTGCTGGGCACAGCACCCCTGAGGGCGAGCCTGTGTTCCAACACTAGGAAGCCAGAGTCTGCTGACTGCTGGGGTGGCAGAGGGAAGTGGCCTCACCTCTCTGTGTCAGCTGTGTCTGTAATAACAGTCCTCATCTTCTGGGGTAGTTGTGAGAATTGGATAAATGACAACATGCAAAATGCGTAGATAGCATCTGCATAGCATAATTATTTCAGATCCTACCTCTAAGATTATTATGGTGATTAATAAATCAATATCCCATAGCTTAAGGCAACCACTTTTAACACATTGAAACTTTTCCTTTTAGTATTTTATATAGCTGCGACCATACTCTAGTGTAGACACAATTTATTTTGACATTGTGTTACCATGTCCTGATTTTAATAAGAGCCTTTTTCTTAAAGATCATTTTATTTGGTCTGTAATCATCTATGGAATAAGTGTGCCTTCATTTCTTGTTTTGTTTTTGTTTTTTTGTTTTTTTTGCTAACCCTGATGTGGATAGCTCCTAGTTATTGTTCTTGTAAATAATATCTGTATAAATGTCTTTGGGAGGCACAAGTCTGCATATTTTTGGATCCCTTTTGTGGAGAGGATATAGTAGGGCAAAGGAATATGCATGCTTTTAAATTGTTGCGTCTCTGTGCTCAGGTTGTGTTCCAAAATGAATATGCCTGTTCACAGCATTTCCACAATACTCACATCCCCAGCACACATGGAAGTTTCCTTTTCTGTCCAGTGTGGCTTTCAAAACCTCTCGTTCTATCTGATCAGCTATTGTGAGAATGCAATTGTGTATGCAGACACCCGCTGGGTACTGTATCACTGAGTCGTAGTTTCTCTTCGGTGACAGAGTCTGATTAGTCCAGACAGAATCCCAAGGTAGGGATGACATCCTAAAACTGACCTTCTGCGAGGCAGCTGCACCTGCCCCCTCATCCAAATGGCCACACCTCTTGCGTGATGCAGGTGTGAGTGCATTTTGGTCCTGACCAGCCTCTCAGAGTAAACATGGTACACAGCTGTCAGCCAAGGCATCACGGGGCACTTCCCACACTGAGTGAACGGCCGTGGCTTGTTTGACCTCGGGCAAGTCAACTCTCTGAACTTTGTTTCCATGACATTTAGAATAGGGACATTTTATTAATCTTCTAGAATTCTTGAGAATCCTCAAAGAGATGATGCATGCCGAAGCACACATTAAACATCATCTAGCAAACGCCACATAGTAGGTGCTCAGTAACAGAGAATAAATTATAAGTACAAGGAGCACCTCGTCACGGCCTGTCACTTAGCAGTTGCTCAGAATTATCTGTGGTCCCTTTTTCTGGAGTGACTGTGTGTTGTTGACTCAGAACTTTGCTTATTTGTCAACTCTCCGAGGAAGCCTTTCTAGAACTTCCCTCCAACTCCCACCTCTCAGACCTGATGTCACTGAGTAGAGGCAGCAGTACATTTTATTAAACAATTTAGATTGTTTCTGAATTTAGGGAGATTTTCATTTCGTTACACATAATGTCATGATAACCATCTTTTGCATACAGCCTTCTCCACATTTACAGTGGTACCTCCATTCCCTGATGCTTTTGTTTGCAAACAATTTGGTTTATAAACAAAGGCATTTGGCAAAATTTTGATTCTTTTTTTGCCAATTCTGCATCAAGTGACAAACAGAACAACAGCCATCTTTTCCAAAGTTGTAGAACAAATTAAGCTTATGAAGTGAGGCACCACTGTATTTTTCTCCCCATCATTTAGGACAGAGTCCCCAAAGTAGAACTGCTGGCTTAATAGATATGTCCATTTTCAAAACTTTGGCTGTATTTTTCCCTATTGCTTTCCAGAAAGGTTGTGCCAGCTCTCACATGTACATGAGTTTGGTGCCTTCAATGTGGCATGACCTTAATATGTGTGTCTATACATACATAATCATTCAGGAGTACCAGCAACTCAGAGCATTCTTTTCCAATGTGTTTTCATCCACACAGTTGAGAGCCCTTGGAGTCAAATTTGTTAAAGTTTATTGAGCATAAGTGAGTAAACAGATTAGGAAGAAGAAAGGGAAGAAAAAAAGAAAGGAAATAAGGAAAGAAGGAAGGGAGGGAGGGAGGGAGCAAAAAAGACAGCAAGTATAAAGCAAGGGAGGAGGGAGAGAGAACCGTGGACGAGAGCGCAGAATGAGGAGACGAGCACGGGGAAGGAAGAGTTTCCAGCCCAGCTGTCTGGGCTTCTCCTCGAACAGAAAGACACGCATACTCACAAGGAAATAAACTGCAACCAATACATTTTAAAGGGAGCCTGTTGTGCTTATTTCTTGATGCTCTCAGGTGTTGCGGCAGACCCTGCAGTGGAGTAAATTATTCAGCACCCCTGGGTCCGCTCTGGAACCGTGGCTGCTTCTTGGGCCTCGCTCTCTTCCCACTTCGAGCCCGCCCTGTGGGTCACTGGAGATCCTCCCGAGGAGATCTTGGAGGCTGCCAGGCCCTACTCTGCAGAAACTACCACGTTTTAAAACCCTTATCATGTGTTAGGCACTACTGCCACCCCCAAAAGACAGGCCTTGTGGATGCGGGCAGGCAGCCCTCATGAAACACCACGCCCACTTCTCCCAGTACCTGTCCCAAGCGCACACCTGCTGGCCTCCCATTCCCTCCCATCGGATCCGCCCCCCGGCGAAGCCCTAGCTTCTTCCTGCCCATGCCCCTCTGGGTTTGGTGATCCGTTAGCAGTCAGTTGGGTGACATGAGCCAGTTCCACATCTTGCGCTGGTCCGCTCTCGATGGCCTGGTCCCCGGGCCTCTGTGGGGACAGTGGACAGTCGTACATGCTCTGTATTTGCTAAATGTGAACACAGTACAGAGGCAGCATGGCTGTCCTTCCTGTGAGGTTTGTCAGGAGTCTCCATTCCTATGCTGAGTGGTGTAAGCACTCCGGCTGCCTTCCTGGAAACAGAGCCTCCCTGCATGCCGGGAGGAGGGAGGAGTGCTTTTAAACCCATCTTTAATTAGGCAATTATGACAATTAAATATTTGAGACTCAGGGATCCTAATCCTATTTGATTTCTACTTTAATTTTCTGGCAGCGTACATCTCTGTTCTCATTGTCTTCTCTCCCTTCAATCTGTGTGGAGTTCCTGGCTGGGTAACTGCTGCTCTGGAAGGCCCTGTCCTGTCAGAGTCACAGCAGCCCATGTGAAGGGAGCCTCACAGCTGCACTGAGAGGCGGGTGTGAAGAGTGGAGAACGGCAGCTTTCTCGTTATGTTCTCTTAGAAACAACGACAGTAAAGGGGGCACGGGACAGGAAGGCTCCAACAGACCCCATCAGGGCTAGAGCACTGGGTTTCCTGTCAGGATCCTAACACCAAGATGGCGCTAGAAGAGGCCAAGGGGAAAAGACACGGCGGCGATGCCTCCCCAGCCCCCACCCAGTGCTGGCCACTTTGAGGACACAACTATCTGGTCATTGCCATAACCCAGAGAGGCCCCCGTCATTGCTCTTACTCCACAGTTAGGTCTGCCCCATTACACGGTCCAGGGCACGCCAGTCTAGGAGCGACCGAGTTCTGATCTGGCTGCTCCTGGGCCCATTGTCTGCATCCCCCAGCTCCACTGCTCTTGATTTCAGCAGCTATGGACCTCTGCAGACTGAGCTTCCTCCTCTGTAGACCAGGAGGGGGAAGAACCTTCCACGTGAGGGTGAAAGGAGGATGTGAAATACTGAGCACCGGGGACACCGTAGCTTCAGAATCTAAATCCCCACTCAGACTCCTTTATCACAACAGCAGCTGGCCCTCCGTGGGCACCAGGAAGGCCAGGAAGCAGCAGCATGCCCTGCAGGAGCCTGGCAGAGGCCGAACCGGTGACCACGCCCTGCAGGCTCCGGCGCTCGGCTCCCTTCCTGGCACAGCCTCTGCTGGCACTGGCAGGAGCAAGGTGGCAGCACGTGTAGTCTGACGTCGAGCGGAAAACTCTGGGTCTCCAACAGGTCACCGAGCAGGCACTTGGGCATGGACGTGGGGCGAGGCCAAGGTGAAGTGAGCTTTAGGGCTCAAGAAGACGTTTGGTTCCAGACGTTCGAGTCCCTAGTTTGGGGCTTTGCTGTCCTTGCTGAGTGGCCACCGCTCGCCTTCCAGGTCTCAGCCAGGGGCAGAGGCCAGAGCTATAGGTGTGACAGGGTCACTGTCCTCAGAGAGCTGCAGGGTGTGAGGCGGCCGGGCGGGGCCCTTTGAAGACAAAGCCCCTGCAATGCACTGAGACCAGTGACTTTCGTGGACCTGTGGACAGCGAAGGCTTCAGGGAGAATGGGAGAGGAGCCATGGCGAAGTCACCAGCAATGTGCTGCTGGGGCCGGGACGTTACGTCGGGTACTGATGAGACAGCTGCGCAGGGCTCCAAGTCGGCCCCTCCACTGCCAGGGAGCCAAAGCTGGGCAGGACAGAGGCCCAGGAAGGTGGCTGTGGGCTCCCAGGTGACCCTTGGTCCCCACCCTCCTCTGCGACTTCAGGACAAATGTACCTATTGGCTGAGCCCCATCCCCTTACAAAGTCTGTGGGGGAGGGGAGCCTTTGATCTCCACAGAGCTCCCCATCCTCATTGTGCCTGGGACCTGGAAAATATTTACCAACTCGTGGGACTGGCGGCTCCGTGTCAGGTCTTGCTCAGATCAAACATGGGCTGTGGGCTTTGTAAGTCACCATGCGGAGCGCCCAGAGAGCACAGAAGGCAGGCGTGAGGACATCAAAGCCGCTTCCCGTGTCCCCAAGCCACACGTGTCTTCTGGAGGAGAGGATGTAACACTAGCAAAGAGCGAGCGTGTGCGCACACACACACATATGCTCATGGGTTTCGGAGGCACAGGGCCCTGTACGGGGCCTCCTAGGACACCCCGACTCCAGGTGCCTCGTTTCATGGGCGCATGATATGCAAACGCTCTCAGAGCGATCCTGATTGCTCCGTGGCACTGGCTGCCCGGCAGATGAAGTCCATCTCGACCCCAGAGCCGAGCTCGCTCAGAGCAGCCCTGAAAGCCCAGCAGGCTCATTACGAGGCTATTACCTGCATCCGTGTGGAGATGTGTGCTCAGCCCAGGCGAGAGCCAGTGGAGCCTGTCTGTCTATCTGCCGCGGCCCACCCAGCATCCTTGGAGGAAACCAGCGGCGCTGCGTCTCCACACCGGAAATAGAGCCTGCCCTACCTACTCTCCTGCTGCCACAACTCAACTCTGCCCATAAATCCATGACCCTGGGACAAGAGCCTCAAGCTCAGCACCATGACCCCTGAGCTTTCCTCTCCCCTCCGCCAGGGGCTTGATGGGCCATTTCTTGGCTCCGCACCATCTGACTCAGACAGTCAGGATGCTGATCTCCATTCTAAATCGTCCACTCTGCAAACACTCCTAGGCAGCTTAAGAAATGTAGATTCATGGGCTCCAGACCTCATGGACCCAATTTTCCTGGGACAGGACCCAGGAAGAGATATTTTTCAAGTTCCCCAAGAGATACACATTTGTGAGCTAGGGTTTGGGACGTGAGAGTAACCCTAAAGGTCAGGTTCTCTCCACAAACATAGCTGTGTACATGCAATCTAGGGTAGGGATCACAGGGAGGGACTCCTCACAGCGAAGAAGTCTGGGGAGGTCAGGCCTCAGCTAGGAGACACCGAGTCAGAACCCTGGCAGCTCCACAAGGCTGAGGCCCGGGCCACCTGCCCGTGCTGAGCACCGATGACCCCACACCCCTCAAGGGTGCAGTGGAGGGACATGGTGGAGCCCATCCTGCCTCAGCTTTGCCTCTGCATCCTCCTTCAGGTGGCAGAGGCTCCCGGCTGGAGTGAACTGCCACTCGGCCTCATCCTACAGAGCGTCAATGCCGGACCTGCCCAGCTGCCCCACTTATCCTACAGAGAGAAACCAGACAGGGCTCGGGCCTGCTTCCTCCTGCTCTTTCCTACAGACGTTTGCTGCTCCCTGGTCTCACCTGGAGATTCTGCCTTGGCCCGGTTAATAGCACTTTGCCACACTCATCTGCATGCGTGGACGAGGAAACACACTCAGGGAGTGACCGCCCTCACAGTCACACAGCCTCTGCGATGCACTGACGGACCACCCACCCACGTCCGGAGGAGCAGGGAGGTCCCCACCGAGTCCGCCCAGGGCACACACAGGTCACAGGTGAGTAGCGCGGAGAGCTTGCTGGACAGCATGACCTCCCCACCACGGCGGCCCCGGGCCTGGCTCGGGGCCTCCTCAGCTGCCCAGTGTGGAGGGGCTAGGGCAGAGGTGAAGTTTGCTGGTAACCAGAGAGCCCTGCTGCACGGGGCCACGCGTGTCAACATGCTAATGTTTCACGGCGGCGACTCCAGCTCTCCCTTGCGCACACTCTCTGGGGGCTGTCGCTGCAAGGTGATACCTGCCTGCTGTCCTGCGATTAGTTTACAGCTGCACCAGCCTCTCCTCTCTGGTTTCTGTTTCCTCCCGACTCCTGGCAGGTGGCATGGGGGCAGGGGTGTGAGGACAGAGGGATAAACCTGAGTCATTCGTAGGGAGACGGATGCACCTCGAGACCGCAATGCTAAGTGAAAAAACAATGAGACACATGAGCTTTAATTGCACATGGATCCTAGGAAAACACACAGTGTGCACACAGAGCAAAATGGGAGATTCAGGGGATGGATCTTTTGTAAAAGGGAAGGGGACCGAGAGATGGAGGGGGAAGACACGTGCCGTGCGTGGGCCAACTCCCCAGCAGGAACTCACTGTTACCTGTGCAAATACACCGGGAAACACAAAAATGAAAGGAACAAAGGAAGGTGAAAAGAATCACCACTTCCTCTTCACACCCCCAACCTCTCCAGCCTGGGCTCTCTGTGGGGACAGAGGGCCTGATGCTGCAGGCCTGGTAGATGGGCAGCAAAGATCCACCCCACGCCTATGCCTTGCCAGGCCTTGTGGCCCTTGAGGTCCAGCAGCCTGGCTTGGACCACACACCCCCCAGAAATGTCAGGATCCGGTGCAGGCCAGAGGGACCCTCCGGCTCGGTGATCTCCTTTTCAGGGGTGCTGGGAGACCCTCTTCCACAGTCGGAGGCTGAGAAGACAGCTTCTTCTGGCCTAGCCAGGCCTGTCTGACACCCAGGCGGCCCCCAGTCATCCCGACCTTGCAATCCTGGGGAGGGTGGACGAGAACAGTAAGGGCCATGTGGTTGGGCATTTATCAAAAAGAGTAACCCGGATAAATTTGTTTCTTTCGGGATGATGCAAGATGTGGTGAAATAAAAATAAATAGTGGTTGTTTAGAAAAAGAAAATTAAATAGTGAGGACCATGTATGAGAATATGGCAAAAGAAAAATTGAGAAAATACCCAGCAGACGAGTGAAGTCAGGAAAAGCACATTGCGGGCTGAGAGATGTGAACTGCGTGCCTCGTGTCCTGTCCCACTGTTTACCAGCTGCCCCACTCAGAAAGTCTAACCCTGTTTGCTCCTCTGCAGAGCAGGGATAATAGCAGGATTACTGGGAGTGAGGGCTGCACTGAAGGGAGGTCCCGTCCCGTCGGGCCCTAGACCTCTCTGCCAGGTGTCTGAGCGGCCTGGGCAGCACTGGGGCTGGGCGTGGTGGGTCTGGGACGCCAAGTTTGCCCTTGAGGTAACACGAGCTCGAGCTGGCTGTGAGCTGGGTTGGCCTGGTTGCCATGGAGCTGTTGGCAAGGAAAGCAGGCCATGGGTGCTGGTCAGAGCAGGGTGGGAACCAGGACCAGGGCTGTGGCCTCAGCACGGGGAGAAGGCGCGGGTCTGGACAGTGGTCTGGAGGCCGGGCAAGGGCTTGGCCGGGCTGGGGTGGAGGAGGTAGCAGTGGGCGGCAGTGGATCTGGAAATCCATACGGTCAGGGAGGGAGGGAGGGCCACGAGGAACGGGGCAGAGCAGGAAAACAAGGCTCCACCGAGACCATGGCTGGGGAGCCCTCGGGCTGGGGAGTGGACACTGGAAGGGCACAAAGTACAAGTAATTTTAGAAGACAAAAGTCAGACCATAAAGAAGAGATGGATCTTTTGCAAATAGGAAGGAAAGCAAGAGATGGAAAGAGAGGAAGGGAAGGGGAATGAAAGAATCATGAAGTGGAGAGTCCAGGAACCGACTCCCCAGGATGAATGCAGTCGCTGCCTACTGCAAGCAGGCACCAGTAAACACTCTCACAGCAGAGCTCTGAGGGCGGCCAGCCAGATGCCCAAGCGCTCGCCCTTTATCTGTCGCCGTGAGGGTAACCGTCACCCGCACCTGCTCTGCAGGACGAGCACAAGGGTTAAACGAGGCACACTCAGGCTGTTGGGCCCCTAGCCACACTCAGCCCAGGTCCAGGCCGAGCCCCTGAGGACTGTGAGAACGGTCCCCCGTTTGTCCGTGCACCCACTCTGAAGCTCCCCGGGCAAAGCACTTCCTAAAGCTGTGCAGCACAGGGCCAGGCAGAGCTGGCCTAGGCTCAGCTGTGACCCTTCCTTCTCGGACGGGAGCAGGCTTTACAAAGCGTCTACTCTACAGGTTTTGTTTTTTTTTCCTTTCTTTCTTTCTTACCAATTTTTGAGGCCAATTTAGAGAGTCAAGCTGTAATGAGGGCGATGAAGTGAGGATGTTATACGGTGTAGTGGATACAAGCGCTGTTCTGGAGCTAGACTGTGCAGGCTTCTGTCCTTTCTCTGCCACTAACGGTGCCCCCTGGGGAAAGCCTCCTACTCTCTCGTGCACCTCAGTTGTCTCATCTGTAAAACCGGAGCAATACTGGAGTCTGCCCTGCAGTGCTGCAGTGATGACCAGATGAATGAATCTCTGCGATACTTAGTACAGTGCCTAAAATACGGGAAGGGCTACATTAGCGTTAACTCTTCCTTTAACTGACTGCCGAGGCCACAAAGCCACGAGCCAAGCTCTCAGGGGAGCTCAGGGGTTAGGAAACCCCTGTGATCTCTAAAAAACCAAACAAGTGCTTTGGATGGGAGTTTGGCAAGGCGTTTTCTGCATGCCCCAGGTGGAACCAACACATGATTAGCACAATACAGCTGGGGTTTGGCCAGGGACCTGCGTGACCGCAGCTACATGAGCACAGGGAAGCCGATGGCCACGGCTGGTGCAGGGAGTAGGGTATTTGCATCATGTGTCCCAGTCTATGTTCACCCTACCTGACCCCGGAAACCGGCTAAAGGAAGCCAGGCCCTAATCAACCAGGAGAAGCCAGTAAGGGGCCCCCAGCCTCGGTTCCTGTTCTTGGTCTCCCCCTGCATTCTTGTCCTAATCTATCTGATTTCTAACTGTTTAGCTTTTTACTTTCTTGCTAGCTCTGCTCTTCCCTCTCAGGATTCAGCCTCTGCCGCTTTTGTTGAGGAACCACCTTTTTCTCACCAGCCAGCCTTGTTTGTGTGCTCTCTTTGTCCCTGGGGGTCAAGGTTGCCCAGGTCTACGCCCTCTCCCTGGGTGGAGACCAGTTGTCCATGCCTCACTATCACCCCACTCTGGATCAGGGAACTACGAACGACTTTGGAGAGTAGCCCGCCCCTGCCCGAGATGCCCACCCACACTAGCACCCTAGGGAGGCCAGATGTTCCCGGCAGCCCAGGCCTGGGTGAATCTACTCCTGGACATCAGTACTATGCCCGGGGCTCCCCATTGGAAAGACCCACAGGAACAGTCTCAGACTGCAGGGGGTGCCTCCCGGGCCTGCCGGTCAGCTCTGGGACCCCAGGGGTCTTGGCACCTCTCATCCCTCCAGGGGCCATTTCTACCAGTTGGTTGCTGCTGCCAGAAGGAATTGCCAAGCTCTGGTATCTCCCACAAGCGCCTCTTTGGGGCGAACACCTGGTATCCCAGGACTGGGAAGGGCATCTCAGGTCGCCCCAGCTGTGTGGAATGCAAAGCCTCATTACCTTTCAGGTGGGTTTTGAGCCTCTGGAAACACGCTCTGAGTTACCTGGGGCTGCCATCTCCCTACAGCCGCCCCGAGTGCCAGCTTCACTTCTCCTCTGGCCCTGGCTTTGCCACCAGCCCTCAGGGACCCAGGAGCTGTCCCAAGGTTGCTAACACGCCGCCCACCTGGCTCCCTCCCAAATTCCAGAGCTCCACCAGCAGAGCCAGAATGGGCGAATTGTTTTCTGTCTCCTACAGAAAGCAAAAGCTGTAGTTAGGCCCGTTCTCTGTGGCAGTTACAGCTTGTTTGACATTTGAGTTAGTGGTGCTGAAAAGAGGAAAACCAACCCTCGAGGAAGGAAAGCTGTCTCCGCGGCTAATTGACTGAATGACACCTCCCTCCGCCTCCCTCCTGCCCGGCCGCTGGGCAGCCTTGCTGGGCTGTTCGCCACGGATCATGGCTTCGGCGATCCACTGCAAGGCGCCTGAGGGGGCGCCGGGCTGCCAATCTGCAGCACGCTCGCCGTGGATACAGCGGCCACTCTGCCGCTCATGGTGAACACATTTATCCCCGTCTAAGTGCAGAGCTGGAGGCCTACGAGGGAGGTCTTTCAGTCCTCACCAGTCCCAACCTAGGCGCTGAGAAATGACAGGGAGAAACAATGGCTCTCGATGCTGTACCCTCTATTCTTCCTGGGGAACCTGAAGCCAGGGGATTTTGGGCCCAAATGATGGCCACTGTATGAACCTGTCCTCCAGTCCCTTCCCTGGGGGCAGCAGCACTCGGTCCTTTGTTCCGGCCACCCTGCTCAGGGCCATCCTGCGCTGATCTGCAGGCCACCCAGAAATTCCAGTAAAAAGGAAAGAAGTTACCTATCTTCTCAAACTCTGCCTCCACCCAAGAAAGAATCTTATTAAAACACAGGTTCGGATCAGTAGGCCTGGAATGGGCCTCAGTTTCTCCACTTCCAGCAGCTTCTCAGGGGGCCCTGGTTCTCAGCCCAACCCTCTCAGTCTCCAAAATCCACCCTGTCGTCAGAGACCCCTGGAGGGCTCAGGGTGCAAGACCCTAAATCAGTCTGGGGCTGAGCTGTGGGAGAGTTTTGTCTGAAGCTCTCTAGTAGATGAATACACACAAATTGTTTCTGGAAAGATGCACAAAGAAACAGAATGCCATTGTTTGGGGGAAGAGAATCTCAGAGACAGGAGGGGGTGGTAATTTGCTATATTCTGCTCTGAATTGTTTGCATTTTGTGAAGGGTGCCTATGGTACTATTTCAGAAGTATTAAAATAAGTTAAGAAACAACACCATGGGCGATCTTTAGGGTTACCAGGTGTTCCCAATCCCAAATTCCTATGCTGAAGATCTAACCCCCGGTACCCCTGAGAGGGGCTGCATTTGGGGATGGGCTGTGAAAGGAGTAATTGGGGTTCAATGAGAACAGAACCAACTTTGCTGCTACCCTGGTCTTGGACTTACTGCCTCCAGGACTGCACTGAGGTGGATTTCTGTCTTAAGCCACCAGGGATGCGAATCAGCTACCATTGCCCTGGCACACAGAAGCCCTGGCATCCCCATCCCTAGTTTAGCGGAGGAACCATCGACCTAGAGTAATCGAGACTGTATCTGTCAGATTACCAACCTGCCTACCTGCCAAGGAAAGATGTCATCTAAGTGATCACTAATTTCCTCGTATTCTGAAGCCGGCATTTCATTTATGGATCGAAAGAGCTAGAAAAGGGAAGTGATGTTTAAGCGCTAGTTACCATGTATTGTTGCCTGATGAGTTTTTCACTTCTTAAAGCATGAAGCCCTTTCTAAATACAAACTCTTGTGGACGAATCCCATCTACAAATAAGTGGAGTGGAATAAAGCTACTCTGATGAAAACAACTAATGCTCCAATCTGCCCTTGTTTTTATAGAGACCCTACATCGCCTTTCCACAACCACAGGGGCCTCCGGGTGACAGTGAGGATCCTCCCATCCGGTCTCACCCTGTGACAGTGCAGGCCTGAAACTGTTGGTGTTGAGTAACCCAGAGTTCTCCTCCAGCGAGTCAGAATGAGAGCCGGACTCTTATTCCATGCCATCTGGCTCGTGAATCTTTTCTCTGAATTTTGTGAGACACTAAGAAGAATTTGGTGTCACTGATAGTGTGTAAGCCATAACTTCTATTTTTCCCTATGAAATGCCTCCAATATTACTTGAGAGAGAGGCCACATTCCACCAGAGAACCTAATGAGACTCACCCCAGATGTAGCCCCAAGAGCGGCTGCAGACACCAAGAGTAGCAAAACGTTCCCCTCATTAAAATTCCCCCTCTGGAGGAGGGCGTGAAGGGAGGGCAGGGACAAGGGGAAAAAATGAGAACCAAGACCTGTCCTGTAAAGGTAGAAGATCCCAACAATGAATGTAACTGTACTGTATGCCTAAAATGTACCAATAAACTCAATTTTAAAAAGTTCCCCTTCTCTGAAGCTCATCAGGCCACCTTAACCTCCAAGGCTGCCCTTCATTAACTTCAAATGAGTGTCGGAACAGATGAATCTGGAAAGAGGGGTGACAGACCAATTAAAAATGCTCAGTGAGAAGGAAGGCAAGGTGAAGTGTAAGAAACAGAAGCCTAGAGGAAAGAAAACACCGTGTAACACTGGCTCCACGTTTTTGGCTCTGGCCTCCATTTTCATACCTTGTTTCCTTTAAGAAAACCTAATTTTCCCCCAAGCTGTCTCCTGATTGACTTTCACTTGATATGGTTACTTGATAGCACTGATCAGTTAATCCTTCCAGATGGTTAAAATTGAACCACCGATCCATGTTCATTTCCTCCTTATGCTTGCTAATTTCTTGTGAGGATTACCCTTCTAGCTAAATTACCCTCATTCCTTTATCATTGCATCCATGTCTCCCCTGAAAGCGAGAAAGGGTCTTGGGGAAAGGGGGCTCGCCAGGGCCCTTCCTCTGCCCTGCCATCCTGTGCATGCTTCTGTGTCTTTTCCAGGTTGAATGACGGCATGGCCAGGCATAGGGGCTTTCTACTCCGTGACCTCTTAAATTTCCTGTAACCTCGGGACTGGTTATGCTAGACCTCCGCTGTTCTAGGGGTCTTGCTCTTGAAAACCCCTGCTTCCTGGCTCACTTCCAAGGCTCACCACCAGACGAATGACCTCCTGTGTCATCCCAACCCTCCAGGGCCAATGCCATGGGGTTATTTCCTGTCACTGGTCCCGGAATTTGGTTCCTAACACTTGACTGCTGTTGCCACAGAAGAATTCGATCTGGCCTCACATTCCCAGCCTTCACTTAGAGTGAGAACTCTTCGTAATGAAGTGTTTCCAGCAAGATTTGTGTGTAGGTGTGACAGGAAATGACCAGGCCCTCCTGACATCAAACCCAGCACCTTCAGGACAGCATACCAGCCAATTTCATGGGCTTTCTGGGGGGAAGCTCACAACTCTGGAGATTTGAGACCACCTGGAGTCCTTCAGGGCTGGCAGCCACTGGCCCTGAACGGTCGTCATGGGCGTAGGGCTCCATTGTCCTCCCACGGGGTTCACTTTGGGCTCTACAAGTTCCAGTCTTGAGCCCATTTTCGTCTCTGCTCCAAGTGTTGTTTCTTGTTCAGAGAAACACCCTTTGGCAGCAGCAGGAGCATGCTCTCTGTGTGTGCCTCTCTGATGACTCTGGTTGTTATTTTTCTGCCCAAGTTGGCAGCGCACAAGCCCAGTCCACAAAATACAAGCAAAGATAGGATTCCTGCCCCAAGGGCTCCGCAATCTCATATTTTCCTCTCTGTTGCCTTTCTTTATCTTCCACTGCCCCGTGAGTTCTGAAATCTTGGCGGTCCTGAAACACTTCACTGTGTTTTGTTTTGTAGGAAAGACTTGAGTTTTATGGCTGCGGTTATGAAAGGCTTTCTCCCCGCTCTGCTTCTCCCAGGAAGGTGGATGGGTGTGCCCGCCCTGAAGAACCACTCCGTGAAGGTCCAGGCCGTCCACAGTCAGCTTTCAGCCTCAGCCATGTTTCTTTCATTTTTGGCCTTGGCCTGGGCCTACTTGTGTCCTGCTCTGGCTGATTTTGTCTATTGGCATTAATGTTCCATATTAAATTTTAATATTTAACTTTTGCTTTCAATATTTAATGGTCTGCATCTTACATTTTGTCTCCCTCCTGGGAGCGGTCAGCGGCACTACTTGAGGCAAGAGCAGCCCTTTTGACTTGCAGTAAAAAGACCCCCTTCCTTAACTGTTCCCCATCCCGCTGCATTCAACCCTTCACTGGCAGTCGCCTGAAGGTTTCTGTCTTTTGCACATGCGTTCCCTTAACACACATTTCTCCAGTGCCAACCAAGATAGTGTAAAAGGTGCTGCTGAAGGACGCAAGAAGGCAGAAGATCCAAGCTTTGGCTTGGAGTAGTTAGAGAGAAAGAATCACACAGACAAGGGCGTGAACCAAGCGCGCTGGAGCGCAGGGAGAGACCGGCGCTGCCTCCGGGGTGAAAGGGTTTTTGGAAGTAAAAGCCTCGGAGATGGGTCTTGGAACGCGCGGCGGCACTTGTCAGATTGGGCAACCAGGGCGTTCTACACAACGGCAGAGGCATCGACATTAAAACATAACTAATAACGATGATGAATGTCGATGGCGCTGCCATATTTGTGCAGCAGCGGGGAAATTAATGACTACTGGGAACTGGGCTGCGCGTGGGGGAGAGGGGAGCGGGAGCCGAGGAGACGTCTGTGACGCGGTCAGCACTGGGCCACGCAGAGCTCCGTCCGCACCCGGGGCACAGGCTCAGCAGGGAAATCCGCAAACAGCTGTTTGCAAAACACTCCTCAGTGAGGAAGGAAAACAAATAGCTTCTCCTAGGCAGGATGAAGAGAAGGACTGCTTAAGGAAGCTGCCTCTGAGGAACCAAAACGCGGCGGGAAAAATGAGGTGAAGATCAAGAATCACTGAGAAACAGGCGGGCGAGGCGAGAGCTGGAGTTCCCGCGGCGTAGGAGAGGGGAATCTTGTACTGCGGCCTTCTGCCCTTTGCCGGAGTCTTCTCCACTGACAAAATTCACCAGCGAGGTAGATTGAGGCTTCGGTGGCCAGAGAAAGAGCGGGGGCCTCAGGGCAATACCAGGAGGAAAGGGGAGGAAAGTAAATCAGCTTCGAGACAGAAGTCGCAGAACTGGAAGGGGCGGCTGAGCGAGGACGGGCCCATGCGAGTGAGGGGCAGCAGGGCTGAGGGTGTGGTCCCGCGGGACAGTGGGAGCAGGCCCGAGGCACTCCAATGGGCTGAGGGAAATGATCTTGTTCTCCAGTTTCTAATGGAGATGCTTTCTTTTCTGCGAATGATGAAAGTCATCATCTTTATTTTCCATTTACAAATAAATAAGAACAGAAAGTAACCTCTTTTCCTCCTCCAACCTTGGACATCGCTCCCAAAGTGTATGCGCTCCAATGTAGGAGCGCGTATGGTACAGTGGACCGACCCAGCCGGAGTCGGGAGTCCCTGTCTGCGGAGGCTGGGGCTGGGGACACCGGCCAGGCATGGGTGAGCGCTCAGAGGCTCGTGGGAGGGTGAGGAAGGCCGGGGCACAAACGTGAGCAGGAGGCTGCCGAGGCAGAACACAGGGAGACACCCGAGGGGCCGTCTCCTCTGTCCTCTCTTGCTGGGGAAACACAGTTAAGGATGGTTTTTCAGAAAGAATGCAGAGGCTAAGATTGAGGCTGGCTTCCTAGCTTTGCCGCGCATCGGCTCCTTGACTTCGGGGGTAGGTGCAGCCCAATCTCTTCTCCCACGTCAGGGACACAGGCTACCCAGCCCCTGGGTGCAGTGAGAAGCACATGATGGGGTCACTCACAGACACAATGGTGTCGCGCCAGGCCCTCTCCTGGGAGGCGGAGACGGTGAATAAAGAGAACCCACAAAACTCCTTCCTTGGGGAGTGTGCGTGGGGGTCTGGGAGCGGGAAAGGGCTGTGTCCCCTGCGCTGGGCGGCCGAGCCCCGGAAGCAGCAGGGCCCCCGTGTGGGACTGTGCACCTTTCTGCACACAGACGGAGGAGGCTGAGTGGGGCAAGACCGGCTGAGGCTAGACTGCCCACGCCAGCTGGCTCGTCGGGGTGTCCCCATGCTGCGGGCAGCAGAGCCCTGCAGGACGGAAGCCCTGTGGATTCTGCAGAGGATCTGTGGTGCCCAGGGCACCAAGCCAGGTCCCGGGACCTCGGAGCAGACTGATTTCACATGGACTTTCAAATCGTGGCCGGTTTGAAGCTGTAGAGATTTCAGATAGGAGGTCAGGGCCCGGAGAGAGAGGTGTTGGAAGGGTCATCCGCAGAGCTGGAAAAGACGGAGGAGAACTAGCAGCAAGCATGCAATCGCTGAGAGGCTGCACATTTGCATGTGGTTCCGTTTACTCCCACCTGCACCTGATAAGCAGAGCTAATACCCTTTCAATGATTATTACGTGCCAAGCATCAGGCCTGGCTTTTCACAGACATTATCGTGTGGCATCTCGTCAGCCACTCTCAGTCATTTAACAAATATTTATTGGGCTTTCGCTATGCAGATCAGGCACTGCTACCCTCTCAATCTGAGCCACGAGGAGACGAGAGCTCAGATGAATTCGTTTGTGCAGGTTGACTTAGCTAGTCAGTCACAGAGACTGCATCTGTACACATATTTATTCATGATGTTGCGTAATGGACTGTGACGCTGGCACATCTTGCCTCTCCACAGTGCTAGTTATTATATTTTATTAGCGTCATTTCTGTGCTTATTTGACAGGTGGCACTGCTGAAGCCCAGATTAAGGTTCACCCTGTTCAGTCCCACGACTGGGAAGGCTGAGATGAGGTCCCAGCCCGGATGCACAGAAAGAGCCTCTAGGGACCTCTTCCTGCCTCCACCCTGCCTGGTGCACCCACCGCAGCCTTGCAGGCACAGTTGCAGACACCCAGGCAGGAACGGTGGCATGCTCCACCCAGCTCTCAGCCCTGCTGTGGAAGAAGAGAAAGAACTGTCCCTTGGGGTGAAGTGACCCCATAGGCCACCAGCCCAGCCTGGCTGTGCTGTCCACCAAGCCAGAGACCCACAGGGCAATGGGCACCGTGTGGCACTGAGCTCACTCTGGATTATTCATGAAGGCACCGAAGCTTCTGACAGTCACTGGCAATTCCCAGATCAAGTTTTTCTCCTGCCCTGCAAGGGCCCTATCGCTATCCCTGGGGCTGGACAGATTCCCCATCTAGCCTTTCTCGCCTGCGTGAGGGGTACTTGGAGGCCACTTGGAATTTACCAGCTGGTCAGGTTTCCCCTACTCACTGTGTCTGGGGAGGGAGATGGCTGTTGGGTGACTGTCTAGTGCTCCCTGGGACCTCGAAGGTGGTGTCTCTGCTTTTCCCACCCCTCCTGCTCCAGCCCCTCCGATCTCCCAGGCACAACATGGCCACATGTGTCCCCTCAAGTGCCCGTGCCCTGTGTCACTCCACACTGCTCATAGCTACCTCGGCACGGCAACACCCTGGCAGATAGCACAGACACCTTAAAATAGTAGGAAGAGGCACTTCCGGAATTAACCAGATTATTACAATTGGGGTCGCCCCATGGTCTCTCACTGGTGTGACTGTGCTTCATGCATTTTAACAAAAAGGCCACAAGTGTTTACTATACACAATTTAGGGAGTTTGGACATACACACCCAGGAAGCCATGCGAATATGCCATAGAGTCACTTTTTATTTTACTTTATTTTTATTTGCTCACGCTTTGTATCAGTCCACATTTGTAGCACATAATGATTGCATTCATGGTGGGGAGTTGGAACAGGCACATAACACATTTTCATTCTTTTTCATCCTATTCCCCTCTCCTCCATCCCTGTCTCCCTCAAAAATCCAGCTCTCCCTGGGAATTTAGCTCAGTGGTTCCGCTGCCTGCTTTGCAAGTGCACGGTTCCAAGTTCGATCCCCAGTACCATAAATAAATAAATAAATAAATATCCATCTCCCTGTTTCCTTTGAGATCATATGTTGTAGCCACGTGGTACCAGGAAAGAAGTTAAGCCTCGGTTTCCTCATCTGCAAGAGAAAGGTAGAAAAATCATTCCACTCATGAGATTAGTTCATTGAATGAATCATTTCAAGCTTCTTATAGTCCTAGACGCTGATCACTGTGCCATTTTGCACAACTGCACCAGTCACAGAGAACAGAACAAACAACCATCTTGGAGTGGGTTTCTGTGAAGATTAAGAGGGATGAGAGTTCAGTCGCTGAGGACTCATAAAGAGTCTGGAAGCAGCAACCCTCCATGAAGATCTGCACAGCCATCCTTGGGAATAGCCTCGTGAAGCAGGAGCCCTGGTGTCTGATTTACAGATGCGCTTACGTGGGCTACAGTGCCTCAGGTCAGTTGTCCAAATCCAACATCCAGCCAGGGGCAGAGACAGGATTGGAATCCAGGCAACCACTGCACTTGGCTGCATCTGGGATTTAGCTTGGAGCGACTCGCACAACATCTGGCACATCAGAAATGTAAATAAATGTGGTCAAAGCTGTTACTTTCAGTCTCGTTTTCATCACTATGCGTCCCTCTCCAGGAAGTACTCGTAGCACCTGAATCTATTGCTGATATTCTTTGCATCATCGCACCAATTATAAGTTCTGGTAACACAAATGCCCAGGGGTGCTGTTTATTTTTGTGCAAAATATTATTTGTTTTTAATCAAACTTTGAATATGCCATGAAAATAAATAAGTGTCGTCTACCATATTTGTTATGGTGGGGGAGAAAAAAGCTCTGTCCCCTGTAACATCTAGAAGAAGACCTGACCTCAAGATCACAGTGAGGAGCTGTGATAAGTAGGAAAGGCCTGGGTTTGGCATGGAACAAATCGGTGCCTCTGTTTCCGGCCTTCCACTCGCCTGGCTTCACCTGGGCTGCAAACAAGAAAGCTGCTTCCGGTTCCCACCCGGGTCCCCCTCCAGCCTTGTGTGTGTGACTGGAGGTTTAAGTACAGAGCCTCATAAAGCTTTTCCTTAATCCAATCTTCCTGGGACAAGTTGCTAAAGAAAGGCTCTCTGGCTAGAGGCAAAGGACATTCAGTGACAAGAGCCCTGGATTCCATTACTAATGGAAAACCAATAATGAACCCCGGGCTGTGTTCAGGTGCCCTAAAAATAATTGCTCATGGATTTTCTTGCAAAACGCAGGGGTTTAACCTCACAGGTTGGCTACTGGTGTTTGAAGTTATTTACGGGTACGGGGAGTATATAGTAGGGACCATGGACTATTATCTCTGCAGACCTTACCCAAGACCCCAGCAAACCCAGCTGAGCATTTCAGAATTAAAAGGAACAAAGGGCTATTTTTCTGCAAGTAGAATTTAAGTTCAAGTTTATCACAGAGCTTTGAGACCTTACCTTCTTGCTTTGAGTCATGGGTAAATAAATGGATCTTTTCAAAGAGAAAGACAGAGATATCTTAGAATTTTGGAGGGAGGAAGATACCTTAGGGATTATTTGTCTTAGCCTTTCTATCTTATAGGTGATAAAATTCAGCCTCAGTAAATCTCATCCAAAGCAGAGAGCAGCTCCTCTTGCTGGGAGGGTTAAATAAGATGCTTGTAAACCACTCAGCACAGTACCTTCCATGAAATTACTGCTCAGTCAGTGATAGCACCTATGTGTTTCAATTTCTGCTTAGTATTTTATACAGGTCTGAAACTACACAAGTAGTCTTGACGTAGTCAAATCAGAAGCTGGCCACAAACCCAGATCTGTGCTCTTTTCAAAATATCATTCACTTGACAAATATTTATTGAATGTCTACTAAATTCCTTGTATTTTTATAAGTGGTGGGTCTATAGTAATGAGAAAAGTGACTGACTCAAAACTCCGGCCCTATCAACTCGGCAACCTCATTGGGAAAGATAGATAACAAACCACACAAAGAAAGAACTATGTCTAGTGTGTAAGATAGGAAAAGCAAAAGCAGAGAAGGTGAACGAAGTTTTGGGACATTAGGGAAACAGGACGGTCAGGAAATGCAGGCGGTGGAAAGGAAAGCCCTGGGGCTGTCTGGGGAACACAAACAAGCCTAGGGAGGACAGGACCCGACACGGAGAACCATCTCGGAGCCTGGCAAGGCTGAAGCGGGTCTTGCAGTGCGGTGGAGGTGTGCACAGAAGTCTGCAGGGCTCTTCAGGCGGCACCAGAATTCTATTCACCTCTTCTTCCCAGAGACCTGGGAAGCCCTGGAAGGGTTTGAGTGGAAGCTCCCAAGGAGACAGAACTGCTTCTGAAACAGAATACCTGAGTACCCGGGGCTGGCCAATTCTACAGTGAAGAATAGGAGATGTGTCCTGCAAAACAGGAAATATCATCTCATCCTAACCAGCTTCCAAGGGCTCCATCTCTGAATACCATAGTGAGAACAAGCTTTCTACCTTCTTCCTGTGTCTGGACAGCGATTCAATCTCAACACACGCATCCTTGCGGGATACACTCGAGTTACACACCAGCCACAGTGCACACAGGCGAGGTTGCTTAATAAGTACTCTCCCCAGCAATCCTCTCCCCGTGCTATCACTGTCAGAATACTGCGCTGGTGTGCATCCTTCCAGACCATTTCTGTGCTCCTTCATTCCTAGATAGCATACATGCCTGCGGGGCACTACCTTATCAACTGTGCCCACAGCAGGCTGTGAAGAGTTAACCCCGCAGTTGGCTTGTTTTGAGACGCGAGTCTGGCTGAAGCCTGCGTGCCGAGGTCAGAGTGACTCTTACTCAAATTCTGTTCCCAGAGTTAAAACCTTCTTTACTAAAAAGACAAGGTTAATTATTAACCACAACCTATATTTTGTCTGTTCTGTTCCTAATTCAAGAATGCTTTGTCTCTTCTTTTACAAGCCTTGCCTGTATCAGCTAGGTGTCCATAGCAACTACAGGTCCTCTCACGCAGCCTCTTTCCTCAGTCTATGATGTCACCAATAAATATTGACAGCTCTGGGTGTTCAGGGCCTTCGCTTGTTCGGCCTTGGTCAATTAGTTCCCCATTTCTCTGTCTCTGATTCTGTCTTTGAGTTTTTCTTTTTAACCTTTTGTTGTAGCACTGAGCAGGAGATAAGAACCTGCCGTGAGGGTCTCTGACACGTGCCCATTCCATAGCCGATGATCTCAACAAGTCCTTGTCATGTCCCTAAGACATGCTAAGCAGCATTCTAGGCACTGGAGACATAACCCAAATACCAGCCTTCGTGGGACTTCCACGATGAAAACCCACGGCTGATAGAGCGAGCCTGCCGGTGGGAAGCAGGAAGTTTGGAGCAGGGAAAGGTGTGGTCCACCCTGTTTGCCTGTCCATTGTGGTAGCCATTGGACATGCATGACCACCTGCAGTTGAAGCACGGCTAATAGTGATCGAGATGTAATAAATGTAAGCACACGTTGGGTTTAGGTGGCTTAGTATGAAAAACAATGTAAACTATCTCAAGAAAAAAATTGTACATGTAACACACATTGAAATGACAATATTTATGGATACATAGCAGGCTATATGAAATATTATTAAATTAATTTCATATGTTTCTTCTCGCTTTTTATTAATGTGACTGCTGCATCATTTAAACTTGCACATGTGGCTTATGTTCAGGTTCAGTTCTTGGACAGCGCTGTAATGGGTGGCTTGGAAAGAGCACTCTGGCTGCTGGAGAGCGGGCTGAAGGAAGCAAGAGCAGGTGTGAGGATGATGGCCGTCCACCCATGGCAGGTGACACAGGAATCTGGAGGAATCTCGCAGAAGTCCACTGAGAGCTCGTTCTCCAATTCCTCTTCAACAAATTGAGACAGAAAAGAAACAGAAGTGCAAACTTTTTTCAACAGTACTGATTTCGAATATGCTCAAGTATGCAGCTTTGAATGTCTAAGACACACAAAAGACAACAGATTCCATGTTTCTTCCCCCTCTTTATCCTCTTAATTGGTGCGTTAAGGAGAGAGAAGTTCTAAGAACTTCTTCATATGTCTCACCCTTCAGCAGTCAGAGCTCAGAAATGACAGCCCTTAGGCAGAGTTCCATGTGGGTCCCAGGCAAGCTGAGGTTGTGGCAGGGAAGGCTGGACACTCAGTCAAGTCCAGCTTTCCCTCCACCACGAGGCCTTCGGCCAGGGTCCCAGCAGGCTTGGTCCCCTTGCTTGGGGACTCTAACCATGACAGAGACTCAGCCCACCTTCTCCTCAACCCTGGCATCTGCAGGTTAAGGACTCCTGTACCAACGTCACATCCCCAGCTCCTTCTGCCCAAATGGTGGCCCCAGGAGGTAGGGCTCATCAACCGGGTTCTCCATGCCTCTCATGTTTAATTTTCACCTTTGTAGTCCATATTTTCAGTCCATGGTGATTACATTCCTCATGGGGAGGTGGTGCATGTGCAGAACACACTTTGATTATTTTTACATTCCCTTCCCCTTCCCTTCCTCCCCTCTCCCTCCATTTGGCTCCTTTCCTATTTGCATAAGATTTATCTCCCTGTTTCCTATCATCTACCTTCCACTTTGCTCTTTAATTTATTTATACTTTGGGTTTTGAATATATGAGAAACCATGCTATATTTAAGCTTGTTTGTCTTATTAATTTCACTCAAGATTTGGGTCTCAAGTTGCATCCATTTTCCTACACATGACTCAAGTTTATCCTTCTTTATGGCCAAGTAGTACTCCGTTGTATGTAAATACTACACTTTCTTTATTCATTCATCTCTTTATGGACATACAGGCCACTTATGAGCTAAGCTGCTATAAACATGGGTGTGCACTGATCACTGTAATGTGATGTCCTGAACTCTTTCAGGGAGATAGCTAGAAGGTGTCAAGAGTACTGACCAGTACATCTTGCTTGGATGATAACTTCAAAAGTGCTCTGGGCATGAAATTCAATGCTTTAGGCTTTTCTGCAAGACTCTCCAGGCTGCACACAATTGTTGGCTGATGTTCTCTTCTGGACAACTCAGTCTTCTGGGCCCCCTCACACCAGCGCCCTCTGCCTGCTGCAGTCAGACCTCCATTGTGTTCCTGAGCAAGGGACCCAGAGGAGCTTTCATCTGAGAGCTTCCTGAGACCTCAAAATTCTGGGGTGAGTCTTAGAAAACATCCAAAACAAGACCAGAGAGAGCCAAAGAAATGAATGTTCTTTTGACTCACTGGGGAAATGAATCGATGCCCTCTCTCAGAAGAAAGCACATGATGTTTTCCATCTTGCAGGGCAGAAAGAATAACGCTGTGGAAACAAGAGCCTATTGACTGGCGCCATTGTGGTGCATCCTGGAGTCGGGTGTGGTGAGTTTACATCACCCCACCCAGCTACAGAAACCTAAATATGGAGTTCTGTTTACTGGCAAAAATGTTTTCAAACTCCCTCCTCCTCGGCCCATACAGCCATTTTTGTCTAATACATGACTAAATGTTGTTGTGTTTTCTCAACATTGGAAGGGCAGTCAGAGGTCCTGTGGCCCCTGGGCCATAGAATGCAGATGAAGAGCTAGTCGCTGGGCTGGGAATGAGAGCCCTGGGTTGCATTATGCGCTGACTTAGACCAAGGGTTAGGGAAAATTGCCTCCTACTGCCAGGACCCCAAAGGAGAGTGAGTTTTAGCAGGGATGACCATGGCCATGGTCTTGGGGATGGTACAATAGCAGCTCAAAGGCATCTTCCTTAAGGCATCTATAAGACCCATCTTCCTCTGTAGCAACAACTTTCTGGAGCTCATCCCACCTGAAGTCACCAGATGACCCTGTAGCTGCAGGCGCTAAGGCCAGGAGCAGAGGCAGAGGGGGTGTTGGCTCCTATACCCCTCAAAAGAAGAAATGACAGAAGGGACTTACTGATGGCACATATGTGTCACCTGAACAAAATAAAAGAGAAACAGAAGGAAGGCTTGCTCTGTGACCTCAGAGGGGCTCCGGTCTTCACCTCCACCTTGTGCGTCATCTCCTGACTTCCAGCACAGACCGTGCAGCCTCGTCATGCAGACTAGAGAGGGACTCCACATGGAGCCTCAAGCCTTGGCCGGGTCCTTCAGTCTCCAGCGCACAAGCAGCCCCTCTGCACTCCTCACTCCAGCTCTGAGGGAGGCCACTGTACACTAATGTTGTAAACACTGATCTATTTGTGTATCTCGTGTTAAATCTGTTTGTCTAGTAAGCAGTACTACAATGCAGACAGGATCAAGATCCTTTATTTGACCTCTTATCCCATTCCTTGCACCCTGGATCTCAAATAGAAGCTCTTAGCACTGAGCATGTGCCAGACGTAATGCAAGCTGCGTCCCATGGAATCTCTCCTGTAATTTTTCTCAAGGGCCCTATAACGTAAGTGCTGTTGTCTTTGCTTTACAGCTAGGCAAACTAAAACCTACAAAATGTTAAGTAACTTTCCCAAATTTTTACATTTAATAAAGCAGAGGGGCCAGGACTGCATGCGCATTATTAAAGTTCCACAGGACTAATCATTCATTCAGTATAAGAATCACATTGGTAAGCTAAGCACTGGGCATAGTAGCGAACCAAACACACACAGTTCTCACCTTTACAGAATCTGCAACTTTGCGGAGTGGGGTGCAGAAAATAAATAACTGACATAATCCTGCAATTCTGGACTACTTTGGTAGGTGCTATGAGGAAAAGGGAATAAAAGCAGGGAAGAGGATCTTTGTCTATATTGCGGTGATCAGAAAAGGCCTTCCTGGAAGGTGATTTTAACCTGAATCCTAAGCAGTGCGTAAGAGCCAAGGAAGGGCCCTGAGATGGAAGGGCACTGGCGCTGTTTTTTGGCACACCAGACAAAACCAGAGTGACCAGAGCAAACTGAGGAGGGAAAGAGTGGCACAAGATTCTGGGAAGAGAGGTGGAGGCCAGGTCATTGGGCCTTGTGGGTCTGTTATGCTTTAGATTGAGAGCGTCCCCCAGAGGCCTCATGTACTCTCATGTGGGGCTTTAAAGGGGATGTTGAATCGTGGAGGTGCTATAGCTGATTAGTAGGCAGGGTCTGGCTGGAAGGAGAGGTCCCTGCAGGAGCATCTCCCTCCCTGCTTCCACACTTCACTGCTTCCTGTCTGCCGTGATGGGAGCAGTTCTCCATCCGGACCATTCCTTTCCATCATGCCATTCTCCCTTAGAGCCAGCTGACTGTGGACTAAAACTATGATCCAAAATTAATAAACCTCTCCTCCTTGAAGTTGCGGGTGTTGTGCAACCTGTCCCAGCAACAAGGAAAGTGACTAAAAGAAGATCCCTTAAGAATACTGAATTTCTCAAACCATTGAAAAATTGCAACCCAAAAACAAAATGACAGGATTTATGTCTTAAAACTTGATCACTCAAACTACAGTTTGGAAAATGGACGAGTTAGACAATGAGCATGGGGTGAAAGGAGGAGTTAGGAGGCCCCCGAAGACCCAGCAGTGTGGTCCAGAGTCCTAAAGGTTGGGAGCGAAAACAGAAATGAGAGCCGTTCTACAGACAGAAATGATGGGAAGAACTGGCTGAGATCATACTGAGAGAAGAGGGAGCAAGAGGAGAAGATGACTCCCGTTTTCTGAATCCTACGACTGGTCACTGGAGAAGGTGGATAAATGTGAAGAGAAGGCTCAGTTTAAGATGCATTAAGTTTGGAAGATAAGGGGTCAGGAGGATTATTGTATCTGATTTGGAGCTGAGAGTTTTGCTGGAGATGTATGTTTGGGTGTATTTGGGTGTATGTTTGGAATATTGATGGTATTGCCTGAGAAAATACTGCAGATCAGCAAAAACACAATCCAAAGCACCTTATGGAATAGTGACATCAAAGGAGACTGGAGCCAGCTGAGAGCTAGGGGAGAATGCAGAAGGATACATTAACCATGTGAAATACAGCAGTGTTTCAGGAAGAAGAAAGGAGCCAGTTACATCACTTGTCACTGAGGGTCAAGTATGATAAAGCCTGGTTTATGTATCAAAAGGACCCATTCATTGGCCAATCCTTCGAATTTACAGCGAGCCACACCAAGCCACCTCATTATGGAATTGCTTTGCATTCTGGACTGAGGTAAGATTCTATTCTAACATCTTCAGATCTGAGGAGAGAAGAGAATTGGATTCCGGGCAGCACAAGGCTTCTCTAGGGCAGCAGTGAATGCTAAAACACAAATGTCCAATGCCTTCAAATTCCAAAGGAAGTGATTTTCTCCAGATTATATTTATACTCAAGTAAAAGCAGAAGAAGAAAATTCTATTTAGACAGGCAAGAATTCAAAAGGTTCATCTCCCATCTGTCCTTTTAGAGGACGTTACCGAAGGGTGCCATCCCACAGAATGAAGAAGTTATCAGGAAAAGAATCCAAGAAGTGGAAAAGTGAAAAAGGGGAAAAGTGAAGGAAACCGAAGATGGTGATGAGAAGAGTTTCTGAGAGAGCTCAGTCGCACCTTGGAGGGATTCATTTTCCTCAAGAGAGGCGGGATTGAGGGCTCCAGGAGCAAGCAAAGCTTTGAGGGACTTAACACACTTAGTGAAGCTTAGGGAAGAAAGAGAATTTAAGGACAAACAAAAGATAGGCACACAGAAAATACCTAATGACAGCACAAGCATTCATCCAAATGTTAAAACGGGGTAAAAGCATGGCTAGCATGCAAATATAAAATGAGCAGCCATCAGAGATTTTGTTTAATTCATCTGTTTCGGAGTGGACCAAAAATAGTACAATTAGTACCAAAAGTGAATTCAAAGACCAGAAGCATACATAGAAAATAAAGTATTCTGAAATCACTTTAAATAGAAGGGAAATGGTCTACTCAGAGGGCAATAATCTGGCAAGAATCCTACCAGGGTTCTATTGCTATGAGACAAATTAACACAGTCTTCACAACTTAAAACAACACCCACTGATCAGCTTGTAGGCCTGTGGGTCAGATGGGAGTTCTCTGCTCAATTCTACAAGGCAAACGGATCTGGGTGTCAGCAGGGATGGGTTCTAGAGCTCTGCTTCCAAGTGTATTGAGGTTGCTGCCGAATTCAGTACCATGAGGCCACAGGACTAAGGCTGGTAATTCTCTTAGGGCTGTGTAATAGGATTGCATCACCTTCTAAAAACGGCTCTCTAGTCCTTACACAGGGTCCCTTCATCTTCAAATCCAGCAACTGCACACCAAGCCCTCCTGTTGCCTCCAGTCTCTCTGATTTCTTCTTCTGTCACCAGCCAGAGAAAAGCCTTTATTTTCAAGAAACACGTGTTCAGTGCTTATGGGATTAAATGAGATGTACCGGGTTCTTCTCCCTCCAGGCCTATAGGACACTACATTCACAAGGACGATGTCTTAGCACCTGCACAAGTTCTGCACACACCTGCAGGTACCAGATTGTCCAAGGGTGTGGTCACCGGAAGGTCCTTCTTAGAATTCTGTCTACCACAGCGTTCTACCATACACAATCCACTTGCCTTTTTATGGAAAACAATAGCATGCATTATTGGTTTTCTACAACATACGTAGGCTCTGGCTGGTCCCAGGCACTGACTTTTATTGGCAATCAGCTGGAGTAAAGGCGATATGTGGTTTCTATGGAAATTAATGTAAACAAGGCTCATAAAGGACAAGACAAAGCATTCTTGAATTAGGAAGAGAATATACAAAATATACGGTTGTGGTTAGAACAGTGTCTTTCTAGTTAGAAGGGTTTAGTTGTGGGAACGGAATTTGGTGTGAGTCACTCTGACCTAGCACATAGGCTTCGGCCAGACTCACTTCTGTAAACAGCCCGTGGTGGGGCTCACTCCTCACAGCTGCTTTGGGCATCATCAGTATTATGGTCCTCTGCACATTCAATTTGCCTTTTTATGGAAAATAATAACTAGCATTAGTAGGCTTTTACAACATTCAGAACTGTAGAACAGGTCAAGGATCAAGAGAACCAAAGAGCCTGATGTGAACTAGACCACAGATCTCGTTTTGCCTCTTTGAAAGTTTTTCAGAGTTTTTTTTCTGATACCCATTACACAAGATAAGAAATGTAATCACAACAGGCCACAAGGCTCACTTTTGATTGACAATGAGGTAAACACTGAATGCAGCTGTACTTCTCTAGCCAAATCTCATGGTGTGGCTATCAATGGGGGAGGAGGAGGAGGGTGAGGGATGGAGGAAGGATGCTACCAAGGTGTGGGGCAAGGATAGGGCAAAAGTTAAAATCCACCACTTTCATAACAAGTCAGTGAGTGCTACCTAGACGTGGAAAAATGAAATTCAGAAATATGATAAAGAAATAGGCTTGTAAGTGCAAAAGAAATAATTTTAAATAGTCCCAATTACTTGAGTGGCTGTTGCAGAGGGTTTGCAAGTTTGAGGTTAACCTCCTTGCAGGGAGACCCTGTCTGAAAAAAAAAAAGGAAGTTGGGGATCCAGCTGAGTGATAAAGTGCCTAGTCTGTGTGAGACCTTGGGCTCTTTTACCAGTATCACAAAAGAAAGAAAGACAAAGGGGGAGGGGGGATAGCTCTAACACTTGTTTTTGGAAGTGGGAATAGGGGATGAGTCATAGGTCAGAACAGGGACCCTAATAGTTCCCATGTAGAAAATACATAAGGAAGCCTAGTGTTAAAAAGAGGCAAGGGCTGGAGCAGAACTTTCCCCACCGCGCACTTTACCCTGTCCCGAGGTTTCCGCATCCCAAGTTGAAGGACCTTTGTCATCATAGCCGGGAAATCCCAAGCTACAGGTAGAATCACCAGTGCTTGGGCGCACAGCCTCTAGTGTCCTGCTCCTTCGAGACCAGCCTGATGCCTCCTTCCCTCTGAATTGGCAGTGGACCTCCAGGGACGTGATTTAGGGAAGATGGAAGAGGAGGAGCTGGTGGCAGGACAAGGAACTCGTAGGTATCACACGACCATCTAGAGGCACTGCAGAAAGCTGGGGAAGCAGTCCTGTGAGGGGAACACTGTAGCCATTCCAGAGAGGAGGAAGCTACCTTCATAAAAGTGCATCACTGACACTATAGACAAGGGTATATCTCATGTTTACTAAGTGCTTCTTAAGTATCACATACTAGGAACTTGATTGACACAGAGTGGCTGTTTATATTTTTTAAAATTCTTACAGTAAAGACACATTGTTATTAAAATATTCCCCTTGCTCTGAGCAAACTTTTCCCATCAATCTTGCCACTTTCTCAAGCCACTCCAGAGGTTGTTTCCTGAGGGTCTGTGGCTGTGCTGTTGTGGCTGCCTAGAGGTCCTGAATTGACTCAAATAATTTATCTTTCATGGTCATTTTGACTTTAGGGAAGAGCTGGGAGTCACATGGTTTAGTCATAGATCCAGTGACTAAGGTGAGCAGGACACCATGTAATGTTTTTATGAGCTGCCTTTCCATTGGATAGCACTCAGCACATATCTTCTATCACGCCTCCTAGAGACCTCCACGAAGGAGCACTTCCAGAACTGCTGCAGAAAGTGTGGAGAACAGTGGGATAAATGTGTTTGAATGGGGGGGGTGTTTTGAGGGGTATTAGTGACAAATGCTTTTTACTGTAATAAATTTAAATATACCGTGGTTTTTTATCAGCCCTTGTAAAAAACTAAGGTTTCAAGGATTATCCCAATTCATCTCCATAAGAATGTCCCAGCTTGATACTAATGGTGATTGTAGTTCCCATTTTACAGGCGGAAGACTAGCATTTAGAAATGTTATATAGCCTGAGTTGTGTCACTTTGCTGGGTTTACAAGATCCAGATGTCTCCATCCTTCCCATTCCTATCAGTCACAGAGCAAGGTTACTTTCTGCTACCAAGGGAGACTTCCTTAAAGGGGAAAAAACTACCAAATGTCCTCACTCTTCCTCACCCACATTTGTCACTGTGTGTTTTTGGGCACAAGGACTATTTGTTAATTAAACTTCTTTCTGCAGAATAGCCAAGGACTTACCGAGTACTGAGTATAATACCCGTAAAAGACACTTGTTGTTTTCACCTTCCTGGAGTCCCCACCTCCTTCGCTTGGTGTTAACACCCTGATTTCCAAGAGAGCCCCAGAGATCCATACATGACCTCGCTGTCCTATCAAATAACTACCCTTTTCAATGCAGGGTCGATTCAAGGATGGCGCTCCCTGTTTCCAGGCCCATGGGATCGTGGCCAGGGACTTCCTGGAAATATTGAGATCAAGAAGATCTTTTTCTGCTGGTTTTGGATAGCAGATTGTGACTGGAAACAACTTTGGGAAACTGGGGCCAAATGAAGAACACTGCCTAGAATAAAACCTCACAGAGGAAGAAGCCAAGAACTTACAGGTCAGAGCCACCAGTCTCCAGGCTAAAGTCCCATCTGTGATCTAGGGTGGTTTCTGGTTCCCCCGCTGGAATCTGACAGCTCCTTGAGTTCAAGATTACCAGGGAATTAGGGAGGAGTGCAATAGACCAAGCTAAGTGAAGCAAATAAAGCAGGCTTAATGGGAAAAGGGGTGGAAACTCTGAAGGTTGCTTTGCTTTCCGCAAATGGTAAAAATGTCAATTTACCTTAAAATGCTTCCCAACGTGTTCTCAGTTACTCAGATAAAGCCTACAACACAGTGGGCTCCCACATGCCTCCCCCTTTTCAACCTTAACTGGTTACCTGCTGTGTAGATAGAGGAAAGATCAGTTAGGTAAAATTTCCACTCGGAAAAAGTAAGGACTCTATCAGGGAGCAGCCAATTTACAAAGCACTGTGTAAGTGCCAAAGACAAAATATTGCCATAGCTCTAATGTGTACCTTACATATACCTTTATTTATGGAACCAGGGATTGAACTCAGGACCTTGCCCTTGCCAGGCAGGCACTGGCACCACTGAGCTAAATCTCCAGCCTAACATGTACCTTATGTAATGAATACACGTCGGGCCATGTGTTAATTACAGCATTATTCACAATAATCAAGGAAATCAACTATCAATGGGTGAATGGACAAAAATACATGGTATATATATATAGTGAAATACTATTTAGGCTTTTAAAAAGTTCATCCTTCTTTATGACAGAGTAACACTCCATTGTGTATAAAATGCCACAATTTCTTTATCCATTTATCTGTTGGTGGACATGTGTGCCACTTCCAAGATTTACCTATTATGAACTGTACCACGAAAACACTGATGTGCGTGAAGCCTATAACTCTTTGGGAAGATCCATGGAAGGGGAAGAGCTGGTCAAATGGAATTTCCACTTTTAGCTTTTTGTGAAATCTCCATACGGATTTCTGTAGTGCTTGTGCTGGTTTACATTCCCACTAACAGTGAAGAAAGATTCCCCTTTCCCTGCAGCCTCACCAGCATTCATTATTATTTGATTTCTTGAAGACAGCCATTCTGTCTGGAGAAGGAAGGAATCTCTGAGTTGTTTGAATTTGCATTTCTCTAATGGCCATAGATGTTGAACATTTTCTCATGTATTCATTAGCCATTTGTGCTTCTTCTTCCCAGGGAGGAATGCAATCATTGCGTATTGCAAACATGTACTAATAAAAAAGAAAAAAAGAAAAGAAAATTTTTGCAGAAGTAATTTCCGTCCTTTACAACAGGATGACTGAATCTAAAGAACATTGTGCTAACTAAACTAAGCCAGGCACAGAAAGATGAATGCTGCAAGTTCTCATTTATATGTGGAATTAAAACAATTGAACTCACTGTAGCAGAGCAGGATGTGGGTGTCAGAATCTGAAAGGTGGGGGAATCCCATGAACTCGCTTGAAGGGTACAGATGTGCACTTAGACAGGAGGAATAAGCAAGGAGTATTTATGGGGGTGAATACGATAATTACCACAAATTCAGTTGTCCCACTTTGTATACAAGAATTATAACACTTTATACTCCACAAATTCATATCCTTATGACTTGCCAGTACACAATAAAGTTTTTAAATTAAATGTACCTTTTGACAAGCTCTCAGATTCTCCTGCTGCTGGTAGGGACTGAGTCTTGGAAACAATATGTCTGGGGCAGGAGTCCCAGTAGTGTACTGCATCTGGAGAATGGTCACTGCCCAGAGTGCTTAGGGGCAGAGCCTGAGACAGAGCCATCCACCGACTTGGAAGGATGGACAGGAAGATGCAGGGAAAGTCATTGTCTGTTTGCAGTGAAAGTCAGTTGGGCTGGGTTTGCTGTGTATAAGGAGGGGAAAAGAAAAGCTAATGAACTGGGGAGGGGGAAAGAGGTAGAGAGGAAGAGAGAGAGAGAGAGAGAGATTGAGATTGTTTAAAAAAGTAAACAGCTGTGAATTGACTCTTTGGTAACTCTATGAAGTAATTTCCCAGTAACCAAAATTCTTTGAATTTCTCTGGCAGTCTTTCCTGAAGAACTTGAGAGTCACTGACAGAACCCATTAATCTTCCAGAACCTCTAAAGTCTTCTGAGTGTTGCTTGATTTGTCTTTCAAGAACAATAAACCACACAGACATCTGCTTTTTCTTCTAGGTTCTGCTACAGAGAAAACTTTTTCTGGTATCTCTGATGTTGTATACCAGGTTGTGAGCCTAAAACTTATATCTTACAGATCTTAATTTGCAATATTTGTTACAAATTTTCCCCTTCCTATGAAAATATTTTATTTTGTAATTTCCCCAGTTTTCATTTCTATATAACTATGTCAGCCTGATGCATACCAAAAATGTGGGTTTTTTTTAAAGCTTCTCTTAGCAGTTAGAAAATTACCTATTGTGAGGTCTGTCTTTGTAGGCTAAGAAGGCAATGGATGTTCATCAGAAGCTGCCACCTTTATCCTCCTAGGAAAATTTGAACTATAATAATTTAAAATTCAAGAATGATGAGTATAGACAGGCAATAAAAAGACTCAGGACCAAAATGTTGACAAGAGAGTAAAACCCACACACTAAAGAACAGTTCCCAGTGATGACTTATGATAAATACTTATGATGATGTAAAAGTAATACAATGGATCAAATGCTTTACACCGCAGTTTTCTTTACCCCCCCCCCGGGAAATTTCAAAAATTACTTAAAAGCATGGTAAATCCAAGTTGGTTATCCAACACTTTCACGAAACATTTTTCTCACTGCTTCTAATCTCATACAGATGTGGCAAGATTGCCAAAGACCGGTTCAACACACTTAGACCTTACTTGCAAAGAAAATACCATTGTAAACGCTTTTGTTTCTCCACCTACTGGCAACCTAAAGGGATAGAACCGAGCACAGGGCAACTCTCACTCCCTCCTGGAGGTTGCTTAACATCTTCGTTCCTAGGAAAGGATGACCTGCTTAGGATGTGCTTTCTGGCCTTTGGCACAGGTGGCTGCTTGAGACATCAGGTTACTGGAGGGGTTGTTTCCAGGTCCCAGAGCAACCCTAGCCCCCCAGTGGATCACCTGATTACAAAGCCAACTGGGCATTTTGGGGTTCTTTGACCTCGTGGTGTGAACCATGTGGCTGTGGTGTGGTTGACTCGTGTACACACGGGTAGCTTAGCTGTCAGAGGAAAGGGCAGTGGTCTCTAGGTGTAATTCTAGAAGGCTGTGCAAGAAGAATCTGAATATTGACCCCCGTGGCATCTGGAAGGCATTCTGGAAAGTTCCATGGGGGAAAATATGTGAAAGGATCACTACCCTGCAGCCACAGCCAGAGTGCGGGGGGGCTGGGGGAAATCTCTCGATCTGAATTATCAGCTAGTTTCTGATGCGAATTTTGACAGCCTGAACCAAAACAAAGGTTCCCAGATGATCTCCTCAAATCCACCCTTTCACAAAATAACCTACACATAGCACCACCTTTGTCTCAAACTTAGGAGTTTTCTGGTACTGTTTTCACGTTTCTGCGCATGCCAATCTTCACTTCAAAGAGTTCATTTCATTCCAAGGGGCCAGAAGAGAGGGATCAAAGAGTGACTCCCAGCTGAGGGTTTATTACATGGAGTCAGTCTCTCTTTGAAGATTGCTATCTGTGGGTGTGAAACCCGAGTCCTGGGAAAGGCAGATGAGAAAAGCTTTGGGGCAGCCACCAGGCAGGAGAGTGTCATTTATACCAGGTCCAGAAAGCTGTGTCTGGCCTGCTGGAGGAGATCAAAACATTGAAGGTGCTTTGGACATATGGAAAAGTATAGTGGCCATCTGGAAAAGTGGATACTGTACCTGGGCAGGCAACAATCCAAAGGAAGTTGAAATTACGAGAAGAATGAGAGAAAGAAAGAACGAAAGAGGAGGAGGGGAAGAGGAAATAAGAATAAAAATATGCCAAGTACAGGAGTGTAATAACCCAAATTAATGTAAGTGCTAGGCACCATAATATGAGCTTAGACAAATAATATCAAGTATGAAAAAGGGGATAGAGGAACTGGAGGAAGGGGAGCGGGGAAGGGGGAAAAGGATTGAAAAGAACTGTACTATTTACAGGTAGCCACTCCCAAGATGATTGTAAGCTGCACCAACTGCAAACCTATACCAATAAAAACAAATTAATAAATAAAAGTTCTAAAAAGAAAGGAGAGAGAGAGAGAAACAGAGGGGAAAGAAACTAAAATCAAGGAATTGAGTGATATACAGCAGTGAATATGTCTGAAAAATAAAGGCCATCACTGTGAACATCCCAGTTCCAAGGCCCAGACACATTAAATTTCTTTCAGCCCTGCAAATGCGGAGTGCCTTGTCTAGTGCCTATGACTGCTCGCATGCCCTGCTCTCTGATGGAACACTGTTCTCTCTCTGAAATCCCAACTTTTTCTTTTCACTAAGCCTACTCCTGCTTATTGTTCAGATCTTAGCTTAGGTCTTTCTCCTCTGCAAACACCTGCAAAATTTCTTCTAGACCTAAGCAGGTGACTCCAGCTCTCACAGGGGAGTGGTTCTCCGTCATAGCCCTTCTCACTTCCTCTTTCTGTTTAACACCTTCCTTTCCTGAGTGCCCTCGGCCCAGTCATGATGGGAGTCAGGGAGTCTGTCTTGCTCCCGTCACCACTTCTGATATCCATACTCAGCTTGGTGCTGGTGACTCTGTGCCCAGTGACTCTCACTTCCCAACAGAACGAATAAAAGCAACCAAGGGGACCAGCCAAGCTACTCATGGTGAAAGCCCGCCCTGTCATTTGCGTCGTGTACTTCAGCTTGCTTTCGGTGAGTAAGGAAGATGAAGGCAGATCTCACTTCTGTACCTGCAGTAGAATACCAGGGCAGAGACACTGGTGATTACAACAAGTCACTACCGTGCCTTCTGTTCAGCTTGAGCAGCTGTATTCTTTCAAATAAGGCAAACTTTTTCACCTTCTTTGCCTGTGTTTGAAAATGTGTGACATCAAATCTCATCATCATATTAATCGGGTTACATAAAAGTAGTCCCAGGCACCTTCTCCAAAGCATGATCTTATTTTCAAGTGGAATCTCGCTTTAGAAGCCCAGCAGAGTGAATAGATGGTGATTTTGGTAGTATAATTCTATATTAAATATGTAGATCAGACTGTTTACCAATTACAAAGTCAAGGAGAGGAAGGTAGGTTGAGGCACTGATGTTTTGTTGTGTTTTAGTGTTGATCTGAGATCCATTGCGTGTCCTTTTCTACACTACTGTTCTAAAAATAGTTCAGAATGCATTTTAAAATTAAATATGTAGAATAGACAAAGAACTATATTCCCCACAATAAAAGACCCAATCAAAAAATGGGCATGTGAAATGCATAGACACTTGACAGAAAAAACACAGATGGCCACTAAACACATGAAAAAATGTGCACCATGCGGGTTACTAGAGGAAAGCAAATCAAAACACTCAAATTCCACCTCACCTCACAAGGAATGGCTATGATCAAGAAAGCAAAAATACTGGTGAGGTTTCAGGGGAAAAGGAACCCATCTTCACTGTTGGTAAGAAGAAAACTGTTCAACCTCTGTGGAAATGGGTATGGAGGTCTCTTACAAAACTCAAACAAGAAATTCCACTTGACCCAGCTATTCCCCTTCTAGGTATCTTCCCAAAAGAGTTAAAGATATAATTTTGAAATGATCCATGCACACGCATGTTTACAGCAGCACAATTCATACCACCTGAATCTTGGAAGGGGCCCATACATCCATCAGCACATGAATGGATATGGACTATGTGGTGTCTACACAGAGTGGGGCACCTTCTGCCATAGAGAAAGGCAATCGTGAGCCGTCTGTAGGAAAGTGGGTGCACCTCGAGACGTGATGTTAAGTGAAATAAGTCAGACACACACGCTTAAATATCACACGGTTTTTCTTAAATGAGAAACTCGTAGTGTAAAGAGCAAAATAAAACATAGACAATAGGAAGTAGGGAGATGGATTGTTCTCAAATGAGAAGGTGGCTGAGAGGTGGGGGTGAGTGAGAAGAGAATGGAGATGTGTTGTGTGCATGCACCGACTCCACACATGAATTGCAGACATCGTGCACTGCAGACATGTACACATAAAAATGTTTTATGAACTAGACATATCACATGCTCAGAAACCTCTGTGTACCTCTGCAGCATATTTAAAGGTGTCCTGTGCACAGTGCTGTTTTCCCTGTATCGACTTTTCTGCTCCCCAGAGGCAGATTCTAGTACCTCGCTTTTACAGACAACATGGAGAAACAGAAAGTTTAAGAACATTACCACCATAGAGCATGTAAGTGGTATCTCTGGATTCAAGTGCAAAATACTGGCTCTGTTCCTTCATTCTTCTAACTTGTGTTTATTGAGCATATAGTTTGTGCCAGGCATTGTTTTAGGCTCTAACCTCTTAACAATGATGCAAAACAGCAGCAACAACAACAAAAAATCCTGCCCGTATGGTTCCCTGTTTGGTGATCTCCACTCTCAGCCAGGTAATGGTTTAGATCTAGAGGTCGCCCTAATCTCACGTGCTCAGTGACGGGGCTTCCAAGAGGAGAGTGGCTCACAGGGGTGCTTCACTCATGAGCAGATCCATCCACCAGCTCAGTGTACTGTTTGGAGGTGGGACCTGGCTAGAAAGTGTCATGGGGTCATGGCCTGGTGTGGTAGACTAAGCTGCTAGCCTGTCCTAAGTAAAAACCAAACAGCCTCCATGTTGACCCGCTGATCACCCCCCCACCACAGTTGTGTCGTTACCCATGACAACGGGTTTGCACAGACAAGTGACCTGATCCGTTACATAGTAACATTGTGTCATACTATTGTTACATTCTCCTCCCAAAGTTTATGGTTAACTATTTCCTCTTACAATTTTGCGGTTTTTGCCTTTATAAACTGCCTGTATCTGCAAATAAATGAGACCTTGACAACTCTTTGCTTGGTCTCCTTCTTTCCGCGCCCCTCTTGTCTCATTTCCAGGTACTTCCCCTTCTCGAGCTCTGCCAATTACTGACCCCATGGGCCGGGGCAGCCTGGAAGGGTGAGCCCCCTCCCCAGCTCTTTCCTCCCTTCTCTAGCTGCTTCCTGGTCTCCATGATGGAAGCAGCTGTCTTCCACCAGACCCTTCCACTGTGCTGATTCTACTTCGGAGCCAGCTGACTATAAACTAAATGTTCTAGAAGCCACGAGCCCACACCCACCTCTCTCCTATAGGTTGTGGGTGTCAGGTAAGTTTTCCCACCAATGGGAAAGTGACTAGGACACTCCTGCCTTCTCCAGCTGGTTGGCTGGGGCTGTGGAAGAGGAGAGCAGGGTGACATGGGAGCCAGGGAAAAAGAGAAAGTGAGGCTGAGACCAGAGAGGTAGCAGAAGGTGGCGGAGAAGGTGGTGGAGGAAAGAAACAATGCCCTGAGCTCAGTACTGCACTCAACATCCTTGCTCCACTCCTGTTTGTGCTGGACCAGGCAACATGGCAAAATGATTCCTCAAGTACACAGCTGGTGAGATTTGCATTTGCAGTTTAACCCTAACCTGGCTTTACCTCTTCTTCTCCATTTCTGCTGTCTGCCGTGTCCCCTCCTCTCACCTCCTCTCTTCTACGTGCTTCACTCTGGTGTCCAGCTAAAACCCATTTCCCCAACTCTTGGTCCAGCTTCCTTCCCTGGCTTATGACTGCTCCTCCCAGGTGTTCTCTGTATCCTCTCCACTCACTCCCCACTGCGTCCTCGGGGGATGTGGCTTCACTTACTCGGGTCACATTTACTGAGTGCCTGCAATGAGCCAGGCACTGGAGCAAGTGCTTGGTCCCCAAGAGAGCCTGAGAAATGAACCCCCAAGTGTACCCACACCCTCTCCCCTGCAATCCATAAATACTTTCTCACATAGTAGAAAGCAGACAGTGGTGTTGATAAATTAGGAAAAGTTCTTGTGATGATGGGGAGAAGACCCTGGGTTGTCCGGCTGAGCCTGAAATATGAGCCCTTATCCTCAAAGAGAGGTCAGAGGAGGTGACCAGGTGAAGGCACGGAGAGAGCCACAGGGATTCTGGCCTTGCAGACTGAAAGGGAAAAAGGGCCACAAGCCAAGGGTGCCAGGTGCTTAGAGGGGACGAGCACCATACATTTCTTGGGCACTTCCTGGCCTGCCCAGGAACTCTCCTTCTCCCTGTGTCACACTGCAGCTCACCTGCATATTTCCCTGCCCTCCATAGACTGGAAATGTTATGCCCAAGTCATGAAGTCCCCAAAGACCACCAAGGAGTCAGGTCCAACACAATTACAAGAGGAGTTTATTGCAAGCTCGAGCCTGGACCCTCGGGTGTAACCATCACAGTGGCTTCAGACTGAGAGTCCACACACATCTCTGAAGCAGGATTATATAGGGTTAGGGAGACTCTTTCTTTTTATAGGTCCTACTTTTATCTTTTGCTTATTATTGGATATTTGAGGGGTACTGGGAGGGCACTTACTGGAAAATTACTAATACCTATGTTTACAGAATCTATTCCTCTTTTTAAAGAACATCTGATTAAACAAATTCTACAATTAACAAAGACTACCTATGTAAGCAGTGACTAATACCTATGTCAGCAGTGGCTACCTATGTAAGCTGTGACTAGTACCTATGTTGACTAAATCAATTTCTCCTTTTAAAGAACATTGATTATCTTAAGCAAGAAGAATTCATCTTTAGATCATAAAAAGAGGAACAGAAACAGGGTGGAGATGCCCTAAGACAGCTTGTCCTGAAAAGAGGAACAGAAACACAGGGAGACTGTCACACAGAATGGAATTCTACAGAATGTAATTTTTGCAGCTCTGTTCTGGGCAAGGGGCACAGAGGTGGGCAAAGGGCACAGAGGGAGCCCACCTCGACCTGAAAACTTGGTCCTTACATTCCCCCCTTCTCAAGGACCTTAGGAACCCAATCATAGGAATATGGGCGTTGTCCTCATTAAGCTACTTCCTGCTGAAAGGGGGTGATGTGGAACCTAAAAAATTGGGGCAAGGGTCTTTTAGGTCTTTGAGATCAGGGTCAAGCCTTGTATCATTTGTGCCGGTGGTAGTTTAGACGTGCCTCGAGTTTTTCTTTTACTTTGGAACTGGCATCTTGTAGGTGCTCTTTTTGTTGTTAATTCTTGGAGAGGTCTAGGGGAGGTAAGAGGAACATATCTATTAGACAGGCAGCATTTTTATCAGTGTCTTTCAGCTTTTTTTAGGTATTTAGGCCTTAGGTCCTACAAATGTGTCTTATATAATCTCTGTTTGTTTGTTTGTTTAATTTAAGAGAGTCAGTTTTAGTGACTTGAGGAAAACTGCAACCTAATAGATCTAATAGGGATAAACTATGATATAGGGTGTAGGGAAAGTAGGGTAATGGCAGATATTTTATAGCTCTACCTATTGGGAACTAACTACGCCAAAGGCTATTACCCAATTTGGTTTCAGGTGTTTTGCAAGATTGAATTTTAAACTATGTCGTATACAATATCTTATAACAAAAGCTATGTCTCTTATTCTGATTGACTCATTTATTCTCACCTGACTATTACCAAACTGGTGGCACAATGAAGATAAGATTTTTGAGGATACAGAATTGAGAGCCATTTCAGGGCCGCTGGTGGGATCCATTTTTTCTGATGTTCCCGAAGAACTTGTCTACCTTTCGAGTGCTTGGGCTAAATGCACGTCCAGCCCTTAGAAAGAGAAAGAAAGAGTTTAGACAGAAAGGGGACATTATAATTTTTTCTGGACACTTGAGATTTTTTCATCTTCAGGAGGAGACTGATATTGTTGTCTCAGTATCATTAATTGTACAGAACTTGTTTTTTTGCCTAATAAAAGCAATCAACTTATTAATTATATAAGATCCTATTGCAAGCGAAATTAAACCTAAAATTAGAGATCCGGCAAGGACTGAAAACAAAGAAGTTAGCCAGGGGGATGTGAATCAACTCTCATGCCATCCTTGGTTCTGCATCCTCTCCTTTTTTTCTTTTTCTAGTCCTTTTCTACTTTTAGGTATAGAATCTCTGACTATTTTTGAATGATTAATATCTAGGGGGGTTGCCTGTGACTGAAAAGTCCCCTCTTTTTTTTTATTGTATTGTAGCTCTAGCTCCTGGACTATACAGCATACCAGTCTTTTTTTGTTTTTGTTTTTGTTTTGTAGTGGATTTAATACTGAATCTGTAGGTTGGAAAACAGGTTTAGATAGAGAGACTAAGACTGAATTTGGACCAATGACTGAGGGGAACCATTAGTAACTTTAAGCTGTTATTCAAATTGTCTAATAGTAAAAAGGACTCCTTGGTCATAGCCTGATTGCTATAACCGTAATCCGTAATCCCCAATATTGTCCAGCTTTTCCGCTAGGAAATTGCTTGTCTAGTGGAGTGAAGGACACCCAGATGGGGTGGCACAGAAAAAAGGAGCATCTCCCATAGATGGGATTAGAAGCTAGTCAAGCCTGAGGTATCCTAGTAACTATTATCAAATCACCTTTTACAGTGGGGGAGGGGTCCAATAGATCGTCCCGGTGGATTCGCATCTCTATTGTCTGCAGTAAAAATGCTCAGCTCTCCCACACTTTTTTATCTGTTGTCAGGACCTTCTACCTCCTGGGAAAACATAGAAGGATGTGTCGCGAAGCTCTGCTCTATCCATTAGGTGTCTACGTCCTGATCCTCCTCTCCTCAGGGGGAGGGTGCTTCTCTTTCCTGTGTCACCACATTCGGGCCCTCCCTGGGAATCAAAATCTCAATTGCCAACATCCCAGATCCCTATGGCCAACTTACATAAATCAAATATGATATCTGGCCACCAGGTCCCCCGGGGGACCCCACCGGAAGTAGTATTCATAATTCTTTCTGTGGAGGCACTAATAATCATCCAGGTGATATTTTGGGGTTTATGGGGATTGATAGAATGGCTCTTTGCAACCACTTGGAAAATGAATACCATTAATAAACCAAGCATTCTTAAGCCCTGAAACTGTTGCAAAAGATCCAATAATCAAGTAAAAGATTATAGCAATTTTAAACCTAGAAAATCTAATATAGGTCAAAGGAGTCACTGCTCCTAGCCCTGTTTATCCCATTTCAGGGAGGACTATTTTAATTAAGAAAACTAGGATTTAACAATTTTTAGCTTCAGTGGGTATCAGAGGGTTATTGGGATCCTTGACTGAGCCCCAAGGACTCAGAGGCTGAGGGGTCAGCTGAGGGTTGGCATCCTTTTTCATGTGGGAATGATGAATCTAAGCAGTAATCCTATCCACAGTGATGGCTGTGGGGTGGACAATAATACAACATCAAAGGGGAGGAGCGACTCCCAATTATCGCCAATTTCCAAGGTTAATCTAGTCAACGTCTCTTTTAGGGTTTTATTTATCCTTTCTATTTGTCTTGCACTTTGGGGTTGATATGCACAATGTAATTTTTAATTGGCCCTGATTACCTGAGCTAAATCTTGTATCACATCTGTTATAAATGCTTATTCATGATCACTGCCTATGGAGAGAGGCAGACTAAACCTTGAAATTTTAATAAGATCTTACATATTTTTGAAGCCCTTTTTATTTTTATAGGGAAGGATCCAGGCCATCTAGAAAAATATAAACCCATTATAGGGGGTGAGTATAATCATCTAATTTGTTTAGTTACCTTTTTGGCTCATATGCCTATCTCAGCATTGCCATTTGCTATTATCTCTTTTTTTATTATTATTATTCTAGCTACTTTGTCAGATTTTTACATTGCCTTAAATAACTATATTATATCTTAGTTACTTTTAATAAGTTTGACCTCTGCTGTGAGAAGACCATAACCCATATAGACTGTGCCATAGATACACCAAGTGGCAATCAGGAAATCTGTATAAACATTTATCCTCTTTTCTTTGGCCCATCGGAGAGCCTGTATGAGTGCCCACAGTTCTGCTCATTGAGCTGACCAATCCAGTGGGGAGGGGTCCTGCTTGGACCACTTTATTTTGAGTCATCTTTGCATAGCCAGCATAGCATACCCCATTTTCCATGAAGCTGTCCCCATCCTTGAACAGGACAAAGTCAGCCTCAGGCAGTGGTTCTTTCTGCAGACCTAGATGACTGGAGAATAATTCATCAGTGACCCCGAGGCAACTATGATCTGGGGGCCAGGTTTCGAGGGCAAAAAGTAACAGGGTTTAAGGTTTTAACTGGAACAATATATATAGGTGGGGATTCTCACAAATGAGGGCCTGATATTATGTGAATCTATTATTTGAGAGCCATCAATGTCCTGTTACTCAATAGTTTTAAAAGGCATGAAGAAACCAAACAATTTACTTTTTCTAAGGTTACCAGGTCAACTTCTCTAATTAACATTATAGCAATTGTCAGGGTTTTTTTTTTTTAACAAGGATACTATCTCATTATAGCTGGATTTAAACTTTAAGATAAATATATCATTGGCTAATTTTTATGGGCCTATTATTTTAATGAGAACCCCTAAAGCAATCTGAATCCTTTTTCAATCAGATACAAACTTAAAGGCTAGATCACGTTTAGGATCCCTGATACAGGGGGCAGCAGAATTAGTTTTAGCTGTTTAAATGCTGACCCTTACTCCTTATCTTCTAATAATTACTATCTTTTGGGGCCCTTTAGAGAGAATCTAGATTTTGTAAGCATCTTTTACCTAAAACTTTTTTATCTGCTTTAAATCCTTTTATCTCTAAGCAGCATAAATTTTACATCGTATTTGTTAAAACAATATTAAATCTCTTAATACCCTCTTTTTTTATTTTGTACACCAGAAAATTAATAATAATCATAAATTTTATATAAGAAATTTTATGCCTTTTAGTCTAATCAGGTATCAAAAACATTTTAATAGAACCTCAATCTATTTCTTCATAAAAATCTTATTTTGAAAATAAACACTATAAATACATCACAATAACATGTTTAGAATCTAACCCTTTGATAATAACCAATGTCAACATTTTATAACAACATATTTAACCCTGATTATTGGGGATAACTTTTCAGAAGGTCATTAGTGAATATTGACCAGAATAAATTTTTTAAGTATCTATCTTTTTACTATTATCAGGAGTCTATTTAGACCTGCATTTATACTTAATTATCTTAACAAAATTTGACTTATAAAACCAGGTTATTGAAATTAACAAATTATTAATATGTTATTTATCATTTTAATCAAAATATAATTAGATAAACACCTTTTAACATATTGAACACAAACAAACATATAAAACAATTTCTAAAACTATAATGTATTTAAATATTAGACCAATTGAATTATAAAATCTCTCTTATTTGTTTTTGGTATTGGGGATTGAACTTGGGTCCTTGCAGGCAACAGCACCATTGAGCTAAGTCTCCAGCCCTAAAATTTCTTTTAATTAAGACTGATCAAAACATTTGCAAAACAATTAACAAAAACCTCTTATGGAATTATAATCAAAAGAAATAAAAGCTCTTTGTTAGTATAAAAATAAACCTTTTATAACAAAGTTGAAACCAACAAGCAAACATACATATGTGTTTTTGTTAAATCACTTCTACATACCTTTTCTACATACCCAAGCCTTCTGATATTATACATCTTTATTTATATCTTTCTAACAAGACAAACATACAAAATCCTTTCATATCTGCCACGACCACTCCAGTGGAGTCTGCGTGACAATGCCGGTCACCTGGCAGAAACCAGACCCGAGGTATCGTCCCCACGGGGTTAAGCCTCCTGGAGGTCCTTGGCACACACCGCATGCGAAGTCAGCCGTGAAGAGAATAGCTGGCCTCTCTGCCTGCAGTTTGGGGACATTGGGTTCATCTATAATTCTGTTCTATTTTGTCTTTATTACTATTTGTTCATTATCTGTAGAATTGTATTCTGGGCCCAGGAAAGATCAGGAACAATTAGATGTTCCTAGAGATGGGGAGGTATTGAGGCACAAGAGGACGGGCAGCCAAAGTGCTGACCCTGAGCCCCAGACTGTGAAGTCCTGAAGGTGATCCTGAAGGTGACATGCTGAAGCCAGTCCTTTGTTTTACAAAGTTCCCCTTCTGACTGCGTATAGGTGTGGTCTTATCTTGACTTAATGGTCTTAGCTTTTGTGATGGTATATAGGTGTGGTCTTAACTTGACCTTGTGGTCTTAGTTTTTACAGTACTATTGTCTATCTTTCTCACGCCTGCCTGTGCCTGAAATCACTCTTGAGGTGTGCCCTTGAAACTAGTATATAAACACCTAGAGTTAGAAATAAAATCGCAGCAGCATTTGCAAACTTCACCTCGGTGTTGAGTGCTTTTGTCTGACTGTCATCGCCGAACCTGCTCCCACCTTTCAGAGAACCTGTATCTCCTCGTGAAATCCCGTGTTTGCTGCCCTACGGTCGGTAGCACATATCAAAATTGTATCTCTTTTACCCATGGCTTTTTAAATATCTTTTTCTATCTCATTTTGTAACAAACTTCAGCTGTTAAAGTCTTAAAATGTTCTTTTTCTGTTCTCAGATTGTTATATCTTAAAATTTAATTGACTATGCATAGCACAATATTAACCTTGAATTTTTATCAACAAAGTACAAAGAGCAGACTAACCCTATAATTATAATTTAAAAATCTGCAATATACTAGAAATATTTTAAACACACCAATTAAACTTCATTTAAACTGAAACAAAGATACATTTTTTAACATTTTTTTTATTTGTTTGCACCTTCTGGTGCAATAGAGCTAAACAATTTTGTTCTTGCTTTCTATTTTTTATACTCTCAATCTTAGCTACTCTGGGAGGGGGAGGCAGCTTAATTTTTTCTAAAAAGGGGAAGCACTGGGATTTGCCTGCAACGATGTCATAAGTCTTTTTGAGAGGCGAATTTACCACAGGAGAACAGAAGTTTTGGCAAACAATTATTTTAAGACCAGAACTAAATAATTTTCATTAGTAGTTGATTATCACAGGGCAGAAGCTTGAGTAGCTCTTAGAATACATTAAGCTCCAAACATTAAAGTCTCAGATAAGAGAAACAAGGGCAGATAACTTCCCTTTTGTCTAGAGTTGTCCAGGGGGCAAAATCTGACTTAGCTGAGATCATGATGACTCACAAAGTTTCTTAAGCATCTTTGATTGCAATTTTATCTTATAGTCTCCCATAAAATTTTTTTCTTTTTTTTTCTTTTTATTGAGATTATTGATACAATCTAGGCATACAATACAGTTACATTCATCACTGGGATCCTGTACCTTCACAAAACAGGTCTTGATTGTCATTTTTTCCCCTTGTCCCTGCCCTTCCTTCACCCCCTCCTCCCCTCTCCATTTACAAACACTTTATTTCCATTTTTTCAATTTCTCATATTTTTTTCCTCTCCCTTATTACCTTTCCCCAACCCTTCCCACTTTCCCTACACCTTCATCCCTTTACTTCCTATTTCACATTATTAATTAACTCATTAGGATCCTGTGTACTATTATGTGGTTTTTCATACCAGAGAAACTATTCAGTATTTCAGTTGAAGAAATTGCTGTATGAACATTAAAAATAGGGAATCCTAAAATAAAACTAAAAAGGAAAGTAAAAGAGAAAAGGCAATGATGTAAGGTTAAAAAAATCCTTAAGTCTGAAGCTGAAAATGGTCCCTTTACATATTTAAATTGCTTCTTGCTCTTGTAGTCTTATCTTATTCTTTTTTTTATTATTTAGAGAATACTTTATTAGTTTCTGTAATCAAACCCACGTAGAAATGACCTTACATATTTAGTACACTGTGTTACCCCTGTACAAATGGGAAAAAATAAAAATAAAAATAAATTAATATTTCTAGACCAATATGGTTGTACATTTCTGTACAATGCCAACTCAACACAGTAAATTGGGATAACTTTTTCCAAAGTTGACAGCACCATTAAAGTTTCCCAAAATTCAATTTATATATATATTTATATAAAAGACTAATAATGGCAATATGTTATGCATCAATAGCAGCAACAGCTTTTCCAGGTTCTGCAATCATCTGAACAAAATTATAAACATTCAGCACATTCCATTAAAAAAAACAAAGAAAAGAATAATATCCAAGCAGCAACATTTTCCAGGTTCTGCAATCATCTGAACAAAATTATAAACATTCAGCACATTCCATTAAAAAAAACAAAGAAAAGAATAATATCCAGAAAATAGCAAAGTTCTTTTGCTGTTGTGGTACCTGGAACCATTTTTTTTTTTAGCATCTTAAATATCACCTGAAAAGAGAACATTCTAGAGTAATATCATTAATATAGCTCTGATAAAGCATGGTCACTACTATGTATCATAAAGCAGGTACATGATATTTTACATTCACAGAGGTATGATACAGTACCATCCTACATCAATAATACTAGAATCAGTTTTGGTTTGAAATTTGCTTTGTCTGCAAATAAGATTGCTACCTCTGTTTTTTTTCTTGGCTCCTGCCACATGGAGAATTGTTTTCTATCTTTTCACTTTCAGTCTATGGGCTTCTTTTTGCACTATGTGTGTTTCTTGTATACAACATATTGTTGGATTTTGCTTCTTATTCCATCTTGCCAGCCTATTTCTCTTGATTGGTGAGTTGAGGCCACTGGCATTGATGATTATAACTGATATGTACTGACTTATTATTGACATGTTATTGGCCTTTTGTTGACTCTTTTTACTTTTTCACCATCTCCTTTTAGTTTCTTGCCTTGCCTATTTGATTTGCTCTGTTGGGCCTCATGGTGTTGTTGCCTTCATTGTCTTTTTCTAGATATTGTTTAGAATTGCTTGTAGTGCTGGTTTGGTATTCATGTGGTTTCTGAGGTGTTCTTTGTAGTGGAAGTGTCTTATTTCCCCATCCGTTTTGAAAGAGAGTTTTGCAGGATCCATCAGTCTAGGTTGGAGGTTGTTCTCTTTTCGTACTTGAAATATCTCATTCCAGGCTCTCCTTGCCCCAAGGGTTTGTGTTGAAAAGTCTGCTCTGATTCTGATGGGCTTTCCTTTGCATGTGATTTGTTTCTTTTCTCTTACTGCTTGTAGTATTTTGTTCTTCTGTTGGGTTTCTGGGATCTTGATTATTATATGTCTAAGTGTAGATTTTTTTTTTGATTGTAGCTAGTTGGGGTCCTATATGCCTCAGTTATCTGAATGTCAAATTCTTCCCCTCTGTTTGGGAAGTTTTCTGTCATTAATTCTGCAGACAGCTTTTTTAAGTCCTTTGTATTTTCTCCTGCTACTTCGTGCATTCCTATCAGTCTTATGTTATTCTTCTTTGCATCATCTAGGAGTTGTTGGATTGATTTCTCATGATCCCTTACTGTTTTTAAGAGACCTCTCTCTTCATGGTCACTGACTGCAATCTTATCTTCTATATCTGAGAGTCTATCTTCGCATTCTTTTATTCTGTTGTGTACACTTTCAATGGAGTGTTTACTCTCCTAGATATCTGTTTGAATCTGTTTTATGGATTCCATTTCTTTCCTATGTTGGGCGTTTATTTTTTTCCATTTCTTTCTTATGCTGGGCCTTCATAGCTTCTATCATGGCCCTGACCTCATCTATTTTTTTGTCAGTTTCTGCTCTAGAGTCTCAAATCACAACTTCCATTTTGCTCACTATCTCTGTGGTTATCTGGGAAATTATTTCTGTTTTGAATTTTTCTAGAGCCTGATTGATCTGTTTTGTTACTTCCTGTGCTTTGAGTTCAGGGTGTCCTGGTGGTTCACTATCGGCCTTTCACCCTCATTTGCCCTACTTTTGCCATTGGTGAACTGGAAGTCTGTCCTTGTATCTTGCTTAAGTGTTTTCTCATTTTTATTTTGTTGTTGGGCTGTCCTTGGTTTAATCTCTGGGTTATCACTCAAATCTTCCTGATATAGTTTCACCCTAGCTTCTATGTCTCTAACGACCCACAGACATTCTCATCTTCATAACATCAGAGAAAACAGCTCATCAAATCAACCGCAATGCTTTATCCCAACTGATACAATCAACAACACATTAAGATCAAGCACAACTTGGAAAGTGACCACCTGTGGTAGTCACTAGTCTATCACCCTTAAATCATTTGAATTAAATTGAAATCCAGAAGCAGTCTAGAACATGTCTGCAGTGAACAAAATTTCAATATAGTATATTTACCATTTAATGGGTCAGACAGAGTGAGGACACAAGACCCCTGATCTCAGCTAGCTGATTGCTGAAGCCCATGATGCAGACTGACCTCGGGCTGCAAGGCCGAGATTTAGTTCCCCAACCTTCTGAATGGTTGAACTCCACACCATTCTACTACAGGTTTCCCACGCCCTTTCTTTAAAGATGTTCAAAGTTGGGAATTCAGAAAAATACCCTTTATGACCACCTCTGCCTCTGCAGAGTGGGTCCAAAGACTGGCACAATCAGGAGGTCTGACAGTGTGCACAGGGGTAGGTAAGGGGAGTTATGGGGGTTCAGGGGCACCCACAGGGCTACCTTCCTGGCACTGGAGCAATGGCAGCTAGGGTGGAAGAAGGCGTGGCTCTCCTTCCAGAGAAGAATCAGGGCCCAGGCTACCTTCGGGGAACTGGAGCAATGGTGGCTCCCATAAAATTTTTATTAAAAATTTAAATTATATACTTAAGAACAGCCGGCCCAGCACCAACATTTTTCATGACCATTAGATATTCCCTTGTCCAGTGATGCAAGACAAACAAAGGGTGGGGTGTGTCATTTGTCACAAGCACCCCCTCCCTTTGGCTCCTTTCAAAGACAACCTGGGGAACAACCCAGGGGATCTCACCATTTAGGTATATTTATTTTATTTTATTTTATTTTTTGTTCCACTACCAGTGAGCTGGCCTCTGCATCCTAGAAAGGGAACCCAGGAAACCCTGGGGACGTGCATCTTCCCTTACAAGGAGGCAGGCAGTTGCTCTCTCCGGAGAGACTTGGGTTAAGGTCCAATATGGGCTGTGTCAGTTAGTTCCTTCTTTCCCGCTGGAGAATTTGACTCTGTATTTATCTTCCTGCTCAAGGGAAAAGCCAATTTAAAATTAATGAGAAAGCAATCTAGCAGGGTGTTTTTGGAGCCCAATCTTCAGAATTTTCCTTCTCTTTGGTAACCAATATTGGTTCCGGCAACTGTGAGGGCAAAAGAGGTTTTAACAAGCGAGGGGAATTTTTCAAACAACAATAATTTGAGACTTCCCTTTTTTTATTTTTACAGACAAACCATGAGCTCATGCTTTGACTTCTTTAAAGTATTTAATCATTAAGAAAAGGGGAATGATTTAATTTGGGACAGTCCCATTATTATTGATCACGTCCGTCTTTATCCACATAAAACCCTTCACAATTTACACAAAACTAACAGACAAAACACCTGCAATCACAAAGGATACCAAAAAACACCAAATATCACACACAGGTGGTGGCATAACCACGCCGGCATGGGAGTGACCCACTTTACCTTAAAGAGAAACACACAGGAAAGAAAAAGCCTAAGTTCGATCCGCGAACTCTGCATTCAATCTGTGAACCCAAGAAAAGCCGGAGTTCGATCCTCAATCTCTGTGTTCAATCCTCAAATGCCCCTGGGGCAGGAACGTCTTTCACTCTTTCCCCACTGTTGATGTTGTATAGGCCTGTCAGCCCACAACCCACGGTGGGAGTAAAAAGACCCTCAGGTTTTAGATATTAAAACAGTACAACAATAAAAAAAAAAAAAGAAAGAAAAAGAGACTCACATGTGCACGTTCTGCAGGCCAATCTCCTTTGGAGGGAGTCCTTGGGTGTTTGGGGATCCCGGACGAGACCCCAAATGTTATGCCCAAGTCGCAAAGTCCCCAAAGACCACCAAAGAGTCAGGTCCAATGTAATTACAAGAGGAGCTTATTGCAAGCTCGAGCCTGGACCCTCGGGTGTCACCGTCACAGTGGCTTCAGACCAAGAGTCCAGACCCATCTCTGAAGCAGGATTACATAGGGTTAGGGAGACTCTTTCTTTTTATAGGTCCTATTTTTATCTTTTGCTTAATATTGGATATTTGAGGGGTACTCAGAGGGCACTTGCTGGAAAATTACTAATGCCTACGTTCACAGAATGAATTTCTCTTTTTAAAGAACATCTGATTAAACAATTCTATAATTAACAAAGACTATATATGTAAGCAGTGACTAATGCCTATGTTAGCAGTGGCTACCTATGTAAGCTGTGACTAGTACCTATGTTGGCTAAATCAATTTCTCCTTTTAAAGAACATTGATTATCTTAAGCAAGAAGAATTCATCTTTAGATCATAAAAAGAGGAACAGAAACAGGGTGGAGAAGCCCCAAGACAGCTTGTCCTAAAAAGAGGAACAGAAACACAGGGAGACTGCCATACAGAATGTAATTTTTGCAGCTCTGTTCTGGGCAAGGGGCACAGAGGTGGGCAAAGGGCACAGAGGGAGCCCACTTCAACCTGAAAACTTAGTCCTCACAGAAACTCCCTGAAGTTGGAGCCTGTGCTTTAGCTGAGCTCACACATCCCCAGCACTTTGTAGAGGTTCTGGAAAAAAACAGGTGCTCAGTAGATCCTCACTAAATGAATGTAGAAGCCGTAACAGAAGTCCCAGGAAACCAGAAAACCATGGCTTACATGTGAAAGCATTTTATTTCCCGTTAGACTGTGAGAAGCTGTGGTCCTGTGGCCCCTGAAGTCCAAGGATGATGTGTGTCGCTCCTGGCTAAGGGACAGCCGGAGCTGTCCTCCCCAAGATGAGTCCCTGGCTGGTATCAGTGGGGCAGGCACCCTGCACCTTTACCACCACACATGCTAACCGGGGCATGGCAGCCTTGCACAGACACTTTGCCATCCCAGCCACAGTTCTGCCTGTGAATGAGGCCTCTTCTACCCAGACAGGATGGCACGTGCTCCTGCCTCCCGAACCTTACGTCCAGTGTTGCATCTGTAGCCTCACCCTGGAGGTAGTGTCCTTTGGGGGGGTGGGCGACTTAGCACATCTGACACCTGACTTTGCCAGGCAGACAGCCCCTCCCCTCCCTGGGAGAGTTGAAAGTTTCGTGCAGTTTGGAGCAGTCCAGGCCGGCCGTGTGGGAGTGGCCACAGCCAGGGCCCAGGGCGGTGGTCCGGGCCAGGGAGGAGGTGTCATCGGACAGCCAAGGCAGAGACCTCCCTCCCTGGAGCTCAGCACAGATGGAAGGGAGGGGCCCTGCCCACTTGTTTCAAGAGGAAGTGTGTGACTCAGTGGCTGTCTGCCTTCGGCTCCAGATCCCAACGGAGGTCTAGCTGTCTGGCTGATTTTGCAGTGAGCTTGGTAAAAATTTAGCATTGCGGTCACTCCCTGTCCCCTGGGCAGAGCTCCGGAAGCAGGATCAATAGGGAAATGTTGTCAGCAGCTCAAGGATGCCATAAATCTTTGCAGCATCATTTGAAAGCTGACTGGAAGCTGGGCTGGCGGGACAGGGCAGTGGTTCTCCATAACCCTGGCTGCACAGGCAGGGATGCCCCGCCTCTGAGCAGTGGAACAGAAAAGTGCCAGCCTCACGGAGGGCCGTGCTGGGTGCTGATGGAGGCACTGGGGGGTCCCAACAACCGCTGGCAGGGGTGAGCTCCTGGGCAGCCAGGCACCCTCAGGCCCCGGGGTGTGGAGAGAGCCAAGCACTGTGAAGGCAGCACTGTGTCTGTGTTGTAGCCTAGCACCTGAAAGAGCTAAGTTAGCAGCTGTTGCATGACTATTTCTTATTGAAGAATCTAGGTGTTTTGTAATTGTAATTCCAAAAAGCAACAGTGAAAACAGCAGCTATGAGAAACGGTGCATGCCTGGAGGCGGTCAGTCCTGCTGGCGGTACTGCACCACCACTGTCCCGTTTCCCCTCCTGCCGTGGCTCTGTCACAATGACTGCAGGCCTTGCGGAGGCATCAGGACTAGCTCATCCTTCAAGTCGCGGGCTCCTGACTCGGAACACACTCCAGGAAACGTCAGACGCTGGCTGGCCTCTGGGGTTTTCTCTCTGGGACATTGCTTGTTTGTGTCCCTTGCCTGGTTCTGCTGCTGGAGTCTATTTTGAGCAGGGCCTAGTGACACCAAGGCTCGTTGAGTGTGAGGAGAGGGGAGACCCTTCCTGAGCAGAGCTGACCAGGTGCCAATCTGTGTCCCGTGCTCCCAGGAAGCAGTTTTATGTGAAAGAAAGAGAGGCCCAGGAGCAGCACATAAGTGCCTCTTAAAAACCCAGAGACAGATTCTAACAAACAAAAACTGCGACCTAGAAAACAAACCCACCCATAAAACCATGCTTACAAAATGCCGGTAGGTGTGTGTAACTGTGGGCATTTTGCTTTGTTTTTTGCAGTACTGGGCTTGAATCCAAGGCCTTCTTCATACTAAACTACATCCCCAAGCCTTTAAAGAAACGTTTTTAAAAATTTTGAGACTGAGTCTCCCTACATCACCCAGTGTCCTGCCTCAGCCTCCAGGGTGTGAGAATCACAGGTTCACGCTGCCTAAAGAAGCTGTTAACCACTGTAGAGTGGGGGTGGGTGGCCGAGAGTAGGGGTGGAGATCCTGCTGAAGGCTCCCAAGAAGAAAGAAGTGAAGGAGGAGAAGGGCTTTGCGCGTTTATCGTGACGGTGCCTCTGTGGGTGTCGAGGATAAGAGTCATTGCCCGTGCAGCCCAGATGTGATTCCAACAGAGACAGCGATGCAGCCTCAGCCTCATACACACAGCAATACCACGGGACACCCAGTGTTGTGTGGTTTGCTATCCCTTCACAGCACACACGGCCGCTTGTTGGCAGTGGGGTCAGGCCGCCCTGGCGGGAGACGACTCTGGTCTCCCTAACAGAGGAGGAGATGCCCGCACCAGAGACCTCCACTCGGAGCTCCACTACTGTCACTGCAGTGGACCTGTCAGTGCTGTTCCTGGGCTCCCTGAAGGCCGGGACATCTGAAGGAGACCCTGCTTTCCTGCTCTGCAGACCCTTCCTGCAGGGTAGATCCATGCATTGCAGGAGGCCCTTGCCTCCTGCATTCCAGCTATTAGTGCCGTTCACACTGACCCTGGCTCCACCTAATTGCACCCAGGACTAAAACATCCTTTACAATAAGCACTTCTTTGTAATAGACAGATTTCCTGGACCCATAAAACAGCTTTTAGAAAGGGCGAGCTGTATTTAAGGAAGACATTAATATAGTGCCACAAAGTGAGGTTTGCTGACATATGAGTCTCTGAATAATTTACTTTAAATAAATTAACACTAGAATTTACATTTATCTTTGAAAGTCCAATTTACTGGTGGCACCGAGGTTGTGCTCCCTGGAGAAAGGGAATCATGAAAAACAGTAGCCTTCGCTGGACCCTCTGCTTCTCCGCAGCAGCCTCCCTTCTGGGTCACTCTGAGCGTTCATTGGGGGAGTTCCTCTCTCCCAGCTTTCAGCTGCCACCGAGGTGAGCTGCAGTGGCCAGATGGGGACAAGGGACAGGGAGAGCAAGCCCAAAGGCAAGTACAGCCAGACCGAGAAGTTCAGACTTAACATCGTAAGCAGGGCTTGATGGGGGACACCTATGATCCCAGAACCTGGGAGGCTGAAGCAGCGGGATCACTGGAAGTGTGAGGCCAGCCTGGGCTACACAGTGAGTTCAAGAGCAGCCTAAACTACACAGTGAGACTCCATCTCAAAAACAAAAACAAAAATAGAATCATCATCATAATATAATAGACAGAAGTTACTGCTACAATAATAACATACATTATCTCATTTGAGCATTGTAAAAACTATAAAATATGATCTTGTATCAACCCCTTTGACCATAACAGTAAAACCTACTCCGGATCACATAGCCATTAAGTGGTATTCAAAATAGGGGATCTTCTGTTATACCTAGACTTTTCGATCAATGTCCAGCACTCAATCATCTTATTACCAATAATTTAAATAACTGTCAGGGGTGTACAATGACTAAAAACACCGGAAAAGACAAAAATATAGAGAAGCAAAACCAAACACATCATCACTCTTCTTGGCAACCGAGGGTTAATCAATACCCAGGGCACTCAGGATTCACTCTTTTGACGAATTCTCTTCTTGCAAGAGGACCGTATTTGTGTGTTTCCGAGACTGGCGAAGCTTCCTGTGCTTCTGGGAAGGCTGGGATGGGGCACCGGGAGTAGAGGGGTGAAGGGGCTGAGAAAGCTGGGCTGTGTCCCTGGCCTTTCCAGCTGTGGGTGCACAGAGCCTAGGGCACGAAAGGAGGCCCAGCTCCATCTCCACGTCTCCTCCTGGTCCCCTGGTGGCCCAGGACCGCTTGCCAGGGAAGGCTGGGTGGGTGAGCCCTGATCCCTGGCCTAGAGGAGCCTGTGGCTGGCACACACAACCCTAGTGGCCTCTGTCCCCAGGTGGCAGCCAGGCTGCAACTGGGCTGTGCGGCAGCTCTGGCGTTGAGCTGTGGCTTTCCACAGGCAGAGTCACAGGTGGAGTCATGGGGGAGCGTGGCCACCCTGAAACTGGGCAGCAGGGTGTGGCCCCGTCAGCTGTGGCCACCGGGAACTGTGGGTTTCTGGACAGCTCCATCCCCTCCTGGCCGGGCACGAGGGGCAGAGCCGTTTCTCTGTGTTGTTCAGGTGTTAAATTAGCATAATGACAAGGCCTGAGCTGATGAGGGTCTGAAGTGTCCGATGGAAACAGCAAAGGGTGAGTTTCATTGTTACTGCGGAAATGGGGGAGATGTGGTACTCATGACGGTGAGGGTTAGTGGACACAAAACACTGCTTTTTCACAATTCAAGAATGCACAGATTTAAGAGTCTGGGAGGGACATTTGTAGCATATACATCAAACCAGAAACAACCACCATGCGCTCCCGCACGTAAGAGCACGGGCAGCAGCTCCAGAAGAGGAAACGAGCGGCCTCCGACGTGCGGTAAAGATGCTGTCACACTACGTCACTTGAAAGACGCAGATGGAAACCGGGAGTGCACATTTTCCAGCCCCTGTGAAGGCAGTACATTAAAAAGCTGGGGAATATCAAGATTGGCTCTACGGTGAGAAAATAATAAGAGATACCAGGAGCTGCTGCGGGGAGTACACGGAGTGCTTTCAAATGCATTTGTTGGAAGTATAGTTGCTCGGATCCAACACTGAGGAGTCCTTAATTCCTTTTTCCGTCTTAAAATGATTTAGCAGGAAACGTTAACAGCTCTACGACCAACACCAAACTCTGCAGCATCCGGCCATCTCCTCCTCCTGCTCCCCGGCGACACCCCGTCTACACCTCCCTTCCCTCCCGGGCGGTTCACGACAGCCTGCTCACTGGAGTTCAGCCTTCCTTCCCTACCCTGGGTCTACTCCCAAGACAACGTTTTGTTTAAGGACTTGTTAAAAGTCTTTCTGTTGTTTAAATTTCTTATTTTGGAATAATGACTTGTAGAAGGGTTGCAGAACTCTCCTGAGTGCTCGCGGGGGCCCTGGCCCCAGTGTCTCCGACCGGACAGGTGCCCACGGCTCCGTTCCAGCCCACTGTGTGCGGGCTGACACACGTGCCTTCTCTGTCCCCTCCTGTCGGTGACGGTTTCTTTTTCTCGTCTTTCCCAATCTTTTGGTGAGGTGCATCCTTCAGAGGAGCGCTGGGCAGTTACTGAATAAAATGTGGGCTGCTCCCCTGGCTGGGGGTGCTGTCATTGTCAGCTGACCTCGGCTTCCTGTCCGGCCCACCTCCTGTTGCTCCGTGTCAGTGACATCACCCTTCTCATTTGGTTGAAAGTGGGGTGCACAGGCTTCCCCTCTGTCCGGGGTCCCCCTCGGACACTGCCTGCAGACACAGGAGTGGGTTTTCCAGTGGGGATTTTGTAGCTCCTGCATTCATGCTGCACTCCTTAGTTTGAGATCTTCTGCCAAGAAGAACTGTACCTTCTCCCTAGTGATTTATTCAATTACACATTTACATCACTCCATTTTACCCTAACCTAATTCGACCTGAAACTGTCCCAGACTTGACCTGCAGTGGACTCCTGTCTCTTCCATCCTACTTGGGGCATTTCCTTTATTCTGGGGAGCATAAGTTGTCTCATGTTGATCTCCTTTTCCTGCCACACCGTGAAGGCAGCTTCTCTGGGTCGCTGATTCCTTCATTGTCAGATGGTCACTGATCTAAGTCAACCGAGCTGAGACCATCAGAGGACCTTTCCTCCCAGCCCTGCAGTATGCAGCGGGTAGAACCGAGACCCACACAGCCAACTTTGGGAGGTCAGTCCAAACCATTCTGATAGAAACCCTCCCCTGTCACCCCCCACCCACACACTGGCTTACAGAATCTTTGTATCGTGGGCTTTGCTTCTTCTCTGACACCATTTCCTTCTGTGTTGCCCTACTCTAGGCCTACTGGTCTCTTTACCACTCCTCTAGTACCAAGAAAAGTTCTACCCCGGGCCTTTGCACTTATTCCCACTGAACAGAATGCTCCAAATCTGGATGTCTCATTCCCTAAACTCAGGTCTCTGCTTCAACATCTTTTCATGAAGGATGATTTTCCTTACTACCTGCTATCAAGTGACAAATTTCTCTTTCCCTACCCCAGTATTCTCTATACCTTCATCTTGAGTAAATTTTTATTGTGCACTTGTCAGCATCCTACATACATAGTTTTGAGTCCTACATCCAGTAGGAGCAGCAGCTGCAGGAAATCAGGCTGTTTCTTAAATAGCTCCCTTTGGTTTTATCATCTGGAGGCAATAAGACTTAGCTCATAAAGAGTTATTGTGAGAATTCAACAAGATAATGTGAAGGGATCTTTACTGAACTAATGAATGTGTTAAGTGCTTTTTGGCAAGTGGCTGCTGAATGAATGGGAGCCATTAGCATCCTCCCCCCTCCCCAGCACCCTTGAAGGTAGTTGCTTGGATCACAGAACTGGGTGCACCATGGGTTGTCTCTCCACTTCGTTGGGGAGAGCGAGTCTGTGAAGTTTCCTAGCCAACCGAGGGGTTCAGAGGAGAGTCTTGGGCCCTCCCAGCTGCATCCAGATGAGGGCCTTTCTGGAGGTGCTGGACCACGTCAGGCTGCTCTCCGGAGCCCCTGGGCATGTTTTGATGAATGGTCTGTGTGAGAAAATCCAAAATGTGCAACTAATTTGTTCAGCAGAAATGGAAACCAGGTCCCTTGCCTCGCTTCCAGATGGATCAGGAGGGAGAGAGGCCCACGGTTTAGGGGAAGCCACCAGGGACCCCCAAGGAGTGGTCTTTCTGTGTGGCCCTGCAGCAGAGGGCCCAGAGGGGTTGGGAACTCTATCGCCCCAGCTGCCACCCACCCTGTGAGCATTTCCTGCCTGGATCTCAGCCCATGCCCTGGGGCCTGCAGGGCAGCTGAGGACTTGGCCCTGTGGAGTCCTCAGCCGCCTCCTGTGGCCCTTTCCTGACCCTGACAAGAGAAGGCGGAGCTCCCCTGTGAGGCTTCTCCATGGAACCAGGGTTGGACCATGATTCAGGAGGTGCAGCAGCTGCGCCTGGGAAAGGGGCCTCCTGGCCACCAGCCTTGAAGACCCACAGGAGGCCAGGCGGTCTCACAGGGCCTGGGAGATGGAACTGCGCAGTGCACTCCGCTGGCGTCTAGACTCCAGCTTGCAGGAGTGCTAGGCCTAGGAGGCAAGGCAGGGAGCTTCAAAATGCACATAGGAGGCTCGTAGTCAGCAGAGGAGACCGAGGGCACTGGAGGCCGATTTCCTAACACCTCGCTCTGGGAGAGAGAGCTGGGAAGCGACACCCGCTGGCCACAGCCACCCCCTGGCCCCTGCGTGGCCAGCGCCAGAACCTCAATCTGACAAGTGATGCGGAACGTCCACTGTGAGTGTGAACAGGATGTTTCTCAATGGAGCCCTGGAGGAACACAAGGTCCACGGTCGCTCCTGTCACCCGCTGTAACACGAGGGTGATGGAACTATACAGGACTGGTTCCGTACATTTAAACAATTGTGTTTGAAATGCATTACAGTAAAGCACACGCTGCTGAGAGCGATGAAATAAGTGTGTGCGAAGCAAGTGGGGAGGATTTTAACTATCTCGAGGGACAAGTGGAAATGTGTCTTTTACCATAATAAACTATTTCATTGAAACAGTCACTGTCCTTTGTGGTTACTCCTTATTGATCAAAGTGTTTGTGGCAGTTTCTGTCAAAGGTGTTTTGCTGTGTCCTCACCGGCCCAGTTCGGGATCTGCAGCCCTGTGGCTTCCGGCTCTCTCTCAAAGTCAGAGAGGGCCGTGATGGGTCAGTGCTTGGGCTCGGTTCAGGACATGGAGGCAGCTACGACAGCGCAACAGAGATTCATTCCCCCCAAAAGGGCCCAGAATCGGTCAGAGTGGCGCTGCGCCATGTGTGTTTGACGTGAGGAAGAGTATTTTAAAAGGGATGGGTGGCAACGTGACTTTTACTGTAACACATGTTTAAAATTAAACATTCACCATGCTTCTGGTCACTCACGTCTCCCGCTCAGCCCGACCCCTGCTCAGGCATCCGTCTCCCTCAACTCTGGCCCTCCTTACCTGTCCTCTCTGCCCCCTGGGTGCGGATGGGCAGCTCGGGGAGATGCACTCATTCAGGACAGATGATGAGGTTCAACTCACGAGTGAGGGTCCGAATCCCCCGGCTCCAAATATAGCTCTGCGGCTCTAGCAGAGCCTTGAGTGCCTTATCTTCTCCAGGCCTTGGTTTCCTGGTTTTAAAATGCCAGTGGTAGGGCCAGGGATTTAGCTCAGTGGTTTGGTGGCCTGCCTTGCAAGCGCAAGGACCCGAGTTCGATCCCCGGTACAACAACAAAAAAAATGCCAGTGGTGATCGTGACAGATCCTTCCTGCACTGATGCGTTGTGAGGTCTTTGAGTCGTGTTTAAAATGCAGTCCCATTTCTCTTATGCTAAAATGCCACTGTGCGACTGTGAAACGTTCTGTTTGGGCTCAGAAGTTGTCCTATGTCTTGCAGGGTCCCAGTTAACACTGTGAACATAAACCACTAAGGAGTGAGATGCAGACAGAGCTGATTACCTTTGCGCTCCTACCATGTGGACCTGGCTGCTGGAGAGGAACCTTGCGGGCCACACTCCATGCACTTAATGTGACTCTTTGGAGGCCCAAGAAGGACACACTACTGGGCCAAAGGCATCAGACAGTGCCTCCTTTGCTTGGCTAAGATGACATTGAAGTTCCTGCCATTACTCCTGATGTGGCTTGGAGTCTGTTTCAAAAAGCAGAATCCTGTCACCCCAGGGCTTTCTCAAAGCCAGCTGTGTGCAGCACTGAATCCCTGGAATGCTAACAGTGTTCCATGAGCACACAGGCCTGTGCTGCGTGTCCACCACAGAACTTCTCCATGGGTAAATTCATGTCTTGAATCCCCAGAATGGGGCCATTGTCCAAAACATACTTCATATATCTTGACTCCAAACTTTGCTATGCTGGAGCTTATAAGACCTTGAGAAATGCTAGCCTGGTGAGAAGAAGGAGGATTCAGAATCCAAGAGAACTGAAGAATCGAGTCCCTGCCCTGAGACTTCCTACCTGGCATGGTGATTTGTAAGGCCAATGACTTCATTTCACTGAGCTTCAGCTCTTTCATTCATAAAACTAGGACAAAATACATACCATCTAGTGGATTACACACATCAGCTGTATTTACGGAAAAAACAGTGCATACGTGTGGGATAAAGATGAAAATTAATGCTGGTATTTAGGTGCTGGTGGTAACAAGCTTTTCACACCTGTCTAAGCCTGTGCTTTGTACATGGCAGCCAGACACACACAGCTGTCAAGCTTTTGAAACACAGCTATTTGGTAAATGTAAAATACACATCAGATTTTGCAGACCTGGCATGATGATGTCAGTCCTCCTTTACACTGATTATGTGTTGGCTGTGAATGGATTAGATGAGATACACCATTAAATTTAGTCCCACTTCCTCCCCTTTACTTGCTAATATAAGCCCACTACTAGAACATTTTAGCTCACAGTAGCTCACATTCATGGTTCATGTTATATTTTTCTCTGGCAGCCATGGTCCAAATGCTCCAATGACTATTAGACCGTCTCACCTTCTAGCCCCCTGGTCACCTCTTAGCTTGTTGTCCTCATCTTCTTGGCGCCACAGGCCACTTCCTGGGCAACACGGTTGTGGGATTTAAGCCCTGGCTGAATTTCTGGGATGTCACCAGCATGATCTTCCTTGCCTTTTACCTGCTCCGTGGGGCTTAGAAAGCACTAACGAGTTGGCTTAAATTGACGAATAAGCAGTTCATAATGGAGACAGGCTGCAAAGACAAGTTGGGAGAGAGTGCTGTTTGGCTTGGTGTCCGTGTGTTTGGTCTGAACTTGGGTCTCACTGCAGCCCCACACTCTGGATCCCAGGGGCAGACCAGCACTGCCAATTGCATCACAAGTAGCAGTGTCATCACTGGACTCAGGACTTCGAGTAAGCATTTGCCTTAAGACTGAGGGAACCGGGTACGCTGGTGTGCACCTGCCCAGGAAGCACACACTGCCTTAGGGGTGTTCCTGGAGCCCTGAACACAGAGGGCTGCACAGGGAGCTCAGACAGCAGCAGAAGAAACAGTGGGAGTCCCCCTGGTCTTGGCTGTGTTTGTTACCGTCCACTCCACCCCTACCTAATGGTCATGTGTGAGCATACCCGACCTCTAGAAATCAGCTCTGAGGAAGTTCCCCAGACAGATTCCTATCTGATCCACCGCTGTGCTCTCATCTGACACACAACCTCGACCTTACACGAGCAAGAAAGTCAGAGGTGGTGGGAGGGGAGGAAGAGAAGAAGAACGAGACACAGAGGAGGGGGGAGAGAGGGAAGGGGTAAACTGAGGAAGGGAGGAAGGGTGGACCAGTAACCTTGCTAGGGAAGATTAGCTAGGGCTGCAGACAGTGCCCTGGGGCCTCTCCAAGCCCGGAGCCCTCAGCCATGGGAACCGTGGGGCTTCTGTCTTTCTCCTGAGCCGGCAACCTGCTTGGGATTTGCTCACAGGCCGTCAACCAAGTAGGGTGTGGAAGCGTGCAGTCAGCCCTCTTCTAGGTCACACACACACACACACACACACATACACACCAGCCCCTGGCTCAGTTTTTGTTTTTATTTCCACACAAGCAGTTGCCACTTTGCTTTAGGAATTTACACCTGACCGCCTCTTACAGACACCCGAGAAGCTTGGCCGCAGACGATGCCACCTGTGCTGAAACCACAGGCTGTGGGGTGAGAGTCCAGAGCCGGGACAGAAACAGCGAAGGAGGCCAGGCGGAGAGGCACACGGGCTGAGCCAGAGCCTTCCCTGCGGTGTCAAAGCCTCCGGCCGCCTCCATCCTCCAGTCCCTTTCCCGTCCTCCCCAGGCACCACCCTGCCACAGGCAGGGCAAGGAGGAGGGCAGGAGACGAAGAGCAAGCAATTAAGACACTTGATCACGGCCTTAATTGAGCTGCGGGAAGCCGGGGCTCGGTGTGTGCCAGCACCCTTCCAATAAGCCAGCCCTTCTGTGTGGGAGGAAGCCGCGCAGCCCTCGCCGGGTTCTCAGCATTAGCGTCACCGCTCCCAGTCCCAGTCCCAGTCCCGGAAGCGCAAGAGCTGCTGGCTGGCCAGGGTGTGGGCGGGGCCTTCTCCGGCTGGGCCTCCCCTGCACGTCGCTCTGGGGTTGGCGCCTCGGGGTTGATGAAGACGTCCAGCCAGAGGCAAGTGAGGGCCACAGCGCCCTCCTGAGCCCACCACACCTGCCTCTGCCCTGCCCTCGTCACCCACCTTCCTGGGAAGAGGAGTTGGGGCCCAGCCCACCGCCTGGGTCGAGAGCACGGTTCTATTTTTGCAAACCATTCCTCCCTAATGAGCTTCCCGGGCGGTCGCCAGCCGAGGCCCACACGAGGCAAGAGCGGTCAGGACTTGCATCCTCGGCAGCGGGCCAAGGCCGGGCAGCCTCATTAGGAGGATTGGGAGGCCCAGGAGGCCCTGGTCAATGGCTGGAGGACAATTCACATCTCCTGGAGAGCAGGGGCCGGGAGCGGGCTCGGGCCCTTCAAAGCATTTGTCCAGTGACCCCTGAGCTAGGTAGGAGGCACCAGATAAGCTGGGAAATGTTTCTTATTCTTCGGAATCTTAATTTATATGCATCCGTATTTGCAGCCATTGTGACCACATTCTTCGTGGGGAGTTGGTCCGTGGACAGAACACAGCTTGTTTTTATTTCCCCTTCCCTTTGGCAAAAGAGCTATCTCCCTGTTTCCTATGTCTAGCTTTTACTTTATTCTTTATTTATAATTTGGGTTTCTCCTATTAGAGAACCATCCCATATTTAAGCTTGTGTGTCTGATTTGTTTCCCTTAACACTATGGTCTCGGAGTGGGGGGCATCCGTTTTCCTACAAGCGACTCAAGTCTATCCTTCTTTACGGCAGAGTAGTACTCCATTATGTGTAAACGCCACACTTTCCTCACCCATTCCTGTGTTACGGATATACAGGTGACTTTCAAGAGTTAGCGATGGTAAATTTTGCTGCTATAAAACTTGTGTATGAATGGATCAAAGAACTTGCTTTCAGCACTGCCTGCCCCATGGGGATCCTCTGTGCACCGAAGTGTGTAGAACGACCCCGCCCCCACTGCCACCCTCATTTACAGTAACGTGTTTCCTCCCCACTCAGAGTGTGCAACGATGTATAATTACTTGTGCATCAACTGCAGTAGAAGCTCAATGCGAGCTGAAGTCTAACACCTGAAAGGGGTCCCGGTCCCCTGCTTCACCCGAAGGTGCCCTAGGTCTAGAGAACCCTTTAACTCCCAGGTTCTTTCTGTCATCTTCAGCTACATTCCGCTTTCATCTCTGTCACCTTCGTTGATTCTCAAGTGGATGAGATGAAACAGCCACTCTCTTCCAGGGCTAGGCTTCTTGAGAGATAAACTTCCTGAGGGAAAAAACTAGTGTTCTCCTCTGAATGTCTTCTGCAAGACTCCTGGGCATGATCTCACTGACTTCCCAGATCCTTTCTCCCCTGTGGGGGTTGTATTTTTTCAGCCTCTACGGTGAAGATCCTCGGCATTGGAGATCTGAAAGGAATGACTACGTCCACTTTCATAAATACAAGGGGTAACTGAATAATAACAGTGAATGTTTACAATTTTAAAGAATTATTACAATAAGAGGCACATTGCCAGCGACTCCCCCCAGAACCCTTCCCCTGGCTTTGAACACTCTTAGACCCCCTGTGTCTTCCACGTTCTGAAGCAGCTCTGGATATCATCATTCCTGAGTCTGCAGGATATGGTGACGCTGCCGCTGAGCGCCATCCCTAGGAAAGGCAGCTCATGAAACAGGATGCTGCATCCTTGTCCACCTCCTTCCCCAGACCTGGCACCAGGTGACTTCGGGCTCTTGCCAGAGTCCAAGTGACCAAGACAGGGCAGTGTTTTGAATCCACTAGAGACGTCAGGGCCTCCAGGAAGACCCTCAGGAAAGAGAGCTCAGAGCAGCTGCAGAAAGTGGCGAGGACAATGGGTCCTCAAAGTGTGGGGGTTCTGAGGGGCGATGGCCATGTGTCATCTCCTATCAGACATTTTTTACTTTCATGCTGTACTTTTATGACACCCCTCACACCGCGGAGGAAAGGGGCAACAAAAGCCTACCAGGTGAGCCCTGCCGACTCCAGCTCCAGCCTCATCTGTGTGACGGGGGTGAAGTGTGCAAACTCTAAAGCCTCTGGTTTCCTCTCTGGCATGAAAATAAAGGCCCTGCTGTAAGAGAGGGCCGGCTCCCTGTTCAAATGCTGACCGACCGAGGCAGCTCAGGACCATGCATGAGGCCCTTCCAGAGGGACCCGCCTGTCCCTTCCCACTCTTGCTCTCAAAAGCTCTGGTCAGGCCCCTAGGAAATACTTGTAGCTCCTCAAACGTGCTCTCTCTCTCTCTCTCTCTCTCTCTCTCTCTCTCTCTCTCTCTCTCTCTCTCTCTCT
>NW_022900928.1:4835536-4874525 GCF_012274545.1 Fukomys damarensis
CTCTCTCTCTCTCTCTCTCTCTCTCTCTCTCTCTCTCTCTCTCGCTGTCTCTCTCTGTTACTCTTCCCTCCCTTGGAAGTCCTCCCTGACCCCCACCCCACAGCCTTCCAAATGGCTACCAGAGCATCTTGTGCCTTTTTCTTCTCACTAAGGGCAGGGACCCTGTCTGTCCATCTTTCCATTGCTTTTTTCCAAGCAGAAGTATAGGGCACACAGTGGCTCTTCAGGCCTCGACCCCCACACCCCAATAAGCGAGGCCTTAACCCCAGATAACAAAGAGACGCCTTCATGAACAAGATGTGGAGCGATGTCCCCGCCTGCTTCCAGACTTGCTGGGTCTTTTCACTGAAGTCGTGCAGAGCCACCAGTTCCCACCCATGCACTAGGGCTGGAATACTGGCTTGCGACATTTGGGAGGGACTTAGAGATCTTGGTGATTATTTGGATGGATTTGTAGCATGTCGCTGCCCTCATAGGGCATCAAACTTTCGATCAATATACAGAGTGGATGTGGGGCAGCAAAGCCATGCTGGGGCTGGCAGGGTACCCGCACGTCTTTTCTCAGGGATCAGGCACTGGTGGCCTCGTCTGTCCTGCTGTGGCTGCCTTCTGGAGCTCTCACTTTCTCCATAATTAAGGCCGTGACTTTTTCGCGATTGTTGACAAATATAAACTCACAGGGGGAATTCTGATCATCCCTAAGCTCGCCGGAGCTTTCGGGACATGAGTCGTAACCTTAATAAGTATAAGTAGACACCATCTGTCCATCCACCTCCGCACGGCTGCACCGGCCCTTCTCCGTCCCGCAGTCTGGGACAGCTGCCAACCTCCTGTTGGGGCCATTCTTAGCACAAGGAGAAGGCCTGTGGTTCTTACCAGTTCAGGTCTTGTCCTTCAATGAAAGAAAAAACAATCACGTGTCTCATCGCTTCAGGGGACCCTCCGAACCTATCTCCTCTCCGAGGACTCCAGAAGTCTGTGTTAGCACCGTGCCCGAGGTTTGCAGCGTCATTCTTTCCCCAAACTGTGGCCGTAAACGTTTGTCCAACGGCTCCTCTTCAAATTCATCACGGTGTCTGGAGACGGAAAGGAAAGAAGTGGGTCCACATCACCAAGGTTTCCAGGGCCACATGCACTGCAGGCAGAGCTGGGGGATGAGGGGACCTAGCATGGGTCGAGGTGCAGTCTGTGTCTGTCCCTCTCCTTGGCCGCTACTTGGCAGAGCCCTCGGGAGGCTCGGTGACAATGAGCTCCCGTCTCTCCTACTTCCTTCTCCCAAGCAAAGGCGCTAGGACGATCTGACTGGAGGCAACTCTCACCTTGGTCACCGGCTCACCCCAGAGTGATCTCCTTTGATCGGAGAAACAAGAGGACCCGCTGGGTGGGCCCAAGGGTAAACTCCACAGGGCAGAGGTGGGAGCAAAGGAAGATGCTGAGAATGCTGTACTAATTACTCCGCACAGGAATTTCAGGCACTACTGCTGGGCTGGGGGCTTCTACCACAAGATGATCCCATGCATCAAAAACTCAAGTAATTATTGTGCTCCTCCCCAGCTCTCTCCCTCTCGTAGGTAAGGAAGTATAAGTGTAAATATAATGTGCATGTGCTCATATATATTGTAAGGAAGTAACCAGAAATACAAAGATTTAGCTCAAAGACACAGAGAGGACCATTGGAACTTTACCGCCCCAACAAGAGTGGGTTAACTACATGATGGAAAATCAAAGAATTATCATGCATACACTAAAATGGTATTTTTGAGGAACATTAGCATACAAAAATGATCAGAATATGACATAAGCAGGGGCGGAAATAAATGAATACATATAAAATGTGCAGGCCATGGCTAAGAAGAGTATTAGTAAATAGCTAGAACTACTTAGCAAAATGCTACTGTTAGTTAGCTTTATATGTTAGACCTAGTTTTTCTTAGTTTCTTTTATAGTCAGGACAAAAAAAAAAAAGAAGAAGAAATAAAAGCGAGTTCTTTTTTAAGGAAAAGCAGCCATGTCATCTGGAAAGATACGACCGTACTGCTCAGATTGCCAAGCCAAAGTGCCCCGGATCAGGTAAGTTCTGCCGGACAGACGAGGAGAGGAGGCTTGGCCTGGAGCCCTGTCCTGACGGAGCGGAGGTCACGTGCTGAGGGCCGCTAGGTGCACTGAGGCCCTGTGCCAAGAGGCTGCGGAGGTGGGTGAGGAATAGCTCTGCGCTTACTGGGTTTCTGTCAGTTCCGGGGCTGGGGGCTGGATTATCCTTGTGAAATTCTGCCCTGTCGAGGCCTCTTGGCAAATCCACAAGAGTGATGTGTGAAACACCAGAGGCTAACAAGTCCCGTGCCGGGGGGCTGTGACAGCGGCAGGCAGCCCACGAGCTTCTCGGTGGGCGCAGGGGAGACTTTCCCCAATTTCAGCCATCTCTGTTGTTACTGTGAGGAGCTGCTCGGATAATCACAGAAACCATAGTAATTGAATGTTATGCGTCTTTTATAAGGTGGTCTCAACTTTTCAAAATATTTTCACATACCTTCCTCGTCTGGTCTTCACGTGGGATAAAAACAAGAAAGTGCAGATGTTGTAATGTATCAGGGAAAGTGAGGCCATGGGAGAGAAGAAAGCACAGTTCAAGGGAAGCTTAATAAAAACCGTTCGATTTGCACTCAGTTTGAGCTTGCAGGATTGCACCAAGAGAGCGGGTGACCCCTGAACCCCACAGGGCGGAGCTGAAGCGAAGCCGTGACCCCGCAGACTGCAAACGGGGTGCAGCACACCAGCTCTTCTCGGGGTCTTTCTCCTCTCCGCTTCCCTTGGGAGCTGGCCGCGTCCTCCTGCGCACCTCTGCTTTTGCTCATCTTCTCTGTACTTCCCCTTACTCATCTTGCCTACGGCCGATGTGGCCACTGCCCGCGCCAGTGACTGTGCAGCTCCAGCCCCACCGGCACCCAAGGGCGGACCGCTCTGGGTGAGCACAGCCTTCCTTCTGGACAGAGGCTGAGCCCGGCATTTAGAGCACCCAAGTACTGAGAAGACCGCATTGCCTCTTCCAGGAATAATTCGAATGAAGATAGGACTGTGCAATGATATGCTAGAAGATATTATATTTGAAATATTTTTAAAACACACACACACATCACTCAGGAATGACGGAGTTCCCTTATATTCAGGTTCTTTCAAAATGTCTGATATTTTGGGACACTCAAATTCTTTATTTTCAGCGGAGACACTGCTTGGGGAGCTATATTAGGCTAGAACCACCTCAATCAGGGATGACTTGGAACAGTTAGAGGTTATGTGGCAGCAATGATAAAATTCAACATAAGTTTGCCATTTATCATGGTTACAAATCAATAATTATTGTGAAACAAGTGTTACATGGAGTAATGCAAACAAACATGAAAAAGTGAAGGGCTGTGTTATGGAAATGACTCCTTGTATGCTTCAGATAAAATATGCACTGTGCATGTGAGCTAAGGATTCCGTAAGTGAGCTCTCTCTCTCTCTCTCTCTCTCTCTAATAATTCATGCAGAAATGGAAGTGACATTCTCTAGGAGTAAACTTTTTCAGTTCACACTTCAAAATATGGTTAGAATTCATTTTAAAAGGCCCCCAGTGATAACAAAGATAATGCCGGAAAGATCCTTGTAAAGAGTTGGAATGATGTTGTTTTGTGCTGTGTGACCTAGAAAGGGCCTATTTTAAATTGCCGTGTTTTATATAATTACAATGCATGCATAGAACTAATCAGGACCTTAGGTACGATCTCTATACACGTTACTATTATGTCCTATACCTATAAGTTTACCTATTCATGTTGCCAAACAAAACTATCCTATTGATTTTCTCACTGGAAAAATAGGGAATAATCTCACATTTGGGCATTCACTCAGGACAATTTTTGTCACAATCGTTTCAACCATTTTTCCTTGACAGTCTAATATCAAAATATTTCCAAAATCTGTCTTAGGCGTGTCTGTCTCTGAATTTGCCCCTGTATGTGGGCCCCTCTAGCTTCTCTGGGCCTCCTTGGATCTGTGGCATAAACATGATCTAGAGCAAATCCAGGAGGGAAACGTAGCCACAGACTCGCCTGTGCAGCTCTGGGAAGGCTGCCATGTCACAGCTCTGTCACTGTCAGCAGGGATTAGGACCCTCATCCCCGCTCCTGGTCCACTGCCTATCATGGGATAAGTAGTAGCAAAATCTCATTAGCCCTCTAATTAGTTTCCTGGTCCAAATCCACAGTGGCTTAAAACAGCAGCACTGAATTCCCTCACAGCGCTGGGGACCGGAAGTCTGCATCAAGCAATCAGTAGGGCTGGATCCTTCTGAAGCCTCTGTGAAGATTCCAGCGACCTCAGGCACCCTGGCAGCTCTCCACATGCAGCTACATCACGCCACTCTCTGCCTTGTCTTCCTGTCACCTTCTCCCTCTCTTTCCTCATAAGCACCGCAGTAACTGGGCTTTCAGTCCACCCCAATCCACAGTGATCTCACCTCAAGGTCTTAATTTAATTACACCTGCAAAAAGTCTTTCCAAAAAAGATTCCCCATGTTAGGTGTGGAGACTTCCCTTGGGCTAGGCACTGGGACTTGACATATCTTCTTGGGGGCCACTTCCCAACCCACTAGTTTCTTACACAGCAGGTAACAGCTCTTGGAAAATGAGCTATTGGAAGGCTGCACAGACAGCTGCATCCCCACAGGCCTTGACCACTAGGGCGGTGCCATCTTGGCTCCTGGCGGCAGTCTGGCTGGCACCTAGAGGGAGATGGAGGAAAGAGCCACCCTGAGATGCTGTCCAGATCTCTTAATGGCGTCCCCAGTCTGCCCTGGATCCATGGAAATAAGCAGCTAAAAGTAAAGTCAACTTGAAAGCCAAGCCACAGTCCTGGATCGCACGCCCTTAGCCTGTGCTTTTCTGTCGTGTGTTCACTTGCACTCCTCACAGGCTAAGGCCCTGTGCACCAACAGGTCTGTCACGAAGGTGTCACTCTGCAAGTATTCTTAGAGAGAGCAAGGGCGCCTCTGCTACACTGCAGCATTGTGCCTGGGGTCTGCCCTGCCTGGCCCTTGGTTTTCTCCCTTGAAGCTGCAGGTGGAGTTGTGGGCATCCTTAGGGGAATGGCTGCCCCTGAGAATTAAACTGGGGCCGGTTCACGACAGCTGCCAATTCATTAGGAAGTCCTGAGTTCCCAGCATAGATAAAAAATGAGTCAAACACGAGATATCTTTGTAAAACCTCTGAAATGAACCTTCAGGAGCTGTGCTGGGTGTGTGTGCATGCTCATGTGTGCACCCGCCTGTGCACGCCATCAAGACAGGCCCAGAGAGAGATGAAGAACAGAAGCAGAAGCGCAGGCCGCAGCAGAGTGGAGCTCCACTGACAGACAAGCCACGGTCCCCTGGTCTGCAGCCCAGGCTCCAGAGGGCACGTGGGACCCATTCCTCCCCTCCCAACCCTGCTGGGCAGCACTCACTCGCCCATCTCGCTGGCCTCCGTCCTCCTTCTGCAACCCAAGCCTGCGTGACCTTGACCTGACGTTGCTAATCCACAGCTTCACAGGTGCCATCCTTCCCATGAGTCCTCAAAATCTGGGGAACAGATTGGTGAAGATTCTACTGCTTTCCAGCTGTGAGGGAGCGAGTGCTGGGAGAAACATCTGTTCTGTTCCATCAGGGCAGACGCGGGCTCTTCTGAGGCAGGGCCAGGGCTGGGCAGCAAGCCTGTCTCTGGCTCGCACCCTCTCTTCTTGTCCTTCCATGTCTAATCCCACAGTTACTGTGCTTCATCGTGACATTTTATTCTATTAGTAAATGTGTCCTCTTTTGCCAAAAAGGATTAGACAAGTCAACATCTGGATAACGTCATTGGATTCATTCCATTTTGCCACAGAAATTTAAAAATGGCGCCCAGGGGTTCTCTGTGTTGTTTTCTTCACAAGCCCATGGGATGGGGGGTCAAAGAAATGACAATGGGTGTCCCTAAGATGAGGGGTGAGTGTGGAAGCAAAGGAAAAAGAGGACAGTAATTTGACGTAAGATGGTTCTAGGTAAAATTCAGGTCCACAAATTAGCCTCCGATTTTGAGACCAATTGTACAGATCAAGCATCAGTAACTCTCTGGTCTATAACCAGGGCTGTTAATATGCAGCTCACCGAGTTAAGGCAGATCTTGAGAGGGGGAAAAAAAACTGCCTAGCAAATAATAGCTGTTCATTAAAAGTAATGAATTCTCAAGCCTCCTCCCTCTCTCCTCCCTCTCCAGCCCTGAACATGTTCTGATACTAAGATAATACATGTTACATCTACCACAGACACATTTGTTCCAGATTTCCATACAACTATATTTAGAAGCACACTTGTTTAAAATACGGTAGCAGAAGCATATGTAACTTTGAATATAGGCCTGTGTATGCACACATCGGGTCTGGGCATTTGACTGTATGGAAATGACACCTTTAAAAATAGCCTCCCTCCCCTCCCCGAAGTGGGATCCCATTTCTGCTCTCTGAACCATCCCTGTATCCTCCCTCCCCTGGTCTCCAGCCACAGATGTGTTGTGCACATGTTCATGGGCAGCACTTCCAAAATGACAAATCCCTCCTTTCCCATTTTAGTCTCTCCAGGGAAGCAGCACGCCTTCCATGTACTTTGGATGCGGAGCCTCTTCCCTGCACGTCCTCCCCAGCCGCATCCTACCCTTCAGTTACCTGTGTGCCCCTGCTCTCTGAAACGCACCTTGAAAACAACTCTCACCCTCAAGGAGCCAGCGAGAGAGCTACAGGCCAGCCGCAGATGGGCAATCTAAGGACATGCGGCAACTGATACATGTGGAGCATTGCCTCCCTCCTAGGAGCTGCTCTAAGGCTTCACACTCGTAGACCCATTTGGTACTGGAGAGCGGGCCCGTCAGAGCAGAGACGGTGCATTTTGTGCAGAGCACAGCCAAGAGGGAGAGAGAGATCCAGGTGCTTCACAGACTCACAGTCAGGGTGAGCTGGGATTGGGGTCCAGGCAGCCTGGCTCCGGAAGCCTCACCCTCAACCACCACCACATGTGTCCTCTCTACACCTTCCTGCCTGGCTAAGGCGCTCAGGACAGTAACAGCAAAGCAAGCGTGTTCACGAAAGCCCATCTCTGAATGCAGAAGGGGGGACAAAACATCACAGTTTGGGCCCTCATGGGGTTCAGAGTCTTAGGATACACTCAGGAACCCCCAGCCTGAATGCCGGGGACCTTTCTGGGTCAGGCACCAGTCTTGCGTGCGAGGCCAGGGGCGGCGGTGTGGAGGACTCCACTTGTTGGCTGGTGCATTACTGACAAGGCTTTTGGGGACCATGTCCAGGTTAAGGGACCCACGTGTGTGTGCACACGTGTGTGTGTGTGTGTGTGTGTATGTGTATGTGTGTGTGAGAGAGAGAGAGAGAGAGAGACATTACACTGGCTCCAACCCCCACCCGTCACTACTAATAGACCCCAGTGCTATCCCAACCCAGCCTCAGCCACTGAAGCTCCATGTTCATTTTCAAGCTCTTCTTGTCACGTTGCACAGGCCTCTGGCCTAGAAGTCAGCTCTCAGTGTTGTTCACAAGCTGCCTCCCCCAGCCACACCTCTGACCTCAACCACCTTGCAGCACCCCGGTGCTCCTTGCACCTGCTGGCCCTGAGTGCTCTCGTTTCCTCGGCGGACGTCCTCCACCAGACGTCCACACACCTCTGTTTACCCCTGCAGCTCACATGCACACCGATGGTGCCACACATCAGTTCACATCACTCTGCCACTCCTTGCACTTCTGCCTCGGCTTCTCGTGTGTCAGGGGCCTAGAAACAGTGACTGGCACATAGGAGGGACCCAGACTCACGTCAGGTGCACATGTGTGAACAGATGGGTGAGTGAGTGCATCTCTGTCTGCTCAGAGACGGCTGAAAGTCAGGCAAGCTGCTAGGAATGAAATCCCGCCACACTGTTCCCAGCTCCGCAGCGAGCGTCGTCACATATACTTTTTCAATTTTCAAAGGGCGACACAGGCATGAGCAAGGTGCCCACTACCATGATGATTACAATGGTCTGAGCAGACCAGTGACCCATGCCTCCTGGTGCTGCACCCTGTGCAGCAGGGATGAAGCGGAAGACCAGTGGAGTATTACAGACACCACCCTGGATGGTCGGGTGACTCCACAGCGGTGCATCCACCTCGGACTTCCTCGTCGCTCCCTCTGGCCACCAAGGCATGAGGACGCAGCTACCCGGGAGGCCCACGTGGAGAGGAGCTGAGACCTCCTGCCAACAGCCCATGCCAGGTGACAGCCACGTGAGCACCATTCACAAGTAGATCCTCACCTCCACCAGACCTCAGTGACATCTGGACGGCTGAGCCTTCCGAGAGACACAGAAAGCATAGGCCATACCACGTGCTCCTTGCTGTCTTGAGTCACTGGGGCCAGGGTGGTTTGTTATGCAACAACAGGCAGCCATTACAGCAGAAAACAGCAGTGCCGAAGAAGGCAAAAATACCCAGCGAAGCACCAGAGACTGCTGTATCAGGTGACTACTGCACCCCTGATAACAGAGAGCACACCAAGCACGTCAGCCTCGCCAGCAGGCAGGCCCAGGGGCTCCCATTGCTTCCCGATGGGACCAAGGCCAAGGGCGCCAGGCAGGAGCCCTGGGGAGCAGGGAGCACACGGTCTGCATGGACGCTTGGCCCGGCCACCCCACCTGTGTCTTTCTGCCTCTCCCACAAGCCCCCTTGCTCGTTCCTGAGTAATGATCTCACAAGGCAACAGGAGAAATAAAGGACAACGTGCCAGTGCCTGAGAGAGCCGGGCCACCTTGTCTCTCTGGCTACAGGATGAGATGACAGAGGCTTCATCCAGATCAGGAGAGGACATCCTGCTAGGCTCTCCCGGAAGAGTCAGAGACATCCGTGCACAGAGATCCCTGCACGTGCGTGTTTATGGCACCACGACTCACAGTATCGCGGGCTTGGAAGTAGCCTGTGTGTCCATCAGCAGGTGAACGGACAAAGTAAATGTGTTTACACAAGCGGAGTATGCTTTTGCCACAAAGAAGGGGGAATCTAAGTCATTCGTAGGAAAACGCATGCACCCTGAGTCCGCAATTTAAGTGACAAAAATCAGACACATGAGCTTCAGTATTGCATGGTTTCTCTTACATGAGAAACCCAGAGCACAAATAAAGAGCAAAGCAAAAGACGGGTAACAGCAAGGACAGAGCTGACCTTGGGCGAATAGATGGAAAGGGGACCCTGAGATGGAGGAAAGGGGAAGAGAGAGGAAGGGGAATAAAAAGAATCAGGATGCAAACTCCCCAAGGCGGATGTAATCATTACGTGCTTCAAACGCATACTAATAAAAAGAAAAAGAAAAACTGAAAAGCCCCCACCCCAGCTGCAGGCCATTGTAGGGTGTTGGCCTGGCCAGAAGAGTACTTGCACCCCAGATTTCACCCTCTGGCCCCCTTGGGTGGCATCTGTCTGCAGGCACAGCCAGCCCCCCGGAGGACCACTCTCTCCCAGCACCCACCCGTCCCATTCAGGGTGGTTCACAGCCCGGGCCCCACTGAGTATGGAGTAGGCACTGCCACGCTCCTGCAGGCTGCTGGGGCTGTGCCAGGCAGTTCCAGGCTCAGCAGGCAGCCTTTATTTTTAGCAGGTAGCCAGCCTCGGTGTGTTGTTCCCTGCAAAGCCTTTCCCTTGTCTAAATAGCAGGATAATTGGCACCTCTCTCCTCTGATTCCCTCCTTCACCGCCTGTAATTAGCACCCCGCTGACCTTTGTTCTCTTAATTGCTGTTTGACTGCTGATGCAGCTCCAGGAGCTGCCTTCCGTGTCCCCTCCCTCCTGCTTGCTGCAGGGTGCCTGTGGACTTCCCCAATTCCCTGCTCTTCCAGATCCTGCCTCTCTGGAAAGTTACTCTTACTAACAGAGCTTTTGGTGACTTTCCCCTTCTTAGGCTTACTGGATCTCAGAAATCAGCTAACTTTAAGTAAAGAGAAATGGTTGGCCTAGCTTCTTTTTGTTGAGATGGGGTCTCACTATGTATTCCAGGCTGCCCTTAAACTCACCATGATCCTCCTGCCTCAGCCTCTCCAGTGCCGAGATCAGAGGCGTGAGCTGCCACACCTGGCCAAGCTTCCTTTTTTTTTCTAAGAGAGAAAAAGGCAGAAAGTAAGTTGGGGACTTGCTCCTTGTTGCGAAGCTCAGTACCAAAGGAGAGGCCAAAGCCCAAGCAAAAGCTACTTGCACTTGACACAGCGGCTCCTTGCGTCTCTGCCTCTCCCACTTGGAAAAACCCTAAGGGAACCGCTCTCAGGATGCCGACTCCCGACCTGGACATCTACACCCCACTCACAGCCACTTGTGATTGCTCCTAATCTCCATTCGAGCCGTGCCCTCACCCCCTGCCCGGCCCTAACGTGCAATGCCGTAACAGGACGCAGGGTCCCTCTCTGATCACTTCTCTGTCGTCCACACAGCGTGGCGTGGGCCACGTGGTGCCTGGACTCCAGGAAGCGTTAGTGTCTGCATCCAGCTGAGGCCTTGCATCTCTGCATGCTCATATTTCTTGTGCCCATGGGCCACCCCTCCCATCAAATGACCTTCTGATATGGAGCAGACCAGAAAATACTTAAAGTTTTACAAATTGGTTAACGGTAAAAGACACATTGCCATTAATTCTCCCTCCAAGCGCCCCTCTGTAATGACAATGTGACTTCTGCCATCATAAGTTTTAATTTAAACATTTGCTGTATTTTGTGATCACACCATGTGAGGCCCTCCAGTCATAAACTATTTCCTGACTCTATGCACAGAATAATTTCTCCAAAAAGGACCGGTATTTTCTACACCAATTTCCCCCTCCATTCTCCGTGGAATCCTTTCTGGTCAGTCCTCCGTGCCAACTACAGTTCTCATCACGGGCACAGTGGTCTCCCCACACTGCTGGCCGAGTGTGACACGGATCCTGTTCACTTCCTGGTCTCACAGCTCCCAGACGTCCTCTTGCTTTGCCTCCTGCCTCAGTGGTCGTCTCTTCATCACGTCCTTCTAGGGCTCCTCTGCATCTGTGTGGCTCAAGGCTCAGTTCTCAGAGCTGTCTGTCCCTGCTGTCCCTCTGATCATGCATGGCGTCCAGTGCTTCCACACCATCTCCGTGCTGCTGGCTCCTGGAGCTCTGTCCCAGGCGCCAACCTCACCCGTGTTTCCAGTTCACATACCCAGCAGCTTACTGGATATCATTGTTTGCCTGGTGAGTAAGCAAACCAAACCAGCATGCCCGATGCCAACCTTCTGCATTCCTCTATGGAAACGCCGCCTTGAAACTCTCCCTCCTTGTCTTCTGGATTCCGGGGATAGGGGACGCATCGTTTGACTTGCCAAAGCCAAGAACTTGGAAGTCTTCCTTGATTGCTCTCTTTTTCTCCTGCCACACACCCAAAAACCCAGCAGATCGGGTCCTCATCCCTCTCTGCATAGGTCCACCTCCTGATGCTATCTCGTTGTTGACGCTCCTACAGACCTGGTCTAGGAGACACCATTTTTGTCTCTCTTAACCATACAGAATCCTAATTACTGCTCTTCTACACCCTATGGGCAGCCCGATCCCATCAAGCTTGCCGTCCTGTGCTCACAGCCCTCCAATGCTCCTGTGAAAGTTGCTCAGAGTGAAAATCCTCATGAAGATCTACAAAGCCCCAGGTGTCAGGTTCCCCGATCCCCAAACTCGTGTGCTGTTCCTCTGCTCCAGCCTCCTTTTTCCTTGAGCCACCACCCACGTTTGGCCTCCAAACCTTTCAACTGCTGTTCCTCTGCCTGCAGTGGCCTTGACCAGGCTGCTGTCAGGTCTGCTCTCCTGCTCACTCCCTTTATGGGGCCGTCTTTGATCGAGTTGGTGCTGATCTGTTCCACAGCAACAGATAACAAATACAATCGTTCCACAAAGCCTTACTTTTCTCCATCATTCTTCCGCCCCATGTGGTATTTGATTTTTTACTTGTGTGTTTATCGTTTCCATCCTCCACTAAAATGTTAGGGCAAAAGGATTCTCAGTCAGATTTGCAGTCCCTAGAAAGGCGCCTTGTTCATGACAGAAATTACATAGGTATTTTTAAGTGAGCATTATCGGTCCATTTTTGACGACTGCCACGAAATACCCGAGGCAGGCAGTGTTAACAAGGTGTTTGTTGGTTCACAGTTCTGGGGGCACAAGAGGTAGAGGTCCAAAGTGACGCAGTATCACCCTGCAGAAGCGACCATGCACCTGATGGCCTCTGCTCCAGCGTGTGCGGCCTCTGCACACCACAGTCAGGCAACGCTGTCAGGGCCCACAGGGGAGGGGCTGCAGGAACAGCCCACATAGAGCCAGGGCAATGAGTGAGTGTCCCATTCCTGACAGCTGCATCCTCCTGCGTGCCAGGGCCCAGAGCTTCTGTGATACATGACTAGGTTTCCTTTTTTCTAATACATCACAGACCAATTCTTTTGTAAAGTGTAATTTTTACGAAATCACTAGATTGCGAAAGAAAATTAAGCCAATATTTAAATATTTTTAAGTTCAGAATTCAGAACACAAGAGTTCTGGAAGTTTAGAGAAGTGACAGCCTGGCTCAGCTCATCCCTCTCCCTGTCAGCTTCTCCCTAGCCCTTCGTGCTTCTCCTACAAGCACTTCATTAATAAATCGCCCACATGCACATTCCTGTCTCAGGACCCTGCTGTCCTCCTGCACTGTGACCACAGGGGCACAGGTCCTTCACCGACCTGGTGCTGAGACTGAGGAACACGAATGGAAAATTCTCCACAAGCATGTCATCCAGAGTTTACCTTAATGTCATGACAGATTTGACTGACCTGTCACAGCTAACCAAGGAGGAGTGATGAGGAAAACAGAAGAAATGTTCTTTGAGCACACACTCTGCAGTCAGTCCCTCAGCATTTGCAAGAACCAAATCAGTACTATGGACAGCAAAGGTGGCACTGGAGGCTCCATTAGCTGCCCTGAGAGCTGTGAGATCCTCCTCTCTAACTCCACTGCTCTTCCGGCACAGCCTGCTGTGTGTGAAGTCTCCAGTGCCAAGTCTCACACGAGGCTTGGTCTCTGCTGGTGTCACATTCTTTTCATCACACCAGGCCACTTCCCTGGCCTCTTGGCCAATCTAAAAACAGGGTGCTCTCCTACATTCTCCACGGAGGACTCAGAGAGAGCAGCCTGGAGAGAAGGCAAGTGTGACCACCCCGACGCCCCCAGGCAAGGGGTGCAGCTTATTGGGCCAGCCATACTCCAGGCATTAATGTAAGATTTCCGGGAGGAAAACACAGGAGATCCCTCTGTGACTCAGTTTATTTCCTCCGCAGGATGGGAAATTCATAGCACTTGGCCTCCCAGGGCTGTTGAAAAGATTTAATGATTCAATTTAGTGCATGACTTAAATCAGTCTGTGACAGCAACTGTTCAGTAAATACTCACTTCTGTCATTGTCGCCATCTTGTGCCATCACTCTTGGAGGTGACGGGCTCATTTTCCGAGGCCAGACAGGCCCGCACTCCTCCAGGGCTCTCCGGCTGTCACTGTGGGTGCTCCTTGCCCTACTGCGGGCTCGCTCAGAGCCACACGTTGAAGCCCAGGCACCTGAGGGCAAGGCAACCCGTGTGAAGCCCTCCCGAGTCTCACTGGCCCGTCAGCTATGCCCGTTCTCTTGCTTCTCACACCACAATTTACACATTGCCTCTTCCATAACTTAGAGGTTTGTTCTAGGCCAGGATTTAGTCCGCCACGGGTCGGCTCCAAGGCTGGGCAGCGGTGGCAGGACCTGGTGGAGGAGGACACTCACAGCATGGTGAACAGGAAGTGGAGGGAGGAGGTGGAGCTGGGGAGGGCCACGCCCTCCAAGGCCACGCCCACTAGCCGCCTCCTCCAATTGAACCCGGCCTCCCAGCCTCGAGTCAGCTATAGTATGTCCAATGGGATCACCTTCCCAAAGTCCTATCTATGAGTGCAGGAGGCTCTTGGGCCCGTCCAGATATGAGCCACAACGCCTTTCTCGTTGGCCACGCTCTGTCCATTCCTCTAAGGTCCTACCACGCCCTGCAAGATTTGCTTCCTGCTCCACTCCTGTTCCTCCACTGGCCTCGACAGGCTGCACCCCCTGGCTCATCGCTCATGGTGCAGATCAAACGGCATTTCTGCTAGGAACCCTTCTCTTGCCCTCCAATGGCTGGCAGTGTAAGGTGCGCCTCCAGCAACCTGCTCAGACGCTCTTCCGCCTGCAGCGCCTCCCACTCTCCACCTCGCTTTCCTCACCCGTCTTTCAGCTGGAATGGCCGGGGCCTCTCTCTGACATACAGAACACAAAGGGAAATCCGCCCCGGCCTTTGTGTGAAAGCCCTCCTCCCCATCAAGGCAGGGGGTGTGCAAGCAAAGTTGTCTTTCGCTACTCTCCTTGCCCCGTGTCGTGCCTTTGAAGGCGCTGTGAAGACCCTGCTCTGCAACGGCCACAGTTGACCTGGAGGCCAAAACCCAGGAGAACAGCTGCGACAGCGACCCAGGGTCCCAAACACACTGGCGACGACCCAGAAGGCGCCTACGTCCAGACCTTCTCTCAAGTAACAGGTACGTGTACTGCGGTGCAAGCCACGACGAATTGGTTTTTCTATTCCTTGCAGCAGAACATATCCTAGGAGATCAACTAGCAACCTCGCGGCATCTCCTCATGAAGCGCGGCTCCAGGTCAACACGCCAGGTTTCCAAAGCAAACTGTGTAGCCGGTGGTGTGCTTTGGAAGGCGTCGTACAGGCTCTGAGGATGTGGTAAGGCATCTTCTCAGATGCTCCTGTAATATCAGCCCTGTACCTCTCATCTTGCCCTCACCCCTTGCTCTCATTGCCCATTTCTTTCCTGAATTCCTCCCAAGACTCAGTTGCTCAGGGACAAGAAGCAGCTCTGGTTCACTCTGCATCCTGACAGCCTAGCAAAGTGCTTGGTGTGTCACAAAGCTGACAATAGATAGGTTTAAAACAGGGATGGTGAACCTTTCTGAGCTTTCAGTGATACAAACAGCCCGCTGCAGCACACATGCCCTTCGTTCGCTGTCACTATTTCAAACTAGTAATTGGAACTCAAGTTATGAATTATACGTCAGCTGGACGTTGTTGTCAGTTTGACATTGGAACACATAGTCCCGTGTTTCATTTGGGAAATAGGGAGATGATGAGGACCCAGGACAGACCACAAGAGGTCTGTCCTGGTGTGTAGAGAACGCGCTTGACAATGTCTGGGGCCACAACTTAGCTGTGAGCACCGCCCATGACCACCACTGCTCCCTTCTTTATTCAGTAAAACTGTGCCATGTGCCCACCACACACCAGCATGTGCCTTCCAGCTCCAACCCACGCACTTTCAGGTGCCATGAGCGCTTCCTGGGGTAAGTGCTATCTTTGACTTTCCTTGGACACCTAGGAGAGAGTTTATCCCGTGAACTTCTTTATGTGATTCCTGCCCCAGGAGAATTTGCATTTTCAAAAAGTCCTGTGGCAAGGACAGTGTTTGACTTCAAGCAGCAGTCGTGGGTTCAGATGTCCGCAGATGCCAGCCAGAAATGCAGTAGATGCATTGGCAGAGGGCGTGGTGACCAGTGGCTGACTGGTCCCTGTTCCAGTCTAGCTCAGCCAGTGAGTGGAAGGAAGGGGCAGCTCCACATTACCAAACCTTCTGATCTTTCAGAAAAAGCCTAAGAATTCCCTCAATATTAGTTACTGGCAGCTGATTCAAACTTTTTGCAAATGCCATTTTGGCCACACAAGCGCAAAAGCACTTAATCCACAAGCCACGCCTATCCCCCTGGTTTGAAAGACTGAGTAGCGGTTTTCCTAGGGATCCTGTGGGTCCCAGCTGGGGAAGGCTGTGAGAAACAGTGGCAGAGCCAAGGAGGAACGAAAAAGTAGGTAACGGTGTGGCTTGTGGCCAGCAAGACCCTCGAGCCAGGACCGCAGCCAGCTCCTGAACCCTGGGGACACCGTGGGTTCCCTCACGCACTGTTCACACGTTAATCTCCATGTCACCGCATGGGCAGTGCGACCTCCCCTGCAGCAGCTGTGTCAGCATGGGCGTTGGGGCTAGAACTCCTCTTCCACCCACTACGGGGTCTTTCTAGTGCATACTCCTCTGTGGGTGATCGGCTCCCTAAGGCTCTGAGGAGAAGCTACTGTTTCCTCATCAGTGGATACGTGGGGGACACAGAAGCACTTGCCTCGCGGGGTTGCTGAGTCTGGCACATAATACTCACGGGATGACGTTAGCTGCTCCTTTATTAGTGGTGGCATCACTCTCCTCCTTTCCTTTTCTAGTTGTTAGAGAAAGAGATGAAAACAAAACACTCCTCCCTTCCATGGACTCCACCCTCGGGAAGCTTTACTTTCCAACCCTTCCCTGCCTGAACTGATTTATCTGAGATGTTGTCAAGATTTTCAAAAGAACAAAAAGACAGGTAGTGGAGGGAAAGGAGGGGAAGGGAAGAGGGGAAGGAAGGGAGGCAAGAAGGAGACAGAAAGAGAAAGAGTGGAGAGAAGAGAAGAAAGGGGGAAGGAGTCCACCTCCAAGCGGAACGGACCCCCCCAAAGTTTCCCTTCTTGCCCGCACACGGATCCCTAGCAGGCTGGGGAATCACATGAAATCTAAGAAATGACCGGAAGCCAGCAATAGTAATGCCTAAAGCCTTGGCTTGCTTCCCTCGAAGACAGGAAGCCCCAGCCCAGAAGAGCACCATCAAAAACTGATATGTGTGTTTTGGGAAAGAATTCCACTACATGCTTACTTTTAAAACTCAGCACGGGGTCCCCCTAGTGTATTTGAAATACAATTTTATTTGCAAAGTTTAATTAAAAAGCTGTGGTTCTAGAGCCAGGATGAGTTGCTGAGATCAACTTCTTCCCTTAAGGGATAACGAGAGATGGTCCCAGAAAGGAGAAGCGACTGGCCACTCTATAGTAGAGCCAGAGGTAGCAGAATCAGAAATAGATTTATTGCTACTGGTACTTCATAGAGATTGTCAAATGTTAGGAAGAAATCTTACCTCTCAGCCAATAAGAAAAGCAACCTTAATGGAGCAGTCACCGTTGCTGGTGCTGGGTGCTAGAGGCAGAAGGATATAACTCAGACATGGTGACTTTCTGCTGCACAGGACGTTTTGTTTTCATTTTATTATTAAACCCAACCTGAGGGATGACGTGCTTATGGTCACTCAGCAGATACCAGACCCAGTACCAACCTTCCAGTCCTATGTCTTTGCACCTCCATATTGTCTGCGAGGAGACTGGGATGTGCTTATGAAGCTAAAGAAGAAACACATGTATCTCCTGCTTGCTTTCTAATTCTAAGAGACCAACCCCATAGGCCCAGACACTCTGAGAAGAGGGCAAGGTGCGGGGAATACTGTTGTCATTCAGCTCTTGTCTGACCCCTGATAACTTGATGTGACCTTCATTGACCTTCCCAGGCAGGACTTCCTGTCTCCACTCCCAACCACCCATCAGCAGCTTCTCCTGATTGCTGTCATACGTAGTATTATAGACATTGGCCTATATGTATCTATTTGTGTACTTGTTTCTGCCGTAGAAGTGTCTCAGACAGGATTTACCTTATAAACTCTGTAACTTAGCTGCTACATGGGGCTTGGCTTAGAAACGGTTCAGGAAATACTTGTGGCCCAATGAGTGAGTGATGTTTCTTGAGCTCAGCGTTGGATTTGCACAGATGCTGTGACACAGCCACCCTGTCACTCGGTCCCCAGACCCTTGGCAGCATCTCCAGCTGGAGACACAGCAGAACCGAGGTGGAAAGGCTTTGGTGGGGATGTTTTCTTCACAGAAATGTTTGCTGTCTGTCAACCTTCCTATGAATCCAGCAATCTGTTTCCATTTTGACATGGTTATGATTTTTTTTGAAACTACATCTGTAGAGCTGGAAGTGTTACAGCGATTTCCATAACAGCGGCTTCTTACCGCACTGTAGCCAGCTTACTTGACATGATGGGGTTTGTGGTGCAGGATACGTACATTATGACTCCACAGTCATTTTCTTGGATGTCAACCACTTGCTTTGTTTCTGTTGGTTTCTCCAGTAGAATGATTCTCTCAGGAGGAAAACTAAAATTTTTAATAAAAGCACAACACTGTAGAAGGGATAGTCACTTTTTATGAGCTCTGCTCACTGCCAGACTGCTGAATGATTTTCACTTCTTTCCAATCCTATGCCCCTTTCCAGTGTGTGTACCTGCCTGATGGAGACTCTGCTGTATTTCTTTTTCCACCCCACAGCCTTGTCAGAGTCCTAGTGCTTAAAATATGTTTAATTCATATTTGTGGATTATGAAAAAGTAAACATGTCTTATTATACACCTGGTTGGGAGATGGCAGCTGCCCATTTTTGTAGTTTTCACACAGCCTGTTCAAGTTAGGCTTAACAAAGAAATCTATTCACTGTACCACCATCATGGAAATCAACTGTCTTGTGAAAAATTCCCGTATATCCTACTGATTCACAGATTTTTTTTAAAAAAAAGGCTTGTACTATATGTAAAGTAAAAATCTAAACCTTGGTTGTTATAAAATTGCGCTTTGTGTCAATAGTTTTCAGAAAAAGAAGTCTTGCCCTTGGGTTGATATTCTGAGAAATTGTGGGGACTTTTTTTTTTTGACCGGGAATTGAACTCGGGTCCTTGTGCTTGCAAGGCAGGCCACCCAACTGCTGAGCTAAATCCCCAGCCCATGGCAGTTACAATGATTTGAGAGAATTGTGTAGGTGTTTATTAGACATGGATGATGGATGCTTGGTCCTTTGAGATGTGTGGACTGCTTGCTGAATGAAAAGCTGTCCATGTTCCATATGACTATCTAATGTTCCACCCAGTATTCATACAAGGTATGGCAAAAAAAAAATCAGTGCAAAAGAAAGATGCATTACAGTAAGAGGCACATTTCATTAATCCCTCTCAAAATACTGCCCTTCTTCAAGCACAGTTATCCCAACATTTTGCCACTTTCCGAAAGAGTTCTGGAGGTCTCTTCCCTGAGCGACTTTATAAAGTGGTGATGTTGTGGCTGTCTCGATATCCTGAATGGACATGGGTGCTTATTTTCTGTGGTCATTCTGACATTGGGGTAGAACCAATAGTCACACAGCACCAGATCTTACGAGTATGGTGGATGTGCACAAACAGCCACATTTTGATTTGACAGGGACTTCCATAAAAGTTTGACTGCCAAAAATGTGATGTAAAAATAAAAATATTTACTACAGTAAAAGACATATTGCTATTAATTCTCCTCAAAATGCTCTGAATTCTTCCTTTCATTTTGATCACACATATCTCATATTTCTGAGCAATGTGCCTATTACTGTAATATTTTTAATTTAAATATCTATCATATTTTTCAATCATCCCATGTGAGGAAACATTTGTCTATATTTGAGTCTAACATCCAATTACATTTTGCATCTATATAGCTTGTTTTTATTTGCAAAGTTTTAATATATACTGAATGCAATTTCTATGCAAACCACAGTGGTATATCATTTTAAAAATAATTCCTACTGAAGGTTGTTTGTTATTGCTTAAAGAAAACTAACATGATAGAAGGTGGCATGACAGAAGAGGCTGCTGCTGGCATCATTCCTGGAGAGCCTTTCTGTAGGTGCAAGTGTCCGACTCTTACTGGGAGTGTGCTTGGCCCAAACAATTACAGATTAAATATGAATCATTTCATTATCATATTATACCTTCTTCTTACTCATCCCTGATCTCACACAACACTATGATTGATTGATTTTTGAACTATGAGTACATGTGCTTTCTGTACTCTATGAATTTTACATCCAGATAAGAAAAAATGTGTTGCAAAAGATGTACTACAAGAAAGGTGCACTGTGTTTCTGTGAACAACTACCTTTAGGGACCTCTGCTGTACAAGAGAAGCCCTCTGCTAATATCTGGAGATGCAAAGATGTGCATGATATAGTATCTTCACTAGGTTTATAGTCTATGGGACAGGAGATACAAGCTCCAGCAGGATTGAGTCATTCCATATTGGAGTCAGGAGGGTGCAGAGACAATGGAAAGAGATTCAGAGAAGCTTAATCTATGTTCTAGAGGCAGTGGTTTCCTTGAAGATCTGATGGTTTCAGCTGAGTCCTAAACGACAAGAGATACTCAAAAGAACCCAGGTGATAGGACAGGAGTGTGAAGCTTCCCCAGTGCTCAGGAAGCAGGTAGAAACCAGTGTGACTAGAACATCAAAAGTTAGTGAGGGAAAGGGTGGCATGGGATGAAAAAGGGCTTGCATTACATTAATGAGTGGCACGGAAGGTGTGTTAAAGACTGGAGCCACTGGAAGCGACAGAAAGATCTGTAAAACCAATGTTCTGATGAGCTTTGTTCTCTGAACATTGTGTGCAGTCTGAATCGGGAGACAAGAGGGGGTGACTTGGGAGGAGACTCAGGGACTATCCTGTGTGTGTGATGGCAGCATCGTGACGATGGTCCTGGACTGCAGTGGGAAGACGCTTCTCACACTGAGTCTGTGGGGTGTTGACACCGATTGGAAGTGGAAGTGGGAAGATTACTCGTCACGAGTGGTCTGTCCATGAGTGACCGAATGGGATACCCACCAATCAAATGGCAAACACCGGGGGTTGGGGTCAAGCCATTACGGCTAGGAGGATCTGTGAGGTACGTAAGTGACCACCTCTACCTTCACAGCTGCATTTCTCATGAGAAAAATGAGGCTCAGAGAAATGCAGTGACTTCCATAGAATCGCAGTTAGGGAATCTTCTATAGAATTGCAGTGAGGCATAATCTCCTACAGATCAGTTGCTCAGAACACCTGACTACAAATTCCAAAGTTTTTTTTTTTTTTTTCTGATACTATCTTTGCTGCAAAATGCTTCCTGTCTTCCAGGAAGTTATAGTCACTGGTGATTTTGAGGAGCGGTGCCAAAGACATGTCTACAAATGACCATTAAAGTAGAATTCAGTTAATAAGAGAAGCGATCACTCAATTCTGTGCAACCGCAGCTGGCTGGGCTGATGAGGGACGGCCTCACCAGGAAGGTGGCTCTGTGGATAAGTAACTCAGGGTGAGCAAAACGTTCACCATGGTCAGCTGGTCTGTGTGGTGGCTGGTTTCATGTAGAAAAACCAAAAGCCATCAGTGGAAAGCAGTGGCTTCACATATTGATGAAACATCTTTGCCCTCTCTGAGTCACTAGAACGCGGTAGATGCTCAATAAATATTTGTTGAACAGAGGCTGAGTTCAGAGCTATTTATAAGCAACGAATATCTTTTCTAAAAATATACATTAGCTACTCAGAATCACCTGGACAAAAATGTTTTTAGAATCAGGTATTTTTCCTAAATCACTCACTTGTTCCCTGTTTCTACGTCCTTTACGGCAGAATCAACCCCGACTTCGTCCCTCCACGATGCCCCAGCCACCTGCCCCAGCAGATCACCCTCCCGCTCCTTTCCAATGCACTTATAATGAAGCCCAGCTCCACTCTGCCCTTCAAATATTTGCTCTTGTTTCTGCTTCACAATCCCAGCCATTCGATCTCCCTGGTTTATCTTCTCAGTGACTCATTTAAAATTTTGCCTAAATGGATAAATGAACATTTATGGGTCTGAGACAATGGTGTAGGACGGTGAGTGCATTTGCTCATTAGACAATCTCTACCTATACAGACCCATTTCTCTAAGGCTTACAGCAAAAACATTTAAAGCTGCCCCTTTTTTTCAGCTGTTTGGACCATTTTCAACTCCTACCATTTTGTGTACAGGATGACACAGATTACTTAAAAAAGATCAGAAAAAGGAACAAGGTGTCTAGTGATAGTCCAGTCGTCTTCAGGAAAATTCCAACTGTAGTTTTGCTTATAAAATGTTTAAACTTTTTAAAAGTTTAAGTCTTGCTCTGCCCCTTATGAGAAACACATGCCTGCTTTACTGCATCTCGGAGCTCAGGTGCATTCTCAAGACTGGAGTGATCTTCCTGATTGTTAGTGCCCTCCCTCAAGATGCAGCCATTTACAAGATGAGCTAAGTATGGCTCAGCCTGGGGCCTTGTTTAAGGGCCTTTGGTGGTCAGCAGTATTTCTCTTTGAACCCCAGATGTCTGCCTAATGTTTCGCCACCTATGAAGGAAAGATATTCTCACAAAGTGATTTCTATTCTAATGTTTGCATTCATCATTGCATTCGTGCCTTCAAGAGTCCTTGTGCTGGGGTTACCCAATGTCAGTCCAGGGTCTCACACACTCTTGTCCTAAAATCTAGCCTTCAGAGCTCTAGATGGACACTTGTCCCTGTTAGAGAGAGAGAGAGAGAGAGACATTTCCTATCGCTTGCTGGCTGCAAGGCTGCCCTAAAATGAATGGGAGAGACAGGTCGAATCATTTAATGTGGATTCTGGTGATTTCAATACAAATGACAGCAGAAGCAATAGCTTCACCACTGTTCTTCAGCTAAGACAATGGGGCACAAAGGTCGAGATGCATCCAGTGCAACCCAAGCCCTGCCACGACCTGTGTGTGACCTTGGACAGATCCCCTTGATTCGCCTTGACTCACCTCTGTCTAGGCCTGTGAAGTGAGGAGGTTGGACTAGATCACTGCTCGGGCCTCTTCCTGCTGGCAGCTTCTAAATCTGCACTGCCTTGTCCCTAATTTGGGGACCAGTTTCTCATTGCCTCTCCCATCTCGGCTCCATCTTCCACGGCACCCTATATAAAGACTGGTAGTATTTCGCTGTTATTTTTTCCTTGCTTTAGTGCTATTAAGTGTGGTGACTCACAGGGCTAGGTTCCAACTGGGGGCTCAAAGCTATCCATCTGTAAAGGGAGAGCTCTCAGGCTGCGAACGGAGAAGGAAAATAAAAAGCATCACTCTGCCACGTCCTCCTCTCCTGGCTCCAGTGAAATATACGACCGTGCAGGAGCAGAGACTCTGAGCAAGGCGGGCCCAATTTCCAACGTCCAAGAACGGATGCTGCATAAGGGCTCTCCCCCAAGGGCCAAGTGGGCTGGGGGAAGAGGGCCCGGGAGGAGCACAGAACGGTGTGTCCTGGCAGGAGGGTGTGCGATGGCCTCGCTCGCTCACGCCCACTCAGGGAATAGGCGTATCACTAGCGCGGGAACCCACTGAAATGCTACACAGTGGAGAAAGTGAGGAACTAAAGCAGTGCATTGGAACATAGATAATTTTCGCAAATATAACCCTGAAGGAAGCAAAATAAGTTTTAAAAACACACGTAGACTGACGTCATTTGTGCGTAATTTTTGAAGGATGAATACAAACATAGCTCACAAATATAAATATATAAACATAAATAAATATAAATATAAATACGGGAAATGGAGGACTGGGAGAAATAACCCCCAATCAGAGAGGAGTGGGACAGAAATCCAGGAGAAGAAAACTGAATGCTTAAACTAAGTTGGTGGGGTTTTAATCCTTCGACTGGACAGGGCCCATCACGTTTCCGTACCAACTCCGTGCTTGTGTGTAAATCGGGATAGATTCAGGTGTGATTCTGAGGCCCCTCGTCTTCCACCATCGCGCACCCATTACAACCTGAACACACCGCGGTCCCTCTGGATCTCTCTGCCACCGCAGCAGAGGGCGGGGAGGAGGGCTCTGGCCAGCCTGCTCGCAGGTCCACACATCCGCAGCGGGTGGGCGGCCTTTCTGGACCTGCGGCCGCTCTGGGTGCCCGACGCAGTACACTATCAGGAGCGTCAACGCTGTGCGTCCCTCCCGCCCCAGGTCGTCGCAAGGTGAGCAGCTGGGTCGGTAGCCTCCGACTTCCACGGGGCAAGAGGGAGGGGTGGGCAGCTCCCTAGAAGGAAAGCAAGGTGTCCGCAGAAGATTGGACAGATTTGGGATAACTGTAAACAACAGATGTCCCCTGTAATTAGTGAAGAATAGACAATTTACTGAGAACACCTTAAGGGACCTGTGAGAGAAGACAGACAAAAACAAGCCGACAGCAAACAAGCGGACAGCACCCCAAAGTCCTTGGCCAGAGCCCCTCTGCAGGGCTGCCCGCTCTCCCGCACCGCTCGGCCATGAGCTGGGGTCTCCTCCACCTTCTGCTCGGTGAAGCCTACAGTCAGCAGGGCGAACCCTCTTCGGAAGCACCAAAGTTGGGCTGTCAGGGCTCGGTGCTTGGTTCACCCTTGGGGTCTCACACTCTTCCCAGCTCCTGTGAAACGAGAGCTTCCGAACCCTGGCAGTCCTGTAACCAGGAGGATGTTTAACACCAGCCGCCAGCATGACGAATTTTCTCCCTAATGTCACTCTGTGCTTGTTCACAGAAGGAGGTCGTAATCATTTTATGGCTTTGTATTATGCTTTTGCTTTTATCTCAAGTAGTTAATTATTCCACTAAAGTCTTATTTCTGTAATGGCTACCTAGTATAATATCATATGAGCATACCATCATTTTTAAATAAGCATCCACCGACAGACAGGATGTTTCCATTTGCTGTCATGTTATAAGTAATGTTGACCCTAACATATGTTCATAATCATCACACAGTTCTCCAAGCACTGTCTGAGGGCCCATTCCTAGAATTGGAATTTCTTAGTCAATGGGGTGTGAACATTTTTACGGCTTGTGATAACGCTTTTGCAAGTAGCTCTGCAGAAATCCCACAGCCACATTCTCCGCCCTCATCATGTAGGAGAATGCAGTCGCTGGTGCTTTCTGAGCACTCTTCCCGTGCGTCTTCGGGGCGGGCACCCCTGAGCTCCGAGAAGCCTGGAAGAGCCCACTGTACATTGGGGGTGGTGAGTTGGGACCTGGGTCTGCACCCACAGCAGCACCTGACGCTTCCCAGGGGAGGCGTACTATACAGATGGCCTTGCTTTCATTGTTAGCTTTTCTTCACCTCCCAGTTTCTCAGCCGTTCTCTCCGTATTTAATTGTTCTTGAGTTCCTTTTCATTAGTGCATATTTGTGATACTAATAATTACATCCGTCTTGGGGAATTGGCATATATACCTGTCGCACCTTATTTGTTTTTACTTCCTCCTCTCCTCCCCTCTCCTACCTACCCCTTATCCCCACCTCCCCCTCCCCCCATCTGCACAATCTGCCTCATGTTTCCTACTGTCTTCTATTTTGCTTTCGAAATTATTTATATGTTGAGTGTCTCATAAGAGTAGTCCTGTGATTTTTGACTTCTGTGTCTGATTCATTTCACTTAGCGTTACGATACCAAGGTGCACGAATTTTCCTACAAATAACTCCACTCTATCCTTTTTGTGGCTGGATAGTACTCCACTGTGTAACTAGACTACATTTTCCTCATCCATTCATCTGTGGATGGACATATAGGCCTCTTCCAAGACTTAGCTATTACTAGTTGTGTTGCTGCAAATATGAATGCAGGACATACCCTTCGTTAATCTTGAAGTGATGCTGATTCTTTCCACTTGTGCGTCAGATCTGAATTGGTGGACACCTCATCATCTCCTTGCCTCCCATTTCAGGTCACGCCACCATTGGCCGTGCTCAGAATGCAGAGATCCAGTCTCTTTCCAGGTAGCAGCCAAAGTCACCGGTGCAAAGCAGACAGTAAGGGAGGCGCCCCGACTCACACTCTTGCTTAGCTTGACACAACTGGACTTTCTTCCTTCTCCCTGCCTGGCGGCTTCCTGCCTGACACCAGATCCCAGCCCAAGCCTCGTCCGCCGTGCTTCCTGGCTGCCATCGTGCTTCCCCATCCCTTCCTCACCGTTTGCCAGCTCCATTGCTTTGCACTGATCTTTGAATGAATCCAGATCTGCCTGTGGTTGTTTGTCTACACTTTGTCTCGCTGAAATGTACACCACACAAAGGCAGGGATGCCTCAGCCTGACAAACTCCCTACTGCTCTCAGAGCAGAACAACGCCAGAACACTTACAGAGACTCATTCAGTAGTCCCTGCTTTCTTCCTTCCCTTCTGCCCCTCCTCCTTCCTTTCCCACCCACTGCCCCCCATTAACCGTTGTTTGGATTCAGAACCTGATTGTCTATCATCTAGAATTTTTTAAAATTCATGCACCTCACTCATGGAGCTCTCCCCTTCTGATTTCCTTATTTTTCTCACCTTTTCTACACACTACTGCCAATACAGCTGTTCTGAACATCTGAACACAGTGCCACACAGCTGAGGAAAGAAATTAAAGCATCTTAATGCCCTCTTTCCTTAACCCAACCTAAGTTTCCAGACTTTCCCCCCCAAGAATAATTTATCAACCCTCACCAACACACACACACACACACACACACACACACACACACACACACCCCACAGTCACACCAGAACGTTCCTCACTTCTAAAATTCTCCTCTCCCAGTCTCTCCAGTTTTTCTCATTCTGTTTCCATACTATAAGATGAGCATTCATCACCAAAACACCGGTCACTCTTCAAAGCCTTTCTCTAAGACAACCTCTTCAGAGGAAATTTTGTTACTTCCTTAAGCCAAAGTAAACAGCTTCCTTGCAAGACCAGGATGACGAGAAGATTCCAAATGAATTGGTGGCTTCCTCCTGAGGAATATTTGAGAGAGGATCTCAGGGCTGCATTTAGGCTACTAGAGTAGGAGCTCTGTGATCCATTCGTCATGTCTGCCTAGGGCTTAGGAGTAGGAGTTTTGATTATACCTGTTGGCTGTCTTGCCCTAAGAAGTTGCATTGTAAAATATAATACTTCCCTTGAAGCATGTTTCTCTCGTGGTTTTTATGCTATTTATTGATTGATATTTTTCTTTTGCCCTTGAACTGTCATAAATTAAGTTTAATCTGCTAAGGTGGTGTCCCACGATACACACCAAAGATATTCTCACTGAATTTGGTCTTTTCTATAACTACTTTCCAGTACAAAATGCAGGATACAACAGGCAGAGAATAAAGCATGAAGGAACTGAATCAAAGGCAAATCTGTCCCCTGACCTGAAGTGACGATGGTGACTGGGAGGCACAGTTTCCCAGGAAGATCAAAGACTCTGGAATCAGATCTTTCTTGGTCCAAACACAGGGTTTACTTCTTGGCCACTTACACTTTAGTGAACTCTTCCATCCCTCCAAACCTCCATCTTGTTAACTGAAGTGGGGCCCACAACACCCCGCCCAGGGGCTGCTGCACAGGTGGATGGAAATGGGAGCATTGGCCAGCCTTGCCCTTGCTGCAAGCCGTTTTCTCTTCGCTCTTTAGGAAACAAAATTTTCCTGGACGACCCCACACAGGGAGACAGCGTCCTGCTTTAGCCTTACAGTAACTGTATCTTGCTGGTTTCACTGCTCTGCCCCCGATTGAGAGCCTGTGCTTTGCTCCTCTCTCATCCTGTTCCTTCCTCTCTCTGGGCATCACCTTTCTCGCTTGTGAAATAAAGTGTGAGTTCCGGCCCAGCTGCACCCAGGACAAACACCCACCTCCCAAATCCTCAAGCTCCGGGTTCTGGTGGTGGATAAGAGTCCCACTCCAAGATGGCAGGGGAGAAGTGGAGGAGGAGAGCAATGGGCCAGGAGCTTCCCTGAGTGGTCCTGCAGTGGGGAGGGTGCCACAGGGCCGGGAAGAACAGCACATCTGGGTTTGCCCGAGAAGTGCTCTGTGCTGAGCCTCACAGGAGGGTTTTCAGGCCTGGGTTTCCAGCCTCTCTCCTGACCTGTCATCCTCAGGGCTGTTAAGGACACTTAGTGATGTGAGTGGGCAGGAGTGTGAAGGCCTGGAAGATAGAAATCGCTAGATCTGAATACCGAGAACTGGGGACACACAGAGACCTCACACTCATGAATTTGTGTTTAAGGAGGCTTCCAGGAGAGAATCACAAAATAGCACCACAGGCTAAGACGGTCTCCAGGAAGCTCCCTGCAGTACAGGGATAAAGATTCCTAGCACAGGGGGAGGAAGGAGGTTTGTCACAACCACAGACATGGGGATGATGGATCCCGGGAAGGAGACCGCAGAGGAGGTCTTCACACTTAGCAGGCAGTCTGGGCCTCACATGAACGTTCTCACCACATGGAGCTCCGCAGTGGATGGTGGGAAATGGCTCCAGGTGAAGGCCAGCCACGGGGCCTCTCCCCACTTGGCCTGAGTGCTGCAGGAGTATGTGTGTGACTCAGGCCGGCTCAGGGCTACTTGGGAGCAGGTCCGTGGCTACACAGAAGGCTCCTGCTGGGTCCTCAGAAATGTGTTCATGCACACACACCATCTCCAGAGGGAGGCCGGAGTGTTGTGAGGAGGAACTGGGCCAGTCTAAACCCGCTTCCCTTTCCTCTAGTGGAACACTCTAGCAGCTCACCTCTGAGCTCTGCTTTTGCACCCTCCCCAGAGCTGCTTCTCTTGCCTGCTGTTGTAAGTAATAAAGATAATGTATGGCCACACTTCTCAGATGAGGCTGGCAAATTCCTAGGAGTGTTTGGCAGAAAGCTTGGGAGTAGGGGAGGCCACGGCATAAACACAGGGCATGTTCCCAGTGTTTCTATTTTACGCCATGGCAAATCACTTCCAACCTATTTTTATATGAAGCCAAACAGGGAGTTATTATTGAGCAGAAAGGAAAATCTGCTGCCATTTTTAAAGCTCAAAATGGTGAAGAACTTCCAGGATAGCAGACAGCTTCTGCATGGTCTAGACCCTACATCCTCTGGGCTACACCGCACTCTCTGTACTCAGTGTGAGTTAGCAGAAGATCTGAGAAGTTTGGGAGTGGGTCAAGTGTCCGGCAGAGCGAGTGGGCAGTAACCAGTGATTCTTCATCAGGGATTCCTGGAATGGGACCCCCCGGGCTCTAGGGCTGGGAAGGGCACGTGTGTGTGTGTAGCACTAGTTCCAAGGAGACTGTGACCTCATAACAGGGACATAATCAACTACAGCATGTCTATTACAACAGACGACACCCAGTTGTCGAGGGGTTTGAACCCGTTTCTGAGGATCCCCTCACCTGGGGAGAAGAGAACGGGAGCAATTCTTTCGGTACCTGAAGAGTGCTTGGAAGACAGCAGAAGAGACATTTGGAGTAAACGATGATAAGATATATTACTGTTATCGCCTCTGGACAAATAAGGTGAAGATGAAACTCCTAAAAAGAAATACTTTCAACATTTGAACTCTAGCCATGGGGAGCAGATTCAGGGTTGAGAATTGAAGCTCTGGAGTCAGATTAATGGGGTTCAGATGCCGGCTCTGGCCTCTAGTAGCTCTCTGAATTGTGAGCAAGATAACTCTTTGGCTTCATTTCTTCACCTGCAAAATGATGATAATTATGAGATATTTCTAATAGATGGGTGCAAAGATTAATGAAAACACATGAAGTGCCTAGAATAGTGCCTGATAAATAGTAAATAAATACCTGAAATGTGACTTTATACAGAAGTTGGTTAGAGTTGTTCATTTGGATGTTTTCAGGGCGCAGGGGTATGTGAAGCCACGAATAACTAAGATTCCTCAAAACAGAGGACACAGAAAAGATCTCTGAAGTGTTATTCGCAGAGTGTGTTGCTGTAAACAGCCAAAAACCTAACTAGCAGTGGCTCAGCTTATTCATAAGCCACTTAAAATCTTACATAAAAGAGATATGGAGAAAGGTATTTCTGAGGTTGTCCAGAGTCTGGTGGTGTCATCAGGGAACCAGGCTTTTCTGTTTTCTCATTGGCCATTTTCTGGGTGTTGAGTTTTCATTCCCAAGCTCATTGCCTCATGGTCTCAAGATGGCTGCCTCAGCCTACACTCCCTGCCTTCAACCAACCATGTTGAAAGTCGGAATACAAGTAGGGACAAAGGGTTTTCTCTGTGAGGTTCTATCTTTCACGGGGAAAAAATAATTCTTAGAACCCCTCCAGCAGATTTGTCCAGATTTATTATAACTGTCCTGTTAGCGAGTCAACAATGAAAGAAAATGGGGCTAATGATATTCCTGCATAAACTGACTATGACATATACCTCAGAACAGAGGCAGAGACCTACTTTCCTTCAAACTAGGAGAGCTCAAAGTGCTGGACAAAACCTAGGAGCAACAGTGCTTGAGTAGCTGTCATCTTGTATAACACAAGTATTTAGAAGGAAAGAAGGCCGTGCAAGACATGAAGTGGGGGGGGTACCTCAGAAGTTTGGAGAAAATGAGGAGGAGTGACAAGTAAACAAAGAAGAAAGTTTCAAGATGAGAAAAGTCAGCACAGGCAAAATCTGCTGACTCACAGTGATGACAGCACCCACAGATTCGGTGTTTCAATCGCAGAGGGAGACGAGCAAGAGGGCAGGATTAGGAGAATCTGAATGAAGGGAGAGGTACAGGAGTGGTGAAGGGAAATTGAGTCCCTTGATAAAAAGACAGGTGGGTGCCAGCTAGAACGGAAGACGAGGTCAAACCAGGATTTATTAAGCAAGGAGAAACTTGTAGCATGCTGATTGTCTGGGATCTAGCTCCAAAATAAAGCAAGATATTGAAGAAATGGAAGGGAGAGGGAGAAAGGGAGTAAAGATAAATCATGTAGGAGAGATGCACAGAGGTCACTGAGACAGGAAGAATGACAGCTTTTCCTGGAGATGCCACAGGGAAGGGGCTGGAGACTGAGGGAGAAGGCGGGAGGACAGGAGTGGACACAGAGAGGGCACTCAGGGCCCAGCACGGAGACCGTGGGACGGGGAGAGTGGAGGAGCAGGGCAGGAAAGACTTCCACAAAAAGCTGACTCAAGAAATTCCAGTTGTTCCCTGTTGGACGCGGAGGGCTAAAGGAGAAAGACAACTTGCCCCGTCGTTCTTGGGAGAGTTGGCCAGCGGTCCACGGGTTCCGAGTGAAAGCGGGCATCGTGGCCTCAGGGGGGGCTTCTGGCAATGTCAGCCCCGCAGAAAAGGCTTCTGTGTCCGGCCTGCACCCCCAGCCAGCCCAGAGGGTTCAGAGACTCCCCACCCTGCCCATTCTGGCCTGGGTGCTTCACATGGGAGCTCGGGGAGCCCTCACCATGGATGAGAGTCCAAGTGACAGCTGGCTGTTTCCGTAGGCCGGGCCTCGAGAGGTTTCACTGAAAAGAGATCGTTTTCCTTTCAACTCTCAGACAGGCTTTAAGGGAAATGCCCAGTCCATCCGCATCGATAACAGCTCGTCTTTCTTGGGGGAGATGCCTTCAGCCCGGGGTTCCTATAAAACAACCGTAACTCAGCCAGATTTCTCCAACAGGGACAGCGAAATGAAGCACTGACAGGATTGGAAGCAAAATGCAGCTCAAAACCAATTTTGTTGAAAATGATCCAATTATTACATGTTGGTTTGGTTGTCCTCTCAGTCTGGGGAGGGCTGTGACTTTTATTAGTTGGAGGCACCAAGCGTGGTGAATTTCTTACGAGTGCCTGTTTGTACTCCCAATAGTGATGTTCACTTCGGGGGGTTGGTGAGACAGTGAATCAAAAGTGAATTCGAATGCATAAAATTAGGGATAAAGGCACAGTGAGAAGATGTGCCCTACGATGCCTGAATTATTTTGCTGTACACTTCATACTCCCTGAAACCCTGTGAACCTGGGGGTCACTGCCTTTCTTTCCAAGTCAAGCAAATGAAGACTCAGAGAAATGACAGGACTCACCCAGGGTTGAGAGACACAAGGGTCCGGCTTCCTCACTGCAGAAATATAAACTGATAGTGGCAGCAAAGGAAACTGTCGGGCCCTGAATCACCCAGGCTCTGTGGGAAGGGTGTCCCTGGTTTGGACGGGGAGCAGTGGCTGTGTGCACAGCTAAGCATGCAGCCCAGGAAAAGGCTGGCTGGATGCTAACCGCTGCCCCTACTCAGGGACCCTGGAAGGCCCAGCCGGGCACCACACCTCAGTCGCCCAAGGGAATCGCACATCTGCTGACCCAGGGCACAGTGCAGGACCAGGCTGGGAGGGTTGCAGTGTCCAGGCTTCCCAGCCTCATCCACCTCCACAGATGAACAAAGCTGAAATCCCTCCGGTACGGAAGGGAAGCTCATGCGGGCGTCTTCCTCCAACCCGTCTTCCTCGGAGCTCCACTGGCAGCCCCTCCCTCATCTTTAACTGGTGGACTCCTTGCGCTGGAATACTTTCAGGTCCTGACACAGCAGGCCCAACCTCACACATACACTTTGAGCAATTCTGGCTCCTTCTGAAAATACCCTGGGCTTGACGCGTGGTTCCCTAACCGTCTAGATCCTGCCTGTTGAGAACAGAGCCTGACATATTTGCCGAGCACTACAGAATGGAGTCCCACCACCTTGCAAGTGCCTTCCCTGGTGAGTCTGGTCCTTGCTGACATCTCAGATCCCACGGGGCCTCCTCCTTCAGTTCCAGGGTCGTATTGATGGTTGGCTGCTCACTGAAGGGACACAGGAACCCAGGGGGAGAAAGAGGAATCACCCTCTGGGTACCACTGATCTGATGTACTTCTGTGCACCACATACAACCGGTGAGAGGGATGGTCTCCAACTTGCATTTCATCAGGGTTACCCAAGTATGCATCAGAGGGTGCCAATAAATTTAAATGTCCAAAATCTTGCACAAACCTTCTGAGTAAGTATCTTCCTGAGTGGGTCAAGAATCTATAGATATTCGCTGCTCTGTTTCCTTTTTTGCTTTGTTTCAAGCTTGTCAGATTGATTTCTCAAATCACCCAGGTTTCACGCCCCTGGGCTGCATGACTTCTGTCCCTTTAGCCGCAGTAGTAAGGGAGGCATGTGTGCCAGGAAGCCACCATTTCCGGGGTCAGAGATCCATTCGGTGCCGGCTCAGTGACTCCCTCGCCCAGAAATGATAAACCCGGGTGACGAGTGTACACCGCCCCCGGGGTCTGTGGGGGGCCAAACGTGCTAGGGTGCAGGCTCCCAGAGCCCAGGGGTCCCACTGGCTGGGTACCCCGGCTGGACGGGAGTGAGGACAGGAGCAGGAGGGCCAGCGCGTCCTCTGGGGAGCCCTGCTGGGGGAGGCTGCAGGGAAGCTGGTGCAAATATGACTTTTTTTTTCTGCTTCTGCACTTCATTTAACTGTGTAAAAATATAACTGATGGACTGAAAATGTTCAGGATGTTGGCGTATCTCCCCGCCTTTGGCTCCAGCTTGACGGGTTCCCGGCGAGAGACCCCAGAGCGTCCGCCGTGGCTGCTCCTCGGTGACTCAGCATAGTAGGCCCTTTTTAATTTCTCTTTCCCTGGCCAGGAAGCTCTCCCACCTCCCCCCGTCGCATGTGCCGCGGTGGCACTTTGTGTCGTGCACTGAAAGACAACTTGGTCACATCGACGCGGGAGCCTTATAAGGGTAGAAACACTTCTTTGCAGAATGGACGTCATAACAGCAAATCAAGGGCTGGTGCCAATAATAGATTTATTTCCTTGGGTTTCTCCTCGCCTTGGCACATTCCTTGGGGCTCTTTGAGGGGGACTGGAATGACATGGCAGCCCCAAAATAGTCTAAGGAGTCAGACAGAAGGAGTTTTGAGCAAGCAGGCGAACCAAGAACAGCTCACACCTTCTCAGCCCAAACTTGTTTCTTGGGTCTTTTTCGGGTCCGTGGATGGTGTTGGGTAGCTGCCGCATCTTCTGCTCCTGCCGCCTGCCTGACCTCGGCAGGTTCTCTGCTGTCGGAGCTTCCCGGTCCTGTCTTTATAGTGAGAGGGAGAGACGATAAAATAAAGTAAGAAGAAGCCTGACTAGCACAGGTGGGGACCCAGGATGTGGCAGCTCTGTCAGTGTCCTGCCTCCCCTCACCTGGCCCAGCGTTGGCAGAATGAGTTTATCTCAAACATGACCTTCCTCAGAGCAGTGACTTGCGCTTGCTCTGGTGGAAAAAAAAAAAAAAAAAAATGTACTTCCCCAGAGAGCCTTGGGCCACGAAGCTCAGAGTGGTGAAAACACCCAGAGCCCAGATCAGACTCAAACTCCAGTCCTGCCCCGGAACTCAAAGTCTTCCCATTACCCTGCTTGCACATTCACGGAAGCCTCCTCTGCCCAGGTTTACCCGGAGTGCTGAGTAGGCCGGACTGTACTTAATCTACAGAGAACCCCTACAGACTAGAAATGGCCATCCCCGCCTCACAGGGGAGACAATGAGGGGCAGAGAGATTCGGTAACTCGCCCACAGTCACACGGGCACCTAGGGGCGAAGCTTTGATCCGAACCCAGTTCTGGCTGACCCAAGCCTATGTTACCAATCCTCGCAGACCCCGCTACTTCTTACTGCTGCTAAACTCATTTCCGGACCTGCAGAAGAGAAGACAATAATTCACACCACGGGATCCCGGGTGGAAGGGGCTTTGTGCACGAAGTGGATTTTTAGCGTGAAGAATTGAACTCCCCCCTTCAGTCTCCGCACCACAGTCGCTGTGCCCAGAGGGAGCCACACAACAGCAGCGTGGCCGTGAGAACAAGGTGGCAGTGCAGATGCTCCCTGGTGTGCTGAGCGGGGTAGCGTACACACCAAATCTGTATTTATACTCGGGAAACCACGCTGTGCTTAAATTAGCGCTGGGAGGATAAAAGCTTCTCCAAGATGCTGCCCTCCTAAGCAGCACAGACTGACATTCCTATCACTACAGACACGGGGTTTTGAGAGCTGTGGCACAAAGCCTTGAATTCACCCTGAATCTTTAGCCTCCTAACCAGCCCTCCCAACCCCCACGCACACTTCCTGGCAGCCGGGACCCATCTTGAATTAAAGCTCTTTTCCAGCGTTTGTGGCCTGCACAGCATATGAATAATAGATGGTACCAGGTTTTTCCAGGGTCCCCTGGTTTGTCTGATGGGGTGTGCTCGAGGTCACAGTGACGTTCCCAAGGGGTCTGGAGGCATTTAATTAACCAGCGATGCCCAAAGCATCATCCAAATTCACAGCAGCAAAGGAACAGTCTCCAGTGTCCGTCCTGAGCTTTGCCTTAATTTCCTAGGTCACATCTCCTACTGCCTGGTGACCCCAACATTCCACCTGGCTGCCTCCATGGGCTTTGCACACATCAGCATTTGCTCTGGGGAACCCGCAGCCGCCTGGCCCTTTTTTCTCAGATGCACACTCATGCATAAGACACACACATGCACACACCATCACCACCAATTCCCATGGAAACCAAGCAAGGGGGGAAATCCAAAGGCAGTACAGAAACCACAAAAGAGCTCTCTGACCCTGTTCTCACATTCTCCCCAAACCTACAACTCCTCCTGGACCATTTTCAGGTTTCCCAGTTCTCTGGCATTCTAGTATTTAATGTGTGGATAAAGGGTGATTTCCTTGCATTGAGAAAAAATAAACTATAGAACACCGCAGGGAATAACTGAGAGATGCTAATTTTCAAATTATCTTTTTTTTTTTCCTTTGGTACTGGGGATTGAACTCGGGTCCTTGATACTTGTGAGGCAGGCAGCGGAACCACTGAGCCAAATCCCCAGCCCTCAAATTATCTGTAAAAAACGTTTTTTTCTATGGTGCTGAAGATTGAACCCAGGGCCTTATACATGCACGGTCAAAGCTTTGTCACTTGCCTACAACCCCAGGCTTTGAAATCACATCTTCACGAAATACCACAGGGGTGGGGTATAAAAGAGCACAAGGGAAACTATATATATTAAGCACTTTCCTCCTTTTCTAAAGAGATGATCCAGACTAAAAAAATTCCTCCAAATACAAAATTGTTATGTGAAGAGTAAGAATCCTGAAACTCCTAAGAAGTAAATTCTGTACCATGCTAAAAACTCTAAAATAAATAACTAAATAAATAAATTGTATGTATTGACAGGAGAAAATGTCTAAGATTATTGTGATGGAAGAGAATTGCTGATCTATAGAGTTGAATTAGTTTGCTTAGGTGAAAACCACTTTATGTAGAAAAGTACGCTTTTCCTTCTGCTTATGTACATGTGTAGAAAGAGTCTGGAACAACATGATTGCTAGCGATGCCATATGGATGGCTCATTTATTTCTACAGGTTTCTAAGAGTGAGAATCTGCTACATGTATGATTATAAAATGACAAAGCTACACTAAGTTATGTTCCTCTGCTCCGATAGCCCGGGAGGTGGGGAAGCTCCGTAATGGTGCTGACGATCTTGCTCCCTGCCTTCGTCTCCTTGGCTAAGTAGGTGCATCTGGGAACCCAGACACGCCACACTCTGGTGGCAGCTCTGCTCTTCTATTTTTGGAAAGCCAAAATAACCACAGTGACTTGTGTTCATCATTTCTGGTCCAGCCGTGGTCAAGTGGGTGGGTGGCAGCGTTCCAGGCCCTGATGGACAACAAGACTTCAGTGGCTGGAATGTTAAAGACCTTTCCTTCGTCTTCTCCTTTTGTGGGTTGTTTTCCCCTCTTTTGTGTTTGCAGAACACATCCACTGAGTTGCCATAACGGGCCTTCTGTCACCTGTCTGTGTCTCATCCAGGCTGGACTCTGCCCCCCCAAAGACAGTGGCATCTGGAGCAGATGAAATATGAAGGGGGTACTTGGTCTGAGGTTTTCCCTACCCAGCTTCTTGGCAGAACTTCTGACTGAAGGGAAAGCCCACCGTGGATAGCCAGGGAGCACAGTGGGTGTGGGGGATGCGGGCTTGAAACAATGCTGGAAGCAGCCACACTGAGAAGAGAAGCAAAGTCTTTAGTCATGGTCTAGAGAAAATGCCACACCCTCCCCCCAGGCCCAGGTTTGTTCACAGGACTTCTGCACAGCCTTCCCCACATCCCCTAGGACAAGCCCCTGACCCCAGCCAGTCAGGTCTCCCTGAGCAACTGCAATTGGGGCTCAGATCCCCCATGAAGCTTTGGAGGCCAGACCTAAGAAGCACAGCACGCAGGAACCAAGGAAACACCAGGGTCTCAGCCAACAAAGGAGCAGAGCAGGTAACCCCAGAAGCAGCAGTGAGCTACATCAGGGCACAAGACACAAAATGACATGGAGGCTCTCTATGTCCCTGTGCTTGGCTTCTTCAAGACCCTCCTGCACCTCTAAAATAAATGACCCATTTTACCTAGCCCAGTTGGAGAGGGGCTCTCTTACTAGAAAGGAAAAGAATCTTAGCTAAGTCCATGTGTGAGAAAACTGGACAGCCAGTGGGCTCTGTGCTGAGAGGCAGGTGTGCGCCTGAATAGTGTGTGTGTGCATGTGTGTGTGCGTGCGTGTATGCAAACTCTTTAGTGGTAAACAAGGTTCAACATGGCTGTGGATCAAGCCAGTTGGAAACTTCCCTCTGAAAACTGCTTCCAAAATCAGAATCTGGACCTATCTCTTTTAGCATTATCCTACTACAATTTAACTATGCATCTATTGGATGTTTATACCACCAAGGAGAGCTCTACGTGTACCATCTAATAATTTGCACAACCACCACAGAGATGGGTTTTGTTACTGACCACTATTGACAGAGGACAGAACTGAAGTCCGGTGTTGTGATCTGCTGATGGTCTCCCCTGGCAAAGATGACAGCATTCAGGAGCTGGGTGTGTATGGCTTCGACCATGAGCTCAGAATCTTTATGCTCATCTGCCTACATCCTTACCCTGCAACCTTTCACCATAGACTCAATTGATTAGAATCATGTCCAAGACTACCAAGATATCTGGTTGTTATTGAAAACTGCATTCATCCTCCAAGGGCTGATATTTGCTGCTATTAGTACAAGTCAAAAGAGTATACCATGGACACCACCATTTTGGAAAACAGTACAGTGTTTCCTTAAAGACTAAACAGAATTTTATGATCCAGCAATTCCATTTCTAGGTATAAACACACACAAAAAAGGAAAGCAAGGATTTGAATGGGTATTTCTGCATGAAAGTTTATAGCAGCACTGCTCAGAATCATCACAAAGTGAGAACAATCCATGTCCTCCAGAGGAGGAATGAATGAACACAATGTGGCATATACAAACCATGGAGTGTAGCCTCAAAAAGAAACGAGATTCTGCCACTCACCCTGCCGTAGAGGAACTTGAGGGCCCTGCGCCAGGGACAGAAACGGACGCCATACCATTTTCCTCAAGGGTACACAGTGTGATGCCACTTCCACGAGGTGTAAAGAGCAGTCAAATTCACAGGCACAGAATGGAGACTGGTGGCCGCCAGGCATTTGGGGGAGGAGAGGATGAGAAGTTGATTAAGAGCTACAGGGTTTCAGCTTGGGAATTTTTTAAAAATCTGGCGATAGACGTAGTAATGGCTGCAAAATAATGAGTCTGCACACATGCCACTGAACTATGCTCCGAAAAGTGGTTAAAATGGTTAATGTATTGTTATGTCTGTGTTACCAGAATAAAAGGGATTGTACGGTGCACTCTGTCCCATGTCGGAGTCCCGGGGAAACGTGAGACTCAGCTCTGCCAGCCCTGCGCCACACCCGGCAGATGCCAGAGACTCATCAGACCCCGCAGGGTCTCACAGCCTGAGAGGCTCAGGAGAAGCATACATAAAAGACCACGTGAGAGGAAACCAGCAGCCAGAAGCCGAACTCGTGGGCCCTGTGAATGTGACCCTGAGCTTGGAACTCCGGCATGGAGAGGACACGCTAAGCACAGAGAAGGAGGAAGAGATGAAAATCAACACTGAGAAGGCAAATACATAACTCCAGTCTGTGCCGGGAAATAGACAGCTCTGGACTCGCACCTCCTCTCACCGTCATGGCAGAGTTGGGTAGGAGTTGATGATATCATGGAAGACTCCTGATCCCCCACCCAGCAGCCTGTCCCCGACTTCCTTCCTTGCCACTAAGGTGATACAGTTTTAGGGTGTTTCCCTGGACAAACCTGACCCCATTACACTAAGCTGGTGATGGTGACACCATTCCTGCTGGTACAGATTCCGTGAGCTAAGGACAAGACAAGAGGCAATGGAAAAAGAAATCCTCTCCTGGATGCCTGTTATATTTGTGGAAAGACTTAATTCCCTGATTTTAAAAGAATATATATATATTCTTTATATATTTATATAGATTTATATATCCTTTATATATATATA
>NW_022900928.1:4874723-4904609 GCF_012274545.1 Fukomys damarensis
ATATATATATATATATATAGTCATTCTAAAATATACATACCTGTATAGATGTATCTTCTATAAGTATATATGTTATATATGTATAGACATAGACCTCACAAGAAGGAAGATCTCTCATTTTGCTTTGGAAATGTGTTTCTGAATGAGACGCCTGAGGTTGTCTATGGTGGCCTGCTTGGGACCATAGTCATCTGAGCCTAGAGATGAAATGAACGCTGTAAAACCAATGCAGAGAGGGGGCAGGAAGTAGCTAATTTAAAGCTTCTGAGTTCATCAACCCTCCCTATCTCCTCTGACTTAAGGTATATTTTGAAGAAATGTACATTTGAGCCACTTGTAGTTTGTGTCCTCTGTGACTTGCAGGTGAAACTGGGCCCGTGAGTTTCTGACTGGGCAGGAGGAAGAAAGCTGGCCATAAATTCAAGACCAAGGTGTCAGACGAGAGGCCAGAACGCTTTACCTGGGGATTGAGATTGAAACTGTACTTTGGGGCCTCCCAGGCCAAAATGAAGTGGGTGTGGGCCAGTGAGGGGACAAAGGGAGACCCCTGTGCTCCTTGTGGGTATGCCTGGCCTGGGGAGCGGACTCACATTGCCTCAGAGTCACCCCTCCACTGTGTCCCTGCTGGGAAGGGAAAGGATGCTGTTTCCATGGTGACTCAGCCCTTCCCCACGCCGGGAGTCCTTGCCAGCGACCTTTTCACTTGGGGCTGCTTCCCCGGCAGTGCTCTGAACCTCCGGCTATCCCTTTACCAGCATCTCCCACATCCTGGCCCGACGTGGGCAGTGTCACTCCAACCCCTGCCTCCCATGCGTTCCCAAGCCTTGGAAGCAGCTGCCCAGTTGGAGTGACCTCCCTCACTAGTATTTTGGCCACCCATGGATTGGTGACCAAAACAGCCCTCACGTTGAGCTAGACGGACGTCTCCGGGAGAGGCAGCCAAAGTAGTGCAGTAACCTGGACTTGCTTCCCAGCCTGGACACTGGAAGCGACCTTGGGTGAGGCCCTCTTATTCCTCGAAACTGGGAGGGCTTGAGGCTCACCCTCCTCCCTGCTGGACAATGGCAGAATCCAGCGCCAGACACGCACACCAGGCACCACCACCCGGCTGACTCAGGCCTGCACTTGGAGGGGTCTAACGCAGACAGACATTTGCATTTGGGCCAGTGGGGAGGAAAGTCCAGAGCAAGAACTGAGCTGGCCACAGGCCAGCTGTCCGGGGTCCCGAGGAGAGGGAGGCTGACAGGCTGTGTCTTCTTGGGGCCGGAAGCTTTGCACACGCTGTCCCCCTCCAGATCCCCCAGCCTGGAGAGACGGGTGTTCCCACCTCCCTCTGCTTTGTACGTGAAGAAAAAAAATGACACAAGGAAATCAAAGGTGCCAGTGGAGAGAGTTCTGACTCCTCGCTACCAGGTTCTGCTTTTTTTTTTTTTCAACTCTTAAAGGTTTCTTAAGTCCTTTTTAGCTCCTTAAGTGGAAGGAAAGGAAGCAAAGCTTGCGAAATAATCTTGTAGTGTTTGGGGAGTTTTCAGGCCTTATCGTTCAGCTCTATCCAAAGCAGAGGCTTCTAGAAGGTAGAGAGGCAGAACTGAGGGGACTGAAACGTAGTGAACTGTCTATAAACTGCATCAGTCTGTCTTAATCACTTTCTCATCACTGGGATGCCAGACCTGACACCCACAACTTAAAGACACACAGGTTTATTTGGGCTCACAATTTGTGCCGGCTCCGAGGCAGGACAGCCCAGCAGCTGGGCCTGGCGGAAGGGCCGCTCACAGCATGGCGAGGGGGAAGAAGAGGGAGGAGGCGGAGCTAAACGTGTGCAGGCCGCACCCCAGTGACCACGCCCCACTTCCCAGCCACAAGTCAGTTACACCCCATAATCCAATCACCTTCCAAAAGCCCTCCCTGCCCATGAGCACAGGGGGCTCTTGGGGGACGTCAAAACCGTAACAATGATGCATGAAAGAAGTCCACATTAATGTCCCACAGCTTCCCGACTATGCAGCATTCATCACGTCGTTGAAATGATAACGCTCCGGCTGCTACCAGCCAATGAAAGCTGGCTTGGGTCCCTCTCCCATCTCTGGCAGGGGGCTGGGACTAGGTGTGGATTTGAGGAGACTAGACCACTCTGAAGAGAAGGCCCAGACAGCCGGACAGTCCAGCAGTCGCCAGAGTCCCCTTGAATCCTCTGCATCCGCTCTAGGTAGGGAAGACTGACCAGCCCGGGATTTGCTTTCTCCCTTCCTAGGCAAAGCAGCAGGCTGGATGTCTGAAAGTTGATGTACTGGGTATGCTTCCCAGGGCTGACCCAGCACAAGCCATCAGGATAACCCTCTGCTGCCTGTCCTCTCCAACCAAGGCCCCCTTGCAGAGTAGGGGACCCCAAACCTCTGGGGGGTTCCTGGGCTTGACCTGTACTCAGGAAAGTTTGATTGCCTGGCAGCTTCCAAGGAACTGTTCTAGGTGCTTTCTATAGCACAATTCCACCCTCCCAAGGACCCTTTGAGTAGTGATTATTGCTACTAATCCTTTTTACAGAGGAAGAAACTGAGGCATGAAGGGTGCAGTTAACCTGCCCAAGGATCCAGGCCCCTAAGAGACAATGTCCCCTTCCATCCTGGCAGAGGCCCCAGACCCCCAGTGGTGTCTCCTGACCCAGGAAAATCTGAAACCAAGCAGAGACGTGAATGCTGCTTTCTAAGGAAATGCCAGGCTTGGGGAAAGACAGGGTGCTCCCACAAAAGCTTGTCCCCATGGTCCCTCTGAAGAATTGAACACAGTTGCCATGAGGCCTTAGAGCCTGGGCTTGGAAAGAGACTTCCAGAGAGACCCGAGCCCCCTTGGGCCAGCACAGGGACCTGCCTGTGTCAGACATCTGCAGGCAAAACAATTTCCTTTTGGCTCTAATGAGTGCCCTTGCTGTGATGTGTGACTTTGCACAAATGAGGGTTGGCTGCTCTGAGAAGTGGTGAGAGAGGGCCGGAGCTGTCACCTCCCCATCCCTGGGAATGCTGTGAAAGGCACAGGGATTGATCACAGGAGGTAGTTGCATCTTTCCGTGATGCTCCACAGGCATCCGGGTGTGGCAGAAACTGTGGCCCTTTGTTTGTCCTAGTGCCACTCTCTGCCTGCCCACTGCCCAGCATCCATCCAGATCTCCACAGGCCATTGCCAGAGCTTCTCGACACCACTTTCTTAGTCAAAAATGTCAGATGCCTTGCAAACTCCCAGAAATGGCCATCCTTCTTCCCCCAGGCAGAAACACCTGCTGAGCTCTCTCTGTGTCTGTCACCCCAAGACTCACTCCACTAGATGCCTACTAAGAGGTGGGGCTGGAGATAGGGCTGCGCACAGGAGGTGCAGACAGTGTCCCTTTTCTCTGAGGCCCAAAGCATGAGTGTATTTCATCCATGACACGAAACCATTGTATTTGAAGTCAACAGCCACCACGAGCAAAGCCTCCAGCAATGCCCTGGACCTGCAGGTGATCCTCTAAGCATAAGTGCACACTTGGGAATACATCGGCTGTAAGTGAAGACTGCTTCTGCCTACATTCAAAGCTTGAAAGCATATCTGCTCCTTGAATCCTTGCCTCTGTATTATAAAAGAACTAAAAATGGGAAATGGGTGGATGTTGTAATAATAATCAGAGCAGAGAAAGGAAGAAAAAGGAATGGGAAGGCCAGTTGATGCAAATCTCCCATTGCTGTTCATGGTTGGATTGACCAGATTGCTGCAGCATAATTTTAGAAGTTTGCTGTTTGGGGTTTTGTCTCTATGTGTTCAGGGTGTGCAGTTCCAAGAACAGCTGTGACTCGACTTCAGAAGTGTAGATATTTATATATTTCCATCATCATCTCCATCACCGTCAAATGTCAGTTCTCTTCTACGAAGGCCGGGGGCCCATGTGATTTTCTGAGCACAGGATTATTCATGCTTCCTGGGGCCCAAGCCAGGCTTTTGCCAGCCCACCCCCAAATCCCACGTGTCCTTTGTCCTGAGGTGGAGGGTGGGGTCCATTGAGGTCAGCCTGGGCAGGTATCTATGAGAGGAAGCCGCCCAGCTGAAAGAGCGCCTACTTCATTTCTGAGGGTTCCTCCATGTCAAGACCCACTGCACATCATTTCCAAGGGAGGAAACTTGGCATTTGTTTCATAAAATGCCAAATGTGTTTTCCTCACATATCTGCTGCCACATCCGTGATCTGTCCTTAGTTAGATCTCCTTGAAACAAGGAGAGAATGAAGCAAATGAGTAGATCTTTCTGTTTCTTGTTTACTGGACGATCGTGGAACGAGTTGCTTAACTGCCTGAGCTTCCATACGTTCATGTAAACAATAGAAGCCTCACCACCTCCTGAGCGGAATTAGTGTGAAGAGTAGATGCAGAACCTGTACATAATAGAAAGCTATGATTGTGAATATTATTAATACTATTTAGCAAGTACTTACAACATAGCAAGGTAATACATATTAGTTCTTTCCAAGTCATCTGAACTACAGTGCCTTTCTCAAATGGATCTTTCTTATCCATTCAACCAGCCTACTAATAATTTATAGTTTGATTCTAAGGCAATGGTTCTCAAATCTGAGCATGAATCAAATTCCTGCAAATGCTTCTGCAAAGACTGACTGCTAGGGTTCCCTCCCCTCAGTGTTTTTGATCAAGGAGGGCTGAGAAGAAAACAGACTTTGCATTTCTAACAATTTCCAGGTGTTTGTAATGCTAATGGCCCAGGGCCACACTTCCAAAACCCCTAGCAAGGCGAAGAAGCTTGAAGCATTCACTGGACAATTACTATGTGCTGTGAACTGTTCCAGGAAAGAAAGGCGGTGAACAAGATAGAGCCCTCCCTCATCGTCCCAAAGTCTACATTCCAGTGGGGAAATAGACAATAAGTAAACCCATAAAGAGATGATATTTCTAATTATGGGAATGACTTTACTAGCACAGGCTAATGGGACAGTGAGAGAGGGAATTTCACTGAGAAAGATTTCAGATACAGCAGTCAGGGAAAGCATCGCTAAAGAAGTGGTACCTGATCACCAAATGTTAGGAGGGAGGAAGAGCCTTGAGCTGGGGGTGATCTTTCTAATGAGTAAAAACAGCACATGCGGAGATCCTAGGAGGACACTGCCTGAAGGTCCTTGGGGACAGCCATGTGGCCCACTGGGCCAAAGAGAAAGAACAAGGAGCCACCATCAGAGAGAAGGTGCATGGCCTTGCAAGTCTCTGCAGCAAGTGGCATCTGATCTGAAGGGCAGAAAAGCCCTTGCAGGGCTTCAAGCAGGCAGGTGACAGGAGTGAACTCGCATCTTTCCAGCACCACGCTGGCAGGTGGCAGAAGCAGGTGACAGGGAGGAGGTTGCTGAGTGCCTGCCTGTGTGGGGTGTTGGGGGCTTGGCTGAAGGGGAGCAGAGCAAGTGGGGGTCCTGAGGTCAGGCTCATATCAGACAGGCTGAGAGTCCTTTCTCCGGCATGCCTGAGGCCACAAGGGATTCTGACTTTCTTCAGATTTTAGAATGTACATAATGAGATGTCGTGGGAGAGGGACCTGAGTCTCAGCGTGACACTCACTTGTGTTTCACGAACACCTGCCGTAAGGAACCTGCCGGTAGTTTCAGACAATATTTTTAGCGCACCTGTGCTTTGACCGCAGCTGTTGCAGCAACTCAGATGTGGGATTTTCCATTTGCGGCATTGGATCCGTGTCCAAATCGTTCTGGAATTTGGACCACTTGAGAAGTTGGAATCTGCAATCAGGGATGTCTAACCTTACTTTAAAAGCAGTTCTGATGGGACTTCCTATCGAGTTGGGGGTAAAAGGAGAGAAAGAAGAAATCAAGAGGAATCGTGGGGCTGGGAGGACTGAGTTTGTGAACCACAATGACCGGTGATAAGGTATCTGCCACCTGAATAGAGCTCTGTTAGACACTTATATATTCTGGAATTGAGATGTTTTCAGTTTAGAAATTCTTATGCTACCAATAACGATCACTTATTTCATCTACCGCACAACTCTAGGGGGCGCTGTTGTAAAAGCTGGGATAGAGCCAAAGTTAGAGGAAGAGATTCCCTGAGTTTTAGAACTTTGTGCATCCTACCCTTAGATTTTTCCACTTTCTGCACCAAATAAAGAACAAAGTTGAATGTCCAGGAGGAAAGTCCCTCAGCCAGGAGCGGAGCCTGTGCCGTCCACCCGGGAGATATCTCCCAGCTCCTGGGCTTAGTGGTGGAGTCGGAGCTGATACAGACAGAGTCCTCATGCCAGCGATCACTGCTGGTTGGTGCAGTCCTCTTCGGTGACATTTCTGTTCCTCGCCCGAGGATGGTGGGCCGCTTGCACCCCATTGTCACGGGGGTGGCACGGCAGAGCGTGTGATGTGTGACCTCATCGGGGACAACCAGCCTGGGTGCCCACCCCGCCGTGAGTGGGGCTGGCAGGCTTGGCACAGGCAGAGCCGGAGCCGTGTGCACTCTGTGGGAGCGATCACGTCTGGGCCCAGATCTCGCCAGATAGCACTGAGGGAGAAGCATGACTCATGGAAATTCAGTTGTATTTAAGGAGTTTACTGTCATTGTTTATAGCTTGGGAGATTGAGTTTGTGTGGTTCGTGCACCAAAATTAGGAAGAAAGCCAACTTTGTCACCATCAGCTTCCTCGGCCCACTTCCGGGGCCTGATATTTGCATTTGCTCTTGGAGGCCCAAGGGCGTCCCTGTGTCTCCATCTGCTCTGCACACCTCTCCTCCAAGGACTTGTCCAGAGGCCCTTGTTTCGTGTCTGAACGTCCCAGCCCAGAAGCTTCTCTCTCGCCGTCAGCGTGAGTACGTCACCCGGTACCTGTCCCACAGGGCTCTCTGGGCACCGCTCTGGGGCCTGACAGCCAGGATTTCTGAAGTGTCTGGTATTTGTCGGGCACCGTGCCAAGTGCCTTTGGTAAGTTTTCCCATTTAATCCTCCCAGCAACCCAGTGGTTTAGGACTATCATTATCTGCAGGTGCAAATGAGGAACTCACAAAGAGATGAAGAGATGCCTGCAATTGCCCAGGAAACATACAGCACAGTGGAGTGTAAATTAGAAGCTCTCCAGCTCTCCGCGCAGCCTGGTAAGCACCACCATTCTTGCCTTTTAAGAAGTTAGAGACCTGCTAGTGATGGAACACCTGTCACGTGCCATGCCCGGTACAACTCTTCCAGGTAGATAGCTCCGTCACCTACACAGGACCAAGGGCCTCAGAAAGGTTCACGTGAAGCTCAAAACCAATAATAATTTTGATGAAAAGAACAAACCAAGTTACAAATTTCATTTAAGAAAAATTATTGTAAGAATTCAGACTACAAAATTTCTACCTTGGTTGATGAGAAAGACAAAAGAGCTGTTGTCCTTAGCCTACAACTTACTTGTCTTGCTGACCCAAAGGATACAGCCAGAAACCCGAAGGGTTCAGAAGAGCTGCTTGTACCCCAGAAGGGGAAGGCCCCTTTCCTACATGCAGTTCACACTGCCACACACTCTACCCTTCACCTTTCCCCTCACTTTTGGGTTATGAGAAAATTAAGTGTATGAGCTCCATGATGCTGCAGGGGTTTAACCAGGAAAGGCTACTTATTAAGACAAAAAGGCTTAGTGCACTGCTTTGACAGCTTTAGTCCAACGTTGAACCCCTTGGCCTTGGGGTTCCAGTGTTCGTGGAGGCGGTGAGAGCAGAAGTGAGTGTCTGATTGAGTTATCACATTGTGAGCAAGAAGCAGGGAACCTGGAGACCCAGATCCTCAGAGTCCCTCCAGTGACCCAGGGACCCCCATCAGGCATACCTCCCTCCTGCAGGTCCCCCACTGTTCCACCACGCTGGTGACCAAGGCTTTTGCACTCAGACCTTTGGAAATATTCAGCTCTCAAACTATACCAATGAGGGAAATTTATCTGTCTCCCAACCCCTCACTAAAAAGGCACCCCAACATCTCAATGTATTACTTCCATATGAAATGGAACACAATGTCAAACCTCTTTCATTTAAAAATAATCCCCCAAAAACTTTTAAAAAGCATTTTAGTATTTACTCAGAGGTTCACAAACATTTTGGCTCCAGAATCCCCTTACATTTTAAGGAATTTCTGATGACACCCCAAAAGAGCCTTTGTTTACATGGATTCTAACCCTTGATATCCATTGCACTAGAAACTAATACTGAGAATAATTCCAAAATATGTATGTATTCACTTTTCAGTAACAAATGTAAGCCAATTATATGTTTATATAACAGCATATTTTTACTTTAAAAATATATACTCCGAATAAAGCTAGAAGCATGCTATCCTTTTGCACTTTAATAAACCTCTTTAAAGTCTGATTTAGTAGAACAGAGTTGGTTTCTCATATCTGCTTCACAGCCGACCCAGGCACATCATACACAATTTAGCCCCTGAAATTTCACTGCACCCTCCTGAAAGAATAACTGTGGAAAAGACAAATATGATCTTCTTCTGATACAGACAGTTTTATTCCCTATAACTTAAAGGTAAGGGGATCCACAGGGTTTCTGGCACCACATGTTTTAGTGGTTCCGGAGGTGACCTGGATTCAGGCCCAGCTGAAAGGGCGATCAGGAGGTATCATCCAATACCTGTCTTTATCTCCAACTCTGCTTTGCTCTCAAGTGGATTTTTCCTCATTAGCAGCAGAGATGGGTACCAGCAGCTGCACTGTTTTATCTGAAGAAACAGCAGCCCGGTGGCAAACGCCACATAGTTTTCCAGGAGCGCTGACACATCTCCTATGCCTGACTCCCCTTGGGTCATGCGCCCATCCCCCAAGCGCCATGTCACAGTGGACCAGGAACAGGAAACAGGAAGTGACCAGACCAGCAGTGCTTGCTCCCTCTGAATCATTCTCTGAGAGAATGAGCTGAGAGCCCTCTGAAGCCCATGCATGGAGAGATGATTTCCTGTAAGAAAGTAGGGTCACCACCAGATGAAAGTAACAGAGTTCAATTTCACAGATGCTTGTTTCTAAGATGCTCAATTAAGAGGAAAAGTGTATGTCTCTCCTTCCTGTTCTCATGCCTTCAATACATTGACTTGCTTTGTACAAGGCCCTGTGCTTGACACTGATAACAATCATAAAATGAGAACATTGCTAATGCTCATATAGTACTTCCTATGTACCAGGTGCTCCTTGGGGAATTCTACAGGTACTTGCTCATGTAAGCCTCACACCAGCCTCTACTTTTATCCCTAAATTTACATAGGATCCTCTCCTATTGGCCAGAGGATGTATGTTATGATTTAGATCTAAAATGTACCCCAAAGTCTCATGTTTGGAGGAGGCAGGGCTAATGAGAGGGGTGGGCCATGGGGCGTGGCCTAGACGGGTGTATTCCTATCTGTGGTCTTCCCTTCTCTCTGTTCCTGGCAGCCATGCGTTGAGCAGCTGTCCTCTGCTGTGCCCTCCACCATCCCATTTCTGCCCGTAGAGCAAGCCAGCCATGAGTTGAACCCATGTAACAAAATAAACCTCTCCGCCTTTGAGTTGTAGGCATTGACTATTTTGTCCTAGTGATAGGAAAGTGGCTAAGACAGTGGGGAGTGGGGTCATTGCTGTGACTGTATCTGACCACATTGTTTTTTAGAAGGCTTTAGGATTTGCTTTAAGGGAGAGTTTGGAAAGGTCTGAAGATGCCAACTCCAGAAGCCTTAGAATGTTGTGAGCAATGCTTGATGTGCAATAGTGGTCAGAGCTCTGAAGATCAGAATGCTAATGTGACTATGGACAGCAAAGGCCAGGGTCAGGATGCTTCACTGTGGAACAAGAACCCCACTGGCAGTTAGACTAGAAGTCATGTGTGTTACACTTTGGCAGAAAATGTGTCTATATTTTGGCTATGTTTTAAGACTTTGTGGGAGACCAAGATTAAGGGCGGTGGGCTGATAGATCTGGTGGAATAAATTTCAAGGCAGTGGCTCTGACATGAGTGCTGCTGGCTGCTTTTAGCCAGATCTACAGTGAGAATTTGGCACAAATGGCAGAGCTGAATGTTTTGCAAAGTTCATAGTTTCATCGGAGAGGAAGCACCTGCAAAGTTGGAGCAAGGGCAGCACAGTGGCAGAAAGGATTTGCAATGGAAACAAATCAAGTACTTCTATAGGGACAAGACGAAAGATGACTTGAGGGCATCTAAGAAATCAACAAGACCCCAATCATTTCAGTCTCAAGGGTGCAAATCCGTAAATCTTTTGTTTGAGGAGAGAGTCTGGAATTGCTTGGCTTGAGAAGGGTCGCCTAGGGAAATGGTTTGCTGGGATTCCTTTCACAATGCTCAGCTATCCAGGCTCTCTGAGGCTACTATGGTCACGATCCAAGAGAGCCAGGCTACTGCTCAGGGTGTCAGCAGACTTTGGTGTCATCCCAGAGGTGCCGATTTCACAGGCATGCTGAACAGAGGAATTGTGGGATCTGAGAGGTTTCTGTCTGGATTTCAGAAGAAGATCTGGGAGACCAGACAGTGTGATCCTGGGAGAGCAGTGTGTGAAGCTGTGAGAGAGAAAACAAAGCTGCAGTGGAGATGCCAGGAAGTTGTAGATGTCAGCAGCATGGATTGTCTGCTGAGCAAAGCACAAGCAGTAAGTGGGGCCAACCTCAGAGGATCTCATGTGGCAATGTCAGAGGGGTGGAACTGCTCTGCCTCTGGAACTCACTTCTCACCACAACATGCCTTTGCTGCTAGACATGCAGCTAAACAAATTATGTTTTCCCTGCTGGGTTTCAGTCTTGTTTTGGTCCTATTTCTATTCCTCTTGTCCTCCTTGTGGAATAGAAATATTTACCCTGTGTCATTGTACCTCAACAGTGTTTCACTTTGTTTTTTATTTTTACAGGGACTCATAGCTAAGAGTTTGCCTTGAGTTTCACAGGAGACTTTGGACTTGGACTTTTCAGCAAAGCTGAAACTGTTAAGACTTTGGCAGCTCTTGGAGATAAACTAAATGCATTTGCACAGTTACATGGACATAAGCTTTTTGTGGGCCAGGGTCAGAATGTTATGGTTTAGATCTAAAATGTCCCCCCAAAAGTTTCATATATTTGGAGGAGGGACCTGGTGAGAAGGGGCACTGGGGGCATGCCCATGAAAGGTGTATTATCTATGCCCTGCTTCTTCCTTCTCTCTCTGCCTCCTGGCTCCATAGGGTGAGCAGTGTCCCCGTGCCATGCCTTCCCACCATGCTGTCTCTGCCTTGGAGTTAGCCAACCACAGAGTGAACCCCTAATGATCACAGAAACATAGCCAGGGTCGAGAGCTATCACTATGCAGGTAGCTAACGCTGGAATCTCTTTAATCCCTTTTGCACAGATTCCAGAATTACTCTGCACTCTTCTGGTTATAATTTAGTTCCACACAAAGTCTTTGCATAGAGAGAGAATGTTCTTGTCCTTGTCACATGAATGTCCCAGGGCAAATAGTAATTGCCTTTTCTTTTTTACCAATGTAAACTGACATTGGTAATTTACCTAGCAATCATAACATGAATACTTAGTATAGGTCAGTCTTTGAGAGAATAAGACTTCTCTGTGGGTCGTGACAAATCGGGTTTCAGAGACTATCACCTTCGGAGGCCAGGACAGACACCTCACTTCACCAAGGCAATGTAGCCATGTGTGGCCCTGCAGAAGTCAGATGACAGATGCTACTAACTGATTTTCCACGAAACTTACACAAAAAGGTTTACTTCCTCCTCTGGCACTCCAGAAATTATCAGAGAACGATATTTTAAACTTAGGCATACACAGTAGTGGTTTAGAAGTAAGAAACCAGATACTGACACATTGAACATGTTCCTTAATAAGTCCCCTGGTTATATTTAAATAAAAAGCCCCACTTACCTTAAAAATATTGTTTTCATCATCAAGGGAAAGTGTGCTCCCTGCAGTGTATTAAGCTGCTCCAGGGTGAAAGGGAAAATATTAGAATTTAAACGTGGAAATGAATGTAAAAGACGCATCATAGACTTCACAGACCCAGCAGCAGGTATTAAAAGAGATCTTTATTTTATTAAAATATTAAACGACTGTTCAATTGAGGAAGCGGGACCCAAGCTGAGCTTTAGTGGGCCTTGTTCTGTCTTTGTAGCCGCAGACTCTACCTTTTTTCAGATGTAAATGGAGGGTATCTTTTGTCATCAACAAAAGTCAGCAGGAACAGTGGTGAATGGAAGAAATGTCACAAAAGCAAGTGGGAGAAAAACAGGGGTGGATAACGCAGCAGCAACATCCTTGAAAACATGCCAGAAATCCTTATCTGCAGAGGGAGTGACAGTGGAGGATGAGAAGCCTCTTATCCCAGAAAGGGAGGCTTCTTGTTTTCCTGGGAGGGCAGCCCTGCTCCAGGAAATGGAGACTCAGGTTCACTAGAAGGAGGCCCAGATGAGAGTAGAAAGGAGAAGAGAGGGAAACAATTGCCCACTGTTGTGCACAACTTCCTGAGGAAGCGGGGAGGGCCCCAGGTGTGCCAAACAAGCTACCATCAGTCTTCGGCCAAAGGCGCCACCCACGGAGATGTGCTCCGCACCACACACCAGCTTCCACCCCTGCGATCTCTGTGCGCCCCCTGAAGTGAGCAGGTGTATTGTTTTCTGTGACCATCACCCACAGACAGCCGCTAACACTTCCCCAGTCCTCACCCGATGGCTGCCCAAAAATGACCTCTTTACCCCCTAAGATTTTGTTGAGACCCATGCAGGCCTCTACTCAAGCCACCTCAAGCACTGGAACGCTCAGTGGCCCAGGCCACTTGGGTGATAGTGGTTCAAACAGAAGCCTTCCATTCCTAGCAAAGATTGTAGCTGATAAATGAGGTAGAAAACTCCCAGGAACTCTGTACTTCCTATGTTACAGTATCTTCTATTATTTTAACTTACACAGGGTGATCAAAATAGACAGTGAATGTTTAAATGAAAATAATGTATTACAATAAAAGACGTTGCTATTAATCTCCCTCTGACACTCCCTCTCACTCCAAACACATACCCCATCATCCCTGCCATGTTCTGCAGCAGTTCTGAAAGTCTTTTTCCACGAAGGTCTTTTGAGGTGTGACCCAAGCTGTGGTAACCACCGGTGCACAGGCAGCTCATGAAAACTCGACCGTGGGTCCTCATTTGTTGTATCTGGCACCATGCAACTTCCTGCTCTTTCCTGGAGTCAACATGACCATGAAAGGTGTCTTAGTTATTTTCCTCATTGTTAGGACACCATACCTGACACGCAGAACTTAGAGGAGAAGTTTGGTTTGGCAGGAACAGGATGGCAAAGGAAAAGGTGCTCAACCCACAGTGGCTAAAAAGCAGGGAGAGAAGGCAAGAGCTGGGATGGGAGCACACCCAGGTCACGTGCCCGGTGACCCAGCTCCAACCAGGCCCACCTTCCCCATAGCACACGAACTTGGGTGAACCCTCAGGTGAGTACAGTGCAACAGGGATGCTGGAAAGTCTGGATCGCGTCCCACGGTAAGGCAGAAGGAAGCCATATGCTGGGGATGGAGAATGTAAGTAAATTCATTTAAAAGATATAAAGGCAAGAAAGTAAATGATGGGGCCGAGGATTTAGCTCAGCGGGGCCACCACCTGCCTCACAAGCACAAGATCCCAAGTTCAATCCCTGGTACAAAAAAAAAAAAGTAAATGCTAGGAAGGCAAGGAAATAGAGCTCCTGCTAGCCGGGAGGGGCTTCTGAGCAGGATGCCCAAGATGGCTCTTTGTCCAGGAGTTTTTAAAGGGTTTCGAAGGAAGTTTAGGCCCCTGTATAAGCAATATGATCTCTACACTATAGGAGATGACATATTTTAGAGTCTAGTCCACATAGTCTTTACACAGTGTTCATGCAGGGCCCATGTGCCCTGAGCCAGTGGCTTGCCTGGTCAGGTTTTGGGGAGGTCTCTGACAGCCGAAGGACACCTGGCAGGTATTCTTATAGTATCATTGCATGGTGGTGACTCAGCAGCTTCATTTGGAGTTTTTCGACTCTGTTTGACTGTATTGGTTGGTTTGGGCCGTCCATGGTGGAAGTGGGTCTTCATCCACTGACAGAGCCAGAATTGTGCTCCTCTAATTCACTAGGTGTTTCTTCATCCACCTCAGGTGACGCAGCGATTCACTGTCTCAAAAGGTGAAAGCTTTGAATCAGTTCAGGACTTCAAGGAAGGCTTGAGAGCACAGCTGGTGGTATTCAGGAAAGGGGACCTCCAGAACTGCTTCACAAAGTAGAAAGAATGATGCGAGGAGTGTCTCAGGGAAGGAGAAGTGTTTTGAGGGGGATTAACAACAATGTGTCTTTTACTATAATAATTTTTAAAAATGTAAACACATCATATTTTTTATCACAACTCATATATCATGAAAATCCTCCGGCAAGTTTGGAGCAGCTTGGATCACTAATTTAATCCCAAGAAGCAAGGGTTGTATTTTTTTTATTTTTATTTTTTTACTGTGGTTCTGTCTTCTGAATCTTTGAACTTCTCAGCTGGAAGCAAAAAGACCCATTTCATGAAACAAAGACATCAACACTACCCCAAGCCTTACCTGAAATGCCAGAGCCCACATCTGATTCCAAATTTCCCTCTGTCCTCTCCTTAGTGTGGCTCCTACAGATGGCGTGGTGGCAGCTCCATGGCTGGAGAACGGTGTGTAGGGCTGGACAAGATGATCCATCGCTCTTCGTCAGCCCGCTTTAAAAATGAGCGACAGAAGGGGGGGTCCCCAGAACCTTCTATGGGGACATGGAAGATATTTTCAAAATTGAAAACCTCCCTGCGAAGTCAGACAGTAGATCACACTCCTTGGCTTTGCTACATGCGAAACCCTGGGAATAGGTTCAAGGGTGGGGCAGATACTTCAGAAACCAAGCGGACGGCAAGATGTGGAGGCTCTCGCTGCACGGGCTCCAGCAGTCACACGTGAGGACGTGCAGGTGAGCAGTGTCTGTGTGTGCTGCGCCACCCGCACGGCCACTCAGCCACACTTCTGTCTGCCTTGCCTTCGTGGGGCACCATGAAGACAGTCCATCCTCGGGGCAGTGCTCGGAACCCAAACCTTCCTAACCCAGCCCCACCTCCCACACACCCACGTAGTACCAGGGATATTCTGACGCTCATGACACCCTGTAGTTTCAAGTCTGTACCCTTCCCTTTCCCCACTGTTTCTTTGTCTGCAACTGACCATGAAGGACACTGCCCTCTACCTTTCAGAAAATAAGACCAGCACCCAGCAGAGTGTGAGCCTGGGAAGCAGCGACCTGTCCCGGGGGATTGTGTTCACCCTAAAACCATTGTGCCGAGAGCAGGATGTGCTGACATTTGGTCTCCATCCCTTGGCTCATTCCCTTTATCGGTCAACCATGCCACAAGTATTTATTAAGCACCAATCACACACAGGATCATACCCTAAAAGCTTGATGTACCGCAGAGAGCAAAGCACCAGTAGATAATTAAGACTCTGTCCTCATTGAGTGTCCATTCTGATGGAGTGATTCCCACAACAGACGGATGAAGTGTCAGATGTTCCACGCTGGTCTACACGTTTGGGGGAAACACAGCAGAATAACTCAGGAGATGCCAGGGAAAAGGGAACAGGCTGAGGCACGCGCTGCTGGAGCTCATCAAAGCAGACCACTCTGTGAGAGGGACCGAAGAGCCGAAGGGGTCGGGGGTGAGACACAGGTGTCAGAGGCAGGAGTGTCCAGGCAAGGGGGCCAGCAAGGCCAAGGGCACCGAAGAACTGGTTTGGCATCAGAAAAGGAGCAATCAGGAGGCCGGCGCAGTTGCAACATGAGCGAGAGAGCAGGCTTATGATCGAAAAGTAGTGGGTCTCTGAGATGGAGAACAGTGTAACTTCGGGGAGTCCACATCCTGTAACCCATGATACGTCCTACCAGAATGTTGACTCCTAGCCAGGGATAGTAATACACACCTGTAACCCAGCATTCAGAAAGGCTGAGGCAGGAGGGTCCCTCATTTGAGCCCAGGCTGGGCAACTTAGGGACTCATGTAGAGCCTGTCCCGACGTAAAAACTGAAATAAGAAGGGGTGCGGCTGTAGGTGTGAATGTCTTGGGTCCACACACCCACACGCTCAGGCAGGCACACACGTACGATGTCGATGCTTGTGCCAGCAGAGGACAGCTTCACACAGAGGAGGAATTTGACCCGCCTCCCACGCTCCCGCCCCCTCTGTGTGCTGGGCTGGGACAGGGCAGCCCAAAGCAGCCAAGCCACCTTAGGGTCTGACAGGAAACACAAATGAAATGCACCGACAGCGCCCCCGGCGGGCACCATGTGGCCAATGACTGGGGTCTGGGTTGGTTTCTAAGACACAGAGCTGGCAGGGTTTGTGGCCGGATGGAAGGTGGGGTGTGTGAGAGAGGAGTCCAGGGCTGACACTGTGATTGTCTGTTGGGTAGAGAAGTAGAGTCGCGTGAGGAGAGCTTGCATAAGGCAGGGTGGACTCCGCAGTTTGGATTGAAGTTGCTACATTCGAGGTGCTTCGTAGTCGCCAGAGCCTATCAAGTAGGCAGCCCATCAGAAAGCTTGTGATAGCTCAATTGGAAATGACCACTGAGAACAAAATACCAAGGACTAAAACTGAGAAGGCGCCACCAAGACTTAAGAATTCTGGGCTTTTGGAAACAGTGAGCAAATGAAGGCTCAGGGGAGGGCGGTGAGGAAGAAGAAAACCAAGAGTGAGAATTTCAGAAATTAGTTTGGATTGACAATGAACAAGTGAATGAATGGGATTATGTGGGTTTTAGAGAAACAAATCCTGGTCATCCCGGTTTCCCACCAACATGCAATCTTAAAGGAACTGACAAAATCAGGGAGCAAATTGCTCCCGGAGTAATGCTTCAGGAGGAGCTCTTCCACAGAATTCAGAGTTCCTCTTCTGGGCCTCCGTTTCCCAGTGAGTGGTGGAGCAGAACCAGCTCAGAACAGGCACCGGGAGGAGGCTACGAGAACTCTCATTCCACCTCCAGGCTACAAGACTTGGGCCTGGTTACTTGGTGTGCTCTGCCCCTGTTTCAGCCTCTGAAAAGTAACAACAATAACATCTATGCAAGAGGACTCTCGAGGCAATTAAATGTTAAGGCACATTGAACTCTCAGCAGTTTCTGGCTCTCAAGAAGCACCGAAGTTACTTTAGTTATTAGTATGCCACACACAACAGGTGAGCAGCAACTGATCCAGAATTGTTTCATTCCCAGGACTCCCTCACCAGAAAGAATGAGCTAAAAAACAAAATTATTTGGGGCCACTTAAAGGAATGGATGCTTCTTTTACTTTTTAGCAAATGTCATACTGAAAGACCCTTTTGTGGATGTAGTTACTCTTTGCACTGTGTGCAGAAATACACATCCTTTTTAAATCATTTATGGGTTCTGAGGAAAGTCCTTGTGAGGTTGAAAGGCCTCATTTTAGTGACCTTCCATGCTTTGTTAACACATTGACAAGCGGATCTAACAGGCCTCAGTTATTTAATTCCATTAAAAGAAAGGGGAATGGGACCTTTTTCCATATCAAGTAGTGGAGGGAAAGAGATTTAAACAGAATTTTAGTTTCTGTATTTTTTTCACGCACTCCCATTGAGTGCTTTAATTTTGCTTCTCTACTTGGAATTGATTTTCCTCAAAAAGCCATTGTTCTCTACTTGTTCTCCTTCATCTCATTCTTCAGCAATTAATATTGACCTTTATTTTTCCTTCTTCGGTGTGTGGTACACAAAGAAAATTCAATACACAGTTGATCTCATCAAACAGATCAATCAAACATGATGATTTGCTTTCAAAATGGTTCTTTCTCTTTTGGAAGGAAGTCCCAGTAGGATTTCTCTAAATAGTTTTCATCCCTAGAACACTGCTACTACATGTTATTGGTCACCCGACAGTGGGTACTGAATACTTGAGGCATGTCTACTTTCATTCATGGTTATGGTCTTCCTGATACCACAGGTGTTTTTGTCTATAGCTGTCCCTCCCTCCCCTGCAGGTAGCATGGCACACGGATTTCATTGCTTATGACAATGCAGATGGACTGGAAAGAGCTATCCAGAGCATGGAGTTTAAAAAGACTGTGAGACCGAGTCCAGCCTCACACAGAAAGAGCACCAAGGTGGGCTGGGAAAGTCTGGGGTGGGGCCGGGAGGGAGAGGCCTGCACTTGTCCTTTCCCAGTGTGCTGCCTGAAGCGTCTTCAGGGAAACCAAGTGGGCATCTCTGAGCACCCGGGAGGGCATGGTGCAAGGTATGGCCTGTGGAAGCAAGTGCAAACACACTGGGTATGCTTACAGGCAAGGACAGTAACTTTCACAACTGTTCGTGATAAACCAAGAGGCTTCTCTGTACGCATCTTATACTTCTGTCGGCCGAGACATCTGTTGGGTGTCTAGCTGGAAGAAGTCTCTCCAGACAACATAGGCTGTCTGATCCCCTCCCTTCCTCATGGAAGGGACCAAAGTGTTCACAGGCACATGCACACACCTGCTTTCCTCAGGAACCCATACCAAGACTTGGGGTTTGCCTTGTCTTGCCTTAGGGCCCAGCACTCTACTTGCAGTTCCTTACCCATCGTGGCTTGCATCTAGATGTCCCCCAAAGCCTCGTGCAGTCATAGGTGGCTTTTTTTTCCCAAAGTGACTGAATTTAGAGTATGTGGTGCTGGGATTAAAGGACTTGTGATTCCTGACCACTCCATTGATTGATTTGGCACCATGCTGGATAAGATAAAAGTCTGGATAAGATAGAAGGGGCAGAGAGATGCTCTTGAGCTCCCTTGCTGCTTTTGCCACCATGTGGGAGCCATAAACTGTTTCTCCTCTGCCACACCTCTCTGCCACGGGTCACTCTGCCTTGGAGCCAGCCAATTATGGACTGAAATCTCTGTCAACTGTGAGCTCAGTAAAGCCTTTCCCCTTAACTTTGGGTGTTGCGTATTTTGTCTCAGCAATGAGAGAAAAACAACCAAGACACTACCCTAAATTGCAGGCTTTTCCATTTGGCTATGGCTCTTTCTGTTACAGTCCCAACTGTAGACAACTAGAACATCAGTGAACTTCAGGTCACAACGAAGGTGCTTTGATTGGCTAGCGGAAAGCCTCTGTCTTGGGCAATGCAGCCGAGCAACACACAAAGCTCTAGAGCTAGGTCGGTAATCACACAGGCCATCGAACAAGTAGCACGTTGGGTGTTCTGCTAGCAGATTAAATATTTTCTCAGTTTTCCCCATATACCCTGTCGTGATGCCAGGTGACGTGGAAGGAAAGATTCCTGTGAATTTGTAAATCCTTTAAAACTCTAAGTGAGATTTGGGAAGTAGGTACATTTTTCTGAGAAAAGATTTTGGAAAAAAAAAATAATAATGCGAAGGCCTCCTGGAAGGCCTTTACTTTATAATTCATGAACACGACCCCTTTTCTGTCTTCCATGCTCCATCTCCATTTATCTTAACTCCAGGCACAATTTATAAAACTGTTAGCTGCTTTTCCCAAGATATGCGCCCTCCGTGTAAAGGAGGAGCAAGGTAAGAGGGTCACATCCTGCACAACAATCTTTTCATCGCCCATACTTAGCCGAAGGAAGTACTCAGTAAACACTGGGTGATGAAAGGAATGAGCCGTCTATTTATAGCTGCGAAGCCACTGAGCTGTTAAGCAAGATTATTACAGGCCTCAAGTTTGGGTGTGATTCAGTGTCACTGTGTTCACAACTTGACTTTTTAAGAACTACAGATGAAGGACAGAACTCATTGTGGTTCTGAATTTAAATATTACAATAGGTAGCAATTAACACAGACATCAAAGGTGTGGAGAAAATTTCATCAACGTGAGGATAAGGATGTTATTATAGCCAGAGAAAGATGATGAGATGCAGAGCTGTTATAACTGCTTCTAATAAAATAAAGTATCTTAAAATGGGCTAAATTACCTCCTTAATATTAAACAAATGATTTTACAGAGGGTTCTTGCAGGAATTGAATAAGAGGGCAAGATGTTACAGTACCTCTTCTGTTACTTTACTCCACGGCAGAGGCAGAAAATAAACAAGTAAATGTACTCACAACCACGTTGGTAAATTCCCAGGCATTTCCACTGCTTTATTAGATGGAAAAGTGGGTACATCAAGTCCCATTTTGGATATTTGAGACCTAAACAAATGAGCCACTGGAATCTGTGCTAAGACACGGCCCCCAGCAATTCCACAAGCAAGCCCGTGCACCTGTAGGAAAGGGGCTCCATCTAATCTCAGTTCTTTCTCCTCCCACAAACACAGGAATCAATCCCTGTGACAGAGATTTCATACCCTTCGAAGAGACCATCATTAGCCCCTGGAGGGAAAATCCTAAGGTTCTAAGAGTTCCCACTGAGTACGCAGGAGCAGCCTTATTTCTCGGGGAGGAACCTGAAAACATACACTGTCTTAAGGGGTCTAAATTATGATTGAACCTCAGCAAAAGCACGTAACCCTTAAAAAAAGGGACACAATGGCACACAAATGAGGTGACATCTCTACCTAATGGCCAAGGACAGTAGTTCAGAATAATTTGGGACAGGAAACAAAGCTTACCGTATCCAGTGGACTTTGTGAGGGAACTCAAAGTTGTCAGAATACAATTATCCCGGCTGGAAGTTGGTCAGGCTGGTGTCTGACACTTCCAAGCAATGCTGCAAGCCTTTTTAATGAACGTGAGGCATCCACATTGAATTTCACCTCAATTCAAGACTTAAAATCTGCACTCGGAGAGTACAAAGTTCAGAGAGGGTAATTAGTTCCTTACTCTCAGGTTCAGAGTTCCCTTCCTAGAGATGAACAGAACTAACTTTCATTCCGAGGAAGGAAACTGAGGCCTAGAAAATATCATACAATAAAGAAATGAGCTGCAAGCTCTGCTCTTTCTTTTCCCTTTTGTGTTTTTAGTACACAGCTTCCTCGATTCAACTTGGTACACCAACTATTTGCGAGCTCCTGTTGTGGGCCAGACCCCTTGCTTGGAGTCCTGAGAATTGACAAGAGATAGAGGCCTGGTTTCTGGTTTCTAAGAACCATTACTCTGCCTGGCAGGACTGCTGTGGATGCAGTCATTCTATCTGAAGGCAGTACCTAAGATAACTTTCAAGGAGGAAGGTTTATTACAGCTTGTGGATTTAGAGAGTTCAGTCCATGGTCTTCTGGCACCATAGCTTAGGGCTTATGGTTGCACATCATGGCAGGAGTGTGTGGCAGAGAGAAGCTGCTCCATTCATAGCTGGGAAGTGTGGCGGGGAGGAGACAGGTGTCCAGCAATCCTCTGACAACTGTGCTCCCAGTGATCCCAAGACCTCCCACCAGACCCCACTACTAAAAGTTCCACTGCCTCTCAAAAAGTTGAGGTCCAAGACTGTGACACATGGGACTGGGGAGAGTCCAGGTTCGTGCTGTAGCAGTGTGCTGTGAGCCAAAGTAAGGAACCGCAGCCATGGGCCCTGCCAGAAGAAGGAATCCCTTCCGTGAGGGAATCTGGAAGACTCTGGGCTGAAGTTGGCTTCCTGGGCTTCTGAACCCTCACCATTGCTTTCTCTTGGGATTATTGTCCTGATCTGGGTCTTTGCACTGCCATTTCTCAGACTTAAACCTTCATTTTCATTTTCCTTCCAATCCTTTCTTTTGAGCTTTGTTGAGTTTTGGCTTGGGAACAAAGATGGACCCAGGCATGGTAAAGGTGTACACGATTTGGGCTACATACAATTGTCTTTAAGAAAAGAAAATATCATTACTCACATAACTTTGGGTCCAAAAGCAAATATTTATTTGGAATGAGAAATCACACCAAACTACTGGGCCTTGGAAATGAGGCCCTTTCCTTCTTGGGCCTCCTTGTCAGTTTGCCAAAAATGCACTCCCACCCCATCCACATGGTTTATTATTATTTTTTTATCTTGAGCTACTTATAGCCAGAGTTAACTCTGAAATTCATCGACTCCCATGTTCTTTCCACTTCTGTATGCTGTCTCCAGTTTGCAATGTCTTTGCACATGTTAACCTTGCCAAGGGCAACTGGAAATGTAAAGTGCTGTCAGTCCTCAAACTGAAAGGCCATGACTTGGTGAAGCCGATGGAGATGCTGGCCCTACCACAGTCCATGTGCTGTGTGTTTGGAAGGAGAATTTCATCCAGTCCCCTGGCAGCCGGGGAGACAAGATCACTGGCTCCTCTCCGTAGCCAGCAGCATCAGGAGCAATGGTACTGCAGAACCAGTAACTTTCATCTACCTGGTGTCCCTGTCTCCTATCTCTGGGCGACTTGAGCACACTAAGTCCTCACAGACCCCACAGAGCAGGTATGGTTGTCTCTACCTCACTGATGAGGAAAACATGACTTCAATGTCAGCTAACTCGTCTGAAACATAACAAGTGAGCTGTGAAAGGCAGCATGTTCCTGAATCCAAAAAGTCCCAAGTCCAATCCCTTCATAATTGCACTTTACACACTCACTGGGCACAGAACAAGACCTGGTAAAAATGCACCTATGTTGAACTGATACAACCACAGCATCTGGTAAAACAATGTCTATTATGCTGCAGTAACAAGGTTCTCCAGAACTGTGTGGCTGCCATCTACAACCTCACTGTATCTGACGCCTCTGAGGGTTCAGAATCCAGGCAGTCTTGGCGAGGCAGTTCTTTTGCTCAAGGTGGCACTGACTGGTGACTGGGCTGCTCTGGAGGGTCCAAGGTGGCTTTGCTGAAGGACCCAGATCTCAGCAGGGAAAGGCACAAGGCTGGCTCGACATCCTCTCCCTTTCGGTGTAAATTCCTGGTCTCACTACAGTGTCTGAGAGGTACCTGGGCTTTGTACGCGATGGCCTAGTGCTCTAAGAACAAGTAAGTGTTCTGAGAGAAAGGGAGAGGAAACCAGGAGTTTCTCAAGGCCTGGGGCCCAGACACTGGTACAATGACCTTGCATTGCATTCTGTTGGCGAATGTACTCACAGAGTCACCTGGACGTGGGGAGGAGCATTTGGCTCTCACCTGTTGATGAGAGAATTGGAGTCAACTCAAATCCACCCCAGGGCTAAGCCTGTTAGAGGAAATCTCACGGAAATAGGAAGGCAGCTACTTTGTCAGCATGAGTTGACTAGGCTGCCAAGGTGAAGACCATCTTTGGCGACATCAGTAACAGAAACGTGTGTTCTCAAAGACAAGGGGGCTTCCAGGTTCGGCTTCCTCCAAGGCCTCTCTCCACAGTGTGCCAATGTCCTCAGGGGCTGTTCCTCCATGCATGCACATCCCAGCAATTTCTCCTCTCTTGCAAGGAGCCAGTTGCTTGTATTAACATCCTTACTTTAAATCAATCGCCATTTCAGAGACCCGGCTCCACACACACTTACACTCTGAGGTAATGGAGATCGGGACCTAGGCAAAGCAGCCCACCACAAACATGAAATCTAATCTTACAGAAGTAGAAACACTGAGGTCCAGGGACAGAAAACAGTTGCTCAAGGTCAGACAGCCCAACCTGTGATGAATCACAATGAGAACTCTTTCCAGGGAGGGCTCCTTCCTGCACATCGGACCTTGGCTACAAGATGTACACCCCTTCGTGCAGAAGGCAGAAAACAGAGGCAGGCCCAGCAGAGGGCTGAGATTTCCTGTTTCCTTTTGAAGTCTCAGTCTCTCACAACTGTCTTTACTATAGGTCGCTGGACTCACAGGCCTCTCAGCAAACCCAGCTCTCTGGCCTGCTTACTCCTTTCCCCATTTCTTGGCTGACATTTCTAGCACTCAGGTCAGTATTTAGATCCTGAATCACACTAATATTGAAGAACACAAAGTGCTCTTTCTGCCTTAGCAGAGATCTGTCAAGACTGTGGAAACACACCCACCATGATCCGCAAGCTCACACCCACTCTGGGACTCTCAGTCATTGCCTTAGTGCCCCCTGATTTGCAGTGCACACCCCATCTTTGATTTGTAGCTCTTGGGTTTCAAGAATAGCCTGCAACTTGGCAAGGAACGGGCTTCTGTTCTGTCTTGGCCTCTTCGAGGACGGAGTGAGGGAGGGAGGCTCCGGAGGGGTTCATGCCTCCTGGGACACCACGCAACCTGTGCCTGCCACGTCTCCACTCTCGCCTTGGGCTCCACCTTATGCCCCCATGTTGTCTGTGCTGAGGAAACAAGTCTTCCCAGAGGTACGAGAAGAGGTGCAATTCCAAGTCATCTAATGAAGTTACATTAGGGCTCCTAGTTTGTACCATCCATGGTGTTGAGGGGAAGGAGGGAGCAGCATGCTTACATGAGACTGGCTGGTCTCCATACTCTAACACAAAACAGACTGCAGTAAAAAGAAAGCCCTGTGTGTGTTACAGGAGCGATGCCATGTGGGGCTCAAAAGCATAGAATCTGGAATCTGGAAATCCTGAGCTTTGATTATCACTCTAGCACTCCCAGGACGTGTGATATTGGGAGCATCAGCCTCTCGTACCCTATTATAATAGTGTTGTTATGAAGAGGATGGAACAGAGGAGAGAGTTGATGTGCTAAAGACAGCGTGTGGGCCGCGTCGGTGCCCACCGATGGTCCGCATCCTTTACCCATCTCCCAGTACCGCTGAAAGATGTAGGAGGCCTAGAGTAGACTCAATCTCTCAAAGGCAGCACCTATACCAACATCTGAGCTTCCGCTCATCTTACCTACTCGTTAAACTCCCTCCAACATGCACTGCGGTGCAGACCCTCTCCCTCCTCGTCATCCTTCATGGACCAATCGTCACCGAGAACTTTTGATTTCCCTGCGAAGCATATCCCAGCAGCACTCCTCTTCCCAGGGCTCCTCCATCGCTCTCTGACGCCCGTAGTAAATTCCTACCTCTGCCCCTCACTTAGCCTCTCCGAGTTCAGATGATGGCCGCCCTGGCTGAACCTTGACTTGCGCAGTTTAAGAAGACAACCCTGCTCCTTTCGCAGCCACGCCTGTTGGGCTAAGCTCATCCGGAATTCCCAGGCCGCTGAACACCTGAGTCTGATGCATGTGTGCTTTTATTGAAGCATCCGTACCTAGCTAAGAGCCCACCTAGCAAGCTTCCAGAGGCGAGTTCTGCCGCCTAGAAGAGTCCTTCTGCCTGTTTCCTCAGGCCAACCCTTATGAGGAAGCAGAGGAGGGTGGGATTCCAGGTAGCTGGAGGAGGGCAGGGAGCAGGGGCAGGAGCACAGCCTGAGGGCGAGGAGGGAGCCGCCCCCCCACTGTTACAGCAGCCAAGTCTCCCTGGAAGATGCAGCTCTGACAGCCAGTCCGGACTTGAGGCCTGCGCTAGCTCACGGTGTGACCGGTCCCTTCCAGAGCGGTCCCTGGAGGAAAAGCTCACGCATCGACGCCAGTGCAGCGCAGACAGGCTCTGCCCGTGTCCCGCGATGATGACGATGATGATGATGATGGGTGCGGCCCGCCGGTCCCCCTGCTCTTCTGGGCTTCACGTGAAAGTGCTGGGACCACACGTGCAAAATGATGGCCGGTGCTCTTCTACCAACGAAGGAAGAGAATGCTCTCCAGGCTCACCGGACAGGGAAAAGTAACTTGGAGAAAGAGCTCTGTGTATTGCAACTACTTTCATTTTTTGCTAAATTGACTTTTTTTCTTCAGAGAAAAACAGTGCCATTTTGAAATGAGGTGGTGGCAGAGCTGTGATGCTGTACGGAAGCAGAACCTTCGAGGCTGGGGACGTGGGCAGGGCTCACCATATGCTGTGAGTTCGGGGCTCCTAGAGGGCTCATCGGGTGCTGGGAAATGTCCTCCATGAAGGCAGAGCACTTCTGCCCCACCCGGCCAGCACTGGTTTCCAGCCCTCCGTCCCGGCGTCCACCCCTCCTTTCTCAAGCAGTGGCACTGTGCCAGTGGGAGCGCTGCTCAGTGAAGGCCTTTCGCAAAGCCGCAGCCACTCTTTTGGTCTCCACTCCCTGCCAGAACCCTTTGACTCTTGTTTCCATAAGGCTCCCTTGTCACATCCGATTACTTCCACTAGTCTGGGAATGCTATCGCTTCGGTGAGGCACCATCTTTTCTCTCCTTACAGAAGAAAGCAGACCTAGTTTCTTTAACCTTTCGGCAGAAGCAAATTCCCCAAATCCCTCTGTCATTCTAGTTGCCTTCTGCTATGCCTTCTCTAGTTCCAAAATATCCTATTTATAGCAAGAAACCCGGAATGAGCTCAGGACTCATAATATGACCTAACCAATCCTCCTTACATGACTGGAATAATTTTCTCTGACTTCTCTTGCTTTCTGCAGTGTGCTCAGTGAAACCCCAGCTGACTCTCTTTTCTCTTATTCTGATACATCCAAAGGGTCAAAGATTCAAACTATGGTTGAGTTGTTGATAAGAGCTTGATGTTCACTGTGCTCTAGAATTAATAGGCTCAGGAGCGGGCCAGAGAGTTTGGTTTGTGTAACATCAGGATTAAAAGAAAAAGTCTTTTCCCTGAATTTTTCCATTACGTAGTATTCACTTCAGTTACTAAAGAGGTTAGTGAGTTGTCCGTGGAACCATAAAGCATGCGAAAGCACAGCCTGTTGTGCTAAGCTGTGCAGCTGCACCGCTGCTCCTTCGCCTGGGAATTTGTTGAGAATGCCAGCTCTTGGTTCCTACCCCAGACTTGGCATCTACTTTTTAACAAGCGACCTAGAGGTTCATGCGTGCCCTGAGGCACAAGAGCAGTTTGGTGCCCATGAGCTGCCCGCAGGATGTTCCAGGCAGATCTGGAACCACACACACACCTCACTGCACCCATCACAACACAGGGTGTCTAGCAGCTCGCTAGTGCTCACTGCCTTTCCATGGCTCTGAAGTGTCCTGCCTACTGTCCATGCTGACAATGTCACTTCTCCCTTTCTTGCCACTCCTACTTCCTCTCATTCATCTTTGGTCTGTAAGGTGGTTGAGAAAGAGGCATTCAGGTCTTTCTTAGTGTCCCACGTGGTCTTCCTTCACCTTGCTATAGGGCTGTCTGGTTTTCTGGAATTGGGTTAGGCCATGACCAGATCTTCTGGCTCATGCTTGGTTGTCAAGCTCAGGAATGCACAGAGCTTCTAGCAAATTAAACTGTGTTTGCCAAGGTTCTCTCATTCTTGCTTCTTTTGGATGAGTGGATTGTTTCCTTTTTAAATAAACTAGGTTTGGTGGATGGAAGATTTCTTGAGGTCTTTTTAAATATGAGCTCAACACCAGGTTCTTGGCAATCATTGCCTATTCTTATTTTCAGAAAGCTTTCCAAATTGTGCATCGTGATTCTTTGCCTCTCCTCCCATTGCATGCGGAGAATGATCAGAGATCAGGAAGTGACTAAGAGAGCCTGTCTTTCTTCTACCTGGGCAGAATCACTTCTTGTACCACAGACAAAAACTTTCTCTTACCTGCTTTTGAGGCTCCAAGACAGCAGTACTGCCCCTCCACTCAAGCCATTTCTGTGCTGATTGTAACAAGTGATCCTGAGGTGATGACCAGGGGTAAGGGAAGGCTGAGGGAGGGCCAGGGCACAGTTAATGTCTTGGCACTAATTATCCAAGCACTCATCTCTGAGATGCTGGGATGCCTCACAGAATTATTAATGTCCGGGTCACTAGCTCTCATCAAAATGCCTGCCACAGAGTAAGTACTGAAGAGGAAGAAGAGGAGGTGGGAAGAGAGAAGGAAGAAAACTGATCAAACACAAGGTGGGATGGAGACATTGGCAATTAGCTACAACTGAATAAGAACAGGCAGAGGGAGCACAGGAGTATTAACTCACCCAAGTCTGCCTTGGTACAGCCGCAGGATCTCCCAAACCATCCTGTAAGAAGTGATGTATGAAATTCCTCATGAGAAACCAAGAGAGTAGGCTTTGACTCAAGAGAAATGCCAAGTGCTTCTTAAGTCTTTAAGAAAAGGAGTTCTCTTTCATTTCTGAGTTTCTAGACTCTGTTTTATTACCCCTCTCCCACTGATTCTGAGAAGCTTTGCACCTCTATGCTCCCGTGTCTTCTGTTCTTGATGAGTCCTTTTTCCTAGGTTTTGGGACCCATCTTCATAACAGTACAGGCAAAGCATAAGCTTTATGACTGTGGCTTTGTTAAAAAGCCACGTGCAAACATCACACAAAGCCAAAATCCTTGTTTCTAGGTTGTATTAATACACCTTGCCTTAAGTTTGGCTACACAGTTAGGCAGTGCTCTATAAGGCACAAGATTTGTTTACCATCCGATTGGAATGTTCTTGGTATTACTGAAAATGAACAGGATCAGACAAACCTAGAGAAACATGACATTCACATCACAGTTGTGAGAGCTGCACAGAAGAATTGGTGTGAACTCAACAGTAAGTATTCCCGAAACTGAACCTGTAGCAGGTACGCTGCTTGGCACCTCTTTTAACAAACGAAATGACTGCAACCTCTGCTTGTTTTAGGACTGCATTTTTGTGGACGGAAAAGAAAGGAGATATATTAAGTGAGTGGGTGGAGATAAAAGCTGGTAATGTATGATGAGAAGAGATGTCTCCTTCTGATCACTGAGAATTCAAGTGGAGAAGAGAACACAGGAGAAAGAGAACACACCTGTGCTCTAGGTGCCACCTTTTCTTTCTTCTCTCAACTCACTGTTGCAAATCTCACCATAGAACAGCTCTCATCCCTCTTCTTGGTGTGTAAGTTGTAAATCTGAGTAATGCCTTTAAGAAAGAAAGGTTTCTTAAATATGAAATATTTCCACAATTCCAAAAGTGTCCCCAGAGGAACAGCTCCCACACAATCAGGTACTACTTAAATAACACCCACCTAATTGGACGTTAGCATCCTGAATCCTCAGCCACTAAGCCACCCATCAGGGCATCCCCCTAAAATACATGGTACTGGATCCAGAAGAAAGATCTGAGAGCAGCCCATTGCCCACCGACAGACCACAAACTGCTGACAAAGTCAGGTAAATACATCGCAGGGGTGACAAGGGAATGTGTATGCTCATGACCTGATAGTCTCCCTGTGTCCACTCAAGACTTCAGTCTGCACTAGACCTGCCGAATTTGTCCCTAGGCAGGGAACTTACTAATAGCACTATGCATTCCATTCTCGGGAAACCAGGTTTCTCCACAGAGCCTGTACCCCAAGACCTCTGAGGAAGGCAGTCCCAGTCTTAGGGCAGCATCTGCTGGCTAACTCATGGATGGACAAAAGTGGCTGCTTGTGGACAATAGGAGCAGTCCTTGTCAAGGAAGGAAACTGTTGCCGTGGTGACTCTGTGCGTCTGTCCTTCTTTTATGATGACCCCCTCAGACCTTCAGAAGCCCAGCAAGTCTAGAACTGTCCCTGATGAGGTCCTGGGGGCATGTGCGTCTATGGACCTTGGCTGGAGCCAAGGGTATGCCAGATTGGCTTTGCAAGCATATCTTCAGAGGTATGCGTAAACCGCGCCTTGGACTTCCGGCCAATATTCATAATCCAGTACCAATGGCGACCCCATGGAGCAGAGGTTCAAAGGCAGAATCAGGAAGTAAAGCTAAAAAGCCCCTGTCTATGGCAGGAGGGGGAGGGGATCAGGATCTTGAAGCAGCCGCTGAATGCTAATGCCGAGCTTCTTAGGCATCCTTTCACTTCCGGCTCGGGTACATCAGGAAGCAGGAACGACAGACAGTCTCACCGGGCAAGTGTGCACCTGTGCCTGGAATAAAGAAACTGGAAGCTGGGGGGCCTGGCGGGACTGGAGCTCAAAGCTCCCCACCTTCAGCCTCAACAGGGCAGTCAACAGCGCCGCACCAGGGCCCGTGGTGCCTCCGTGGCCTCCCGCCTCCACAGGAGGAGGCGTGTGGGGACTCCCAGCCTCACCCACCTCATCCGGCCTGGCTCCGCCCGC